>NC_056623.2:4537500-4868750 GCF_002870075.4 Lactuca sativa | reverse complement strand
TCTCTCCCAAATCTCTCTCTGTATGAGAATCTCTCTAAGAATGTGAAATCTCTCCCAAATCTCTCCAAGAATGTGAAATCTCTACCAAATCTCTCTTAAAACCTCTTTTGATTTATTTTAATCATTTGGGACATCCCGACACTTGACTTGGTGAAAACCCATTCGAAACGGGAAGATACATTGCAAAATAGCCTTTTAGGGCCGAAGTCCCTCTATAGGGAACAAACCCTCCTTGAGCCGAAGCCCCAATAACCAAGACCGAAGCCCCCTTAAGGAACCGCAGCCATCGGACTGGATCGAAACTGCTGAGGACCGAGGCTGATAAAGACCCGCAACGCTGAACCGAACCCGGAACTGAGCACCGCATTTGACCTTCGCCTGCGGTCCCTCCTGACGAGCTGCCTGCGGTACCTGCTCGGACCGCAGTCCCTTCCCCCTCGGATCCAATTCACGAACTAAGCCACCACTCTGGTTCTAAGGCTGCTAAGACCGGAACCCTCACCCTAACTTCGGATTTCTCATTTTTCCACCTAGTTTTCAACCACGACTCCATTTTAAGTCCATTTTTAATTATTTTAACGAGGGATTTTCACCAAAAATTATATTTTAACATATAAGGCCCCATATATTCATAAATTCAGCATATTTTTAGGTAAATCCTTATTTAAGAATAAAATCTATTAAGTAAGATCTTGTGGTGGAGTGTTGACTTTGCCTTAGTGTATGACACAAGCAACCACCCCCATGCCCATTTCCATGACCAACCATTGTCCTTCCACCATACCTGGTCATTCAAGAGTACTTTCCCCACCAGTTGACCAGCCACACTCTTGGTCAAAGGCTAAAAACTCTTATCTCTCATCACCCTTCTCTCATTTCTCTCATTTCCACCCAAAGAATAAACACATTTCTGTCTCTCACTTCTCCCTCCCTCAAATTCGAGATTCAAGGGCTGATCATCAAGTTTTCTCTCATTTATGGTAAGTAATATTATCCTCCTGATGATTATTTCACTTCCTTCTACTCAAATCATAGATACCTTACATAAACATCATCATAATTGTGTTAGATCTTCAAATCTTCAAGGCATCTCCCAAGTATCCTCGAGTTGAGCACTTATTTTCTCCATCATCCATCTACTTAAATCACTCAAGGTGAGTTCATACCCCTATCTTTTCATGTTTTTCTTAAGTTTTAAAGGGGGGGGGGGATAAAACTTAAAACACCAAGAACACAACTAAACTCATCCAACAGCTTTCATCTGAAAAGTTGAGTCTTATTCACGGACTGTTTTGACTATCTTAAACTTAATATCTTCCAAAACAGTTTAATATGAAAATATCTCAGGTTCATAACTTTAAAATGACTACTTGCACATCTCTATACGATGTTTCTACGATTTATGGTGATTTTTACAAAACTGTCTATCATTTCATAAACGAATTCGCACCAGTCTATGAATATGAACATTTTAACACAAGTTAAAGACTTCCAAAAATCATAATAAAAATTATGAACAAACTAGACAAATTTTATGAACTCTCAGAATTTACGGATTCAATTTCCTACTTCGTATGATTTTTCTATGACTTTTCTAAAACAGTGCTGAAAGGTTAAAAACTAGTTAACAGCTTACAACTTGCATAATACTTTGTAATATGTTGAGAAAAGCGTATAACCATAAGTTCTAAATATTGATTGTATTATATTGATTAGTTTATCATCGTAAACTGAAATTTAGTCATTCATGATAAGGTTTACTCAATCATTTTGAACACATATAATAAACTTCAATAAACATAGTTTATGGATTCTACTACATGATAAAGGTTTTACTCTAAAAACAAATGGGTTTTCATATCCTACGTGATAAACTATAATAGTAATATTTTAAGGATTTGATATCACTAATTTACTCAGAAAAGGTGATTTTACTTCCTCCACGGAAGAGGTTTTAATATCAAACTATGTGTAAACTAGTTAACTTAGGTTGTGAGGAAATTCTTTCCCCATACATTCGACTACGGGATCCCAATTTCTATAAGTTATACCAGAGTCTCTTGTAAGGAGAGCATGATAATTGTGTATAGATCTATATTGGGTTTGACACCCCACACCTTGCTGCTAGCTACAGTGGGACCTGCAGGTCTACGGGTGACAAGAGTCATAGTATCTTAACGTCTGAAAAACGTTGCGCAGGTTATTTCTTGTCATAGTATGGTTATAGCGACTCATATAGGTAGTTAACAATCTTTCAAGTTTACATGGAAACTTTTACTTTGAAAAGGGGTTTATTTCTAAATCAAACAAGTTTATGGCGATTTATACTTACATGAATTACTTTAAGTATGGTAAAATAGTTGTATACTTTCGGTCTTAGAATTAAAGACAACTCATAACACATAAAGTTTACGGGATTTTTCTCAAATCAAAAATGGTTTTATGCCGATTTAAAGTCACTTTTATATCTTTAAGTATGGAAAATACTTGTTCATTTTTGGTCCTGGGATTTAGGACTACATAACTTTTATAAGGAAAATATTGGATTTTCTTTGGAACATATTTCTATTAACACTACATCTCGTCTAGAATTGTTAGAATTCAACGGTTCATTTAACTCAAATTATATGTAACTTATATGCGTTAGTGATCATAGGAGGAATCTATGGGTTCTTCTAGATTTCATTATCGCATAACATTGGAGCATTCATTCCACACTTAATTAAGAAAATATTGGATTTTTTGGAAATCATACTCCTGAGCTTTTACAAGGAAAACGGTTTCTTCCTCAAAAAAAACTCTTATGAACTCACCAACTTAATTGTTGAAACTTTTTCAAAACTACTTGTATTCTTAGGAAATCAGTGAAACAGGAAAACCAACAGCATTTTGAGGATAGGACGATAAATCGTCAAACAATTGATTTTGTCATCATAATGTAATTGATTTGAATCATGTAAACATATACTTTGGTGTAACTTTTTCAATTATATTTATGATGGCTGTATTTAATTTGAGCACTATCATACTCATTGTTGTGATACTATACATGAAGTCCTCCAACCCCGAACGTTTCCGCCATCCTAGGTTTGGGGGTGTGACACATTTGGAATTGGAAGTTGTGATGTTTTCGGTTAAAACAAAGGATAAACTAAAACAAATTCCATGAAGTGTTTCTTGTCAAAAATCCATACTAACTTTTGAATATTTGTTTTTGCTCTTCAATAAATGTTCCTTGAAATAGAAACTTATATTTCAAGAAGTCAGTGAGAGTCTTAATGATCTTGAAGAATTTTAGGAGTCAGTCAAGAATAAACGTTTTAGTTATCACTAGCATACGACCTGAAGTTGATAACCTATCATGTTAAGTTGAAACATTCTTGTTTCTGGGCACCTTCCAGTTGGGCTAGCAATCCTTATAAGTGGTATGGTTCTCATTTGACTGCAAAAGGCAGAACATGTTGGTCAATGAAAGTACATTGATTAATATGGGTGAACTACTTAACAACATGGAAGCACTAGTAGGCCCTTGTGCTACCAGATGGAAAGAAATTAAGAGTTAGAAAAGTTCAGTCCATGAAAGCTAAATTTGAATTTGGTTTTTTCATAAACCTTGTCTTATGATATAGGTTGGAAATGATAGATTCACATGGATGGGAATATAGGTGGCAAAAAGTTTCGCTATAATTTGTGAGAATAATTATGATGAAACTTTTGCTAGTATATTTTAAGGATCCGATAAATATCATTATGGTTAGTAGTTGTGATAATTGCATTCTCAAATTTGCAAGATGATTACGACATCCCTTTTCATAGTTCAAATTGTGAGAGATCGCAAGGAATAATTTGAAGCTTCAGTACATATGGTTTTATGATCTGAAAGGGTTTGAACACACACATATATGCTATCTAATGAAGGTGTATAAGCCTGAGAAGTCTAGTTAGAGACTTATCAAAGCATCACGTATCAGAAATCTGCACTTAAGTAAGAAAGTCAAGATTATTGATTTTTGGAAGTCCAGTTGATTTCTGGATACATGTCAAAGCTAGTGGGAGCATAATTGTTGTGTTCTTGGGAGCATAACTATTATGCTAGCGGGAGCATAATTGTTATGGTAAGTGATGCAAGTTGGTAATACTATTTGTAGGAAACAAAGTTTACAAATTTGAAAGTTGCAAAGTTTGCAAATTGTTTCGCTATAATAAGGCTTAAGGGAGAGGGCACTCATACTTAGTTTCAAATCTTAAAGTTTAGATTGACGGGTTTAAAAGAACTTAGTCTTAGACATATATGAATATCGTGTTGAAATGGCTCAACATAGGAAATTTGATATATGGAAATATTATAGCAAGAGACTGATCAGATATCAGGTCTTTATGTAAGAAATTATGAATCGAATCTCATATTCTTTAGATATAGGATTGATTACGTATGATATAATATTCACTTGTTCTGATTTTTCCAAATGCCTTGGGCATTGAGAGGGAAAAGGATTAGAACTTTGTGTGACTAAAGTTGTTAAACAACTGTCAGGAAGATGTTGAGGTTCACCAAAGGATCGTTACTTGTGGACAGTTGGAAGTATGGTATGGTTTGGAATAACCATGTTGAAATGTTTTAGATTGAGATGATTCTTGGTCAAAATTGATGGTCATATGGGAATATGGAAATATCTCCATAGAAGGAGTTGATGATTAAAATCTACATGTGAGTCAGAAACTTGTTGAGTTTTTGGAGATATTGAAACTGATTTGGCATTTCTGTTAATAATTGAAGACTTTTTAGACTTGATAGGTATTTTAGTTATTTGGCTCATGTTTTATTTTCTTTTATATATAGTCATTAGCCTAGCTTGTTAGGTAAGTTTTTTCCTCAAAAAAAATTATTTGTAAGTCCATTTTCAAAATCAGTGATATACAAAAACTTCGACAGATTACTTGCAACTTTATGGCGATTGATTCATGATTGTTCTTCAGATTACACACTCGTTATTTCTTTTTAGGCCTCACAAATGGTATCATAGCGGGTTCTTGTCGATCTCGTCGATTATTGTAAGAATTTATAATGGCGAAGTTTATTCATGAATCTCACTATGTTCTTCAATTTTTGTAAGTTTTCTAAAGAGGAAGTGAAATATCTCTTGTTTTTGCAAAACTCAATTCAGATATGTTATTCTCTACACATTATTTCACTTGATTTGTTCTTGACTCATGTTTTGGAAGTGAAATACAAGAAGAAATTCGAGTTTTATTCTCAGATTTGTGTTTAGATTCATTTTTTCTCTCTAGAAATCATCTCAGATCCGTTTTCTCTCTCTAGAAATTTTATCAGATCTATTTTCTCTCTCTCTTTGAATTTTTTATTCTTGTTGAAGATTTAATGGCGGATTAGAGGGTATTAAAACCCATTAAAGGACTTGGATTAAAGGTTATAGATCCAAAGTTTCGTCTTAAATAAGCATATCTGTTATGGGATGTTCCTGGTCAAACATGTTGAAGAATGCCATTGAGATGTATAATCAGTCCAAGTCATGTCCATAAAAACCTCAACACCCAAAGTGTGGCCAACCTCCTCTCACTAGTCACGAGCTCGGTCCCTCAAAAGACAAGATGCAAATCCCACCTTCAATCCTTCGAGGCAGAAACTCATCCACTAATCATTATGCATATCAGTGGGCCATCATCTTCTGGAAATATGGTTCTTATTCCCAAAGAACTCTGGGGTCCACTAGCCTTGAACTCCTAAAGAGAGAGAGAGAGAGAGAGAGAGAGAGAGAGAGAGAGAAAGTTTGTGCCCCTAACTAACCAACTTCAATTTCAGTACGAAAGGCCCGTAAGCCATCATCCAATAACTCCATGATCCCATCCTTTATGGTACCAAACATCACATGATTCACATCCAAAATGATGCAAGTGATCTCAGACGTAATGAACTCACATATCCTCTCATCAATCGCTTCAACACTAGATGCTGAACCAGAACCTCCAGCTCATATTCTCAGCACCATGCTAAAAGAAAGCATATAAACAATCAGAACATACTCAAGAAAACTCTTACACTACAAGCTCCTTAGGATCTCTGTGGCTTTCATAAATTTGAATACGGATCCTGTTGTAACACCCTATTTCCGGTCATTTCTTATTTCAGGTTCATGGGCTAGAAGTCGATTATGTAAAGGCTTTGGGCATTAAGTAGGTAAATTTTAGTCCTTGTGGAAGGAAGTAATAAATGTTAAGAAATTTAACCCTTGAACTATGTTTAGGATGTACAGTAGAAAGGGAAAAGTCATAGGTTAGGTTCTTTCATGAAATATGGATTTTTTTGAGAAGTTTTTAGCCAAAGATATTTAGATAATATCGTGGGACTCCTCAATAACTTTTCATGGATATAAATATCATCAAAAACGGAGTTGGGACGAAGAAGTTATGACCATTAGAAGTTAGGAAGGTTTTGGGTTTAGCCTAGTACGTTGGGTGTACAGGGAGTATGATGGGTGTACTAGGCATGGTAAATCGCAAGATTTAATTGTTGGGTTTTGGTATACTACATCATCCTATGGTGCACATACAACCCTAAAAGCTTTAGATCTATGTTTTCTCTAATTATACATGCAATATTGTTTCCAAAGCTTTAAGCCTACAACTAACATACAGTTGATATAAACAACATAGAATTGAGTTATAGAGTTACCTTTTTGTTGTATCTTGTAGTTTTGGCCTTTAAGAACTTAGTGCAATAAATGTTTCACCTCAAATGTTTTTCAACACACCTAGGACAAAGGAGAACTTGAGAGAGGAAATACTAGCACCCAAAATCGGCTCTATGATCTCTAAGATCACTTGTGCAAACTTGTGCAACTAGTTCAACCATTATAGGCTAAGGGGTTACATATTTATAGTGTAGGAATCCAAGAGTCATGTGTAACCCTAATTCTTACACTTGGGATTGTAATGGATTAACACTTAATGGAACTTACATAAGCTTAGCCCACCACTAATAATCCACCATGGATAATTAGCACAACTTATATGTATCATTGATTTACACAATCAACCCCTATATATTTAATTAGTCTCTTTTAATCACCGAATTAATTCTTGATCAATACAAATTAAATCATATGATTTCAGATTAATATATTAGATCTTATAATATATTTATAAATCATAAATAACCTCTTACTCAAGTATCCATCCTTTCAAATTATCCTGGTGATATGCAACCCGAATGGACCATGCTACTCTCGGGTCAAGTACATACTAATTATAGTTATAGGCTTAGAAACCTAATCCAATAGTCTCCCACTTGGATAAGTCTAATAACTATTATTGCAATTAGGACTCCAAAATCCCGACTAACAATTGTAACTCTTAAAAGCCACTGTCGAACTCTGACCTAATCAATGACGTGTCCATTAGATAGGAGATCATATATTCCTCCATTATAGATATCATATGGACATGAGACATGGATTATAATCATTCTCCCTGTCCATCTGTTGTCTCCCGATTTCAGATTTATGACGGCCGGCTAATTGAACAAATCAAATCAGTTCAGGCTTAGCCAAACACTTAGGTTTGTCATCACCAAATCATCAAGGGGCCCACAGATATCACTTTTATGACTCTAAAGGTAAAAGGAATGGATAAACTTCAACTCAAATGCTTTCTTGTACTTAGTCATCAAATCACACACAATAATATGTTTTATAACACTAAATTGCTGGTGCGTTTACATATGTCAATGTGTAACCAACTTATAAACTAAAAATCACATGTCTTGGTTTTAAGAATATAAGATAATATCATCTCACAATCACTCAAGATAAAATCCATGAAGTGATTCAGATGAGTGTGGGTTGAATCCAATACATGAATCTTATTCCAGGAGCACTCGTGAACACTGCAGCAAACTTGTGCTATGTCTAAAAAACCTAGACAAACTACATACCCATTCATGCCAGTCTTGACTTAATACCTACTTCCAAAGTATGATCGACTGTAGATGGTTTAAGTAACCTAGTTATTCTGGAAGTCAAAACATGCAAAGTGAAACACAAGAATAATACTAATCTTATATGGCCGCAAAACATTTGAGTGCCATATTGATTACTTATTTTTCATTGTATAATGTTTTGAATAATCAAGTTAATGCTTAAATTAAAACAATACCTGTCCCATGCTCCAAGCATGCACACTATGTTTCTCTATGATCCTTACTTTGTGAAATAGATCAATTGACAGCATTTCAATGATGCTCATTTCATAATTCCAAATCCAGTTTGGGTGTGCGGGGTTTTTTATCAATTTTTTTTGAAGAAGGGAATAGATGCAAATTTGTAAAGAGAAACTCATTAATCAATAAGTGTTTTGGAGTGGGTGTAATACTTACATAGATAGAAACTATTCAAGCCAGCCTATGTCATCCTTTGGTCTGTGTGGTTGCTTTCCTTGTTGGTCTCATGTGTGCGGTACTGTTGACCATCGTCGACCTGACACTCTATCACTTACAAGTTTCATGACTTTATTTTGTATGAACACTCAAGTACAACAAAACATGGATTTATTGATAAAAGAGTTCCCAAAACGGGAGTACTCTTACAATATTTTACATCTTCTCCCTTCTAGGGAGATTTTACTCACAAGACATTGAATTGTAAATATACAGGATAGAGAGTGTTTTTCTTGCACTCGTTGTTGTGATTACCTCTAATGAAAACATAACTCTCAATTTATAGATACATTGAGAGGGTCGGATAATTGCCTATTATGTCAGGCATGACGTTTCTATCCACTCACAATTACATTATTGTGGACAGCTGGAAAAGCTTTTAATAATATAGGAGGCATTATTTTCTTGAGTGGCGGGGGCCATTTGATGCGTGAAGCATCTTTCTTTAAGATGATGAAGATTTGTCATCTTCAAAGCAGGGACCCGCTTTTGTCGTGGAATCACTGCAATTGCATTAGTTGCAATGATGGTCTTCAAACAACTTCTCTGCAAGCCTACAGAAGAATTGTCTTGTAGTGGTAGATGCATCAAAGTTGTTGTTCATGAACTGTTCTCTGAATTTGGATGCTCGTTTAAGGTCTTCGTTACTGGTGTTGCCATAGCTCCAGCTGGTAATTATACAGTGTGAATTTATATAATTAACTTTTTTCTTTGATCCTGAGATTATCTCAATGATCTTTTCAAAAATTCTTCTAAGGCCATTGATACAATTTTGTTGAAGGATTTCTTCGAACGGGAGATCTTTGTCTTCCGTGGGTCGAGATTGTTCGATGTCTTTTTTTAGCTTTTGCTAAGCCAGTTTCTAGATAGTGATAAGGAGCAAGTGTTGCTTCTTGAATCCTTTCTGAAGGGAGGAGATGACTCTGATGTAAATTGGATCATCTCTTGCTTTGAGAACTTTCTTTCGGAAATTCTTAATGGTTTCTATCATACTGGTGGGGAAGAACTTTAATTGTTGCAAATTGCAGCTTGGATAGATGTTGTCTATTAATCCTGCCGAAAAGGCTTGTTGGATGAATCTTGGATCTGCTCCTTTAAGGAAGTTGTACAGACTTTTGGTTTTCTTATCTGTTGTGAAAAATCAAGAGTAAAGTTGAAGGGCTAAAAGTGTAAATTGGAAAGGGCAACTCGGCGAGTCCACGAGTGGACTCGGCGAGTAGGGTCGCGATTTTCGTCACGTGTTAAGTGGCCGAATCGGCGAGTCGGCGGCTGGACTCGACGAGTAGGCCCTGAGTGGAGAAAACCCTAATTTCGGAGGATGAGCCCTATATAAAGGACATTATATCCTCTCCCCAGCCTCCTTACCTTCCCTTAAGTCTAGAAAACCCTAGAAACACGATTGTGAAGGATTGGAGTGCAATTGAACCTTGGAAAAGAGATTTGGAGGAAGATCTTGGAGAGTTAGGAGGCTTGGAGCAAGGGGCTTTGCTTAGATTCGTATTTATTTGCTATTGGGGCTTCCTTTTGAGGTATAATCTCGTTCTTGGGCTGTTATTCTTCTAGATCCATTATTCTTGGAATGTATGGGAGGTTTAGCTTGTGGTATCTTGAGTTTGATGAGTAGATCTGAGGTTGCTACCTCAGATCTGGAGTGGAGGAGGTCTAAAGTGCATTAAAGTCCCTATTCTTGAGTGATTAGTGAAGCCATCATGTCCCAAACCTAGCCCTAAAGTGTAAAATGCCTAGATCTCTTTGGATTCACGTAAAGTTTGCCACTTTACGTGATGGATGGGTTATAGGAGGCTAGATCTACGTTTTGGATCAATTGCATGGCCTGGAAGATTCTGTTTGGGATGAGATCTAGAGGCACTCGGCGAGTCACAAAGGTGTACTCGGCGAGTTGCTTGAAGATGGTCTGGAACTCGGCGAGTTGGAAGAACAACTCGGTGAGTAGGTCGAAGATAGCCTTAGACTCGGCGAGTCTGTTCTTGGACTCGGCGAGTCTGGTCGTGAGGTCCAAGTTTCTTCTGGTTAAGCTGTGACTCGGTGAGTCAAGGGATGAATCGGTGAGTCGGGAGAGAAAGGACTCAGAGTTGCTGGACTCAGCGAGTCTTGGGGTGACTCGGCGAGTTAAGTCGCGGATGGGGGAGATTATGTGTATGTAGACTCGGCGAGTCATTGGGATGACTCGGCGAGTAGAGTCAGTCAGGGGTTGGCTTTGGCCAAGGGTTGACCAGTTATTTTCCAGGGGCATTTTGGTAATTGTTGAATATTGTTTTGAGTTCAGTGTCTTGGGGTTGGCCAGTGTTGGAGATCGTATCAGTGGTTGGAGTAGCTTGGGTTTATCTGTTCATTCGGCAATTTCGAGTTGAGTTATCCTCACTATATCAACAGGGTCTAAGGCACCAAGGCCGGCCCTTTATCGGATTGAGATCCGGGTATTTGTTGTTATGATATTGCTTTGATATGTTGCATCCTGGTAGCTAGGATGGTATATGTTAGAGACTTGGTTGAGGTCGGTATCCTGAGATGTCGGGTGATGTTATGCTAATGACCAGTTAGGTCGGTATCTTGGTTAGGATGATGATATGTTATGTGATCTGTTTGATCGGTTTGTTGACTGTGAATTGTTAGATGATTGTATTTTTATGTGCACATTAGGGATGAGATTTAGAACCGGAAAACCGGACCGGAACCGGACCCGTTAGAACCGGAATATATAGAACCGGGTCCAACGGGTCCGGTTCCGGGTTTAAAAATTGGCTTTATCCGGGTTCTGGGTAATTCGGGTTTGGGTCCATTGGGTCCGGGTAAACCGGGTCTAAAATCCGGAACCGGTTTTTGGAACCGGAACCACTTTTAGGGTCGGAACCACTTTTTGTGAAACGTTTACAAGATGCATATCTTATTCGTTTCAACTCCAATTGACATACGGGTTTTTCCAACATGTAGTTTAGAGTTTGTACATGATTCTAGACTATAAATTTTTCATTTTTAGTTTTATATTCATTGACTTACAGTCCTCAAAAGTTGAGATACCAAAGCTGAAAGTTTTTAGTTTTTTAGTTTGTTTGTATTCAGTGAAAGTTTTAAAACATGCATATCTAATTCGTTTGAAGTCAGATTGACATGTGGTTTTTTCCAACTTCTAGTTTACAGTTTGTACATGAGTTTAGACTATAATTTTGTCATTTTTGGTTTAACATTCAATGATTTACAGTCCTCCGAAGTCGGGATATCAAAACTGAAAATTTTCAACTTTTCAGCTATTTGTTTTTGTACTTTGTATTATGTGAAAATATTAACACAAGTATATCTCATTCGTTTAAATTCAGATTGACATGCGGGTTTTTCCAGAGTGTATTTTAGAGTTTGTACATGATTTTAGACTCTAATTTTGTTAATTGTGGTTTCGTATTCAATAAGTTATAGCCCCCCAAAGCCGGGATATCAATATGAAAATTTTGAAAGTTCAACCCACTAAGTAGTAAGTAATTACCAAAAAATTCCGGTTTTTTCGGGTTTTCCGGGTCTAAACCCACTTTATCCGGTTCCAACCTACCCACTTTGATGTTTCTGGGTTTTCCGGTTCTAGACCCACTTTACCCGGAACCATACCCGGAACCGGTTCCTATATACCGGTCCGGTTTCCGGTTCTATAAAATCCCGTTAACCGGTTCCGGGTTTTCCGGGTCCGGGTCCATCCGGTCCGGGTTTGGACCCACTTTCATCCCTAGTGCACATGGTTGTTTGGACTGGAGTTCTGTTGAGGCGGGTCCTTCTTTGTGCTGTAGGCCAAGATACCCAGGGCAGGCCGGTTGTCCCGAAGGCCCAGCGAGCGGTCCGGACAGGCTGTAGGCCCCAAGAGGGCGGACCAGACGTGCCGAGGCTCGGACAGTGGACCAGGCCGACTGAAGGCCCGATGCGGGCGGACCAATCACACTGCAGACTCGATGTATATGGCTAGACTCGAAGGGTGGACCAGGTGGACTGTTGGCCGGTGCGGCGGACCAGTCACAGAGTAGACCCGAAGTGCATGACTGTTCTGTGATCGGATATGATATGACATGTTATGCGTGTTTGGTATATGTGGTTGGTATTTTGGGGATATCTCACTAAGCTTTCGGGCTTATAGTTGTGGTTTTATGGTTTTCAGGTTCTTTAGTAGACCGTGGCAAGGCGAAGGCGTGATCATACCGCTCCTCATGTTTATGTTGTGATTATGGGAATACTTTAATTTAAATGTATTGAAAACCTTTTTGTAATGATTTAATGAAATCGGGCTGTTTTTGAAAAGTTTAAATTGGTTGGAATTTTTCGGTCGTTACAAGTTGGTATCAGAGCCTTGGTTTGAGTGAATTGGAGGAACACTCGTGTGACTCCAGTCTCAAATCGAGGAGGGTTTTCGAAAGAGAATTTAAAACGGTTTTCAAAATGAGTAAAAGGAGGACGTGGAGGTACGATCAGCCGGAGCCAATAAGTAACCCCAAAATACCATACATGATATTTGTTTTTGAGCTTTGATAAAACAACATGCTAGTGCTAGGCTAGGGATCTTCAGGATTTCATGATAATGTTGCCTGATTATGATGCCTGTTAGCCTAGGGATTCCTCGTTGGAGATTTCCAGTGTTCCTCTAGTAGTGAGGATTGAGCGCTTGTTATGTATGTTTTCACTAGGGTGTTGTGGTAGTACTTCATACAAATATGGGTAGGTGTGGAAGGTAGTATCGGCCCGTACTACTGAAAGCACAGGACCCATACGCGTATCAGGGAAACCATGACCTCTAGGGTTGGTTTGAGAGTTGGTTCCCGGGTTTGTGGGACGTGTCTGAGATTTTGTGGTGTTTTTCAGTATGGAGATTCCGAGGCATGTTGGGAGTGGATCCGGGTCAGGATCGGGAGCAGGAGAGGGAGTTCTGGACGGGTCGATACCGCCCGAGGTTATTGGTCAGATGAGCACATGCGAGTTGGATGCGAGGATTCATGAGATCCTGCATGATGAGGTTGCTGCGTTGTTCCGGGCCGAATTGCCGGAACTGTTTGGGTCGATCAAGACCACCATGGTTGAGTATTTTGATGAGCGCAATGCAGCTCTTTTGTGGATAAGATCTTCTGGGCATGTCGCTCTAGCTTTACTCCAGATTGTTCTGAAATCTTCAAAGGAGATTGCAGGGTTGTTGACCTCATATTCACATCATTTGGGATATCAAATCTTTGGTCTCTGTGTTCTTCTTTGATCTTCTGGACTTTCGGATTTAGAATAGGTTTTTTGGTTTGATTGGCTTCATGATTGAAGGTGGCAAAACTAAGTCATGCACTTGTTTCATTTCTGAACTTCTTGTATGTTACTTTATCGACCTTGCAGAAGGTTTCTGTAATTCCCCAGTCTGTATGTATTCCGGCGTGTGGCCCTTTGTAGATTACATAGAATCTTTCAGCTTCTTTGTTAAGAGTCTTTTTGTAATCTGATTTAAACTCCTGCACAGATTTGTTAAAGGTGACAAAATTGTCATTTTACTGATTTCTTCAGTACAAGGGATGGAATTAACCAACAAGCTAGTTTTTCCATCTGGAAGAGGAGTAGCTGTCTCCTTTATTATGCTTTTAAGCAAAGCGTCAACTTTCAACATATTTGTTGTTTCTTTACCAGGTGTCGTTTGCACTGGAATAACCTTTGTTTCTAAGCTTTCGCTTGCCAGTACATCGGTGACCGTTGTTACTTGTTCATACAAGTTGATTTTTTGTTCGATTGTTGATAGCTCTATGAGGAGCATTTGTTTCTTCATCCTCAAGGATTTGAGGTCTTCCATTTTGTAATTTTTCTATAACTCTTTTATCCTCCCCCTCTCTTCTTTGTGAGTGAAGTTTGTAAGGAAAATGTCGTGGGGATCATATCCTTTTATAGGGCTCGAGAGGAGCAAGTGAGATCATGGATGATGTAAGACATACCTGAAGCCACGGGTGAAACAGTCTGCCAGCACATTTTTATCTCCTACAAGATATTCTACAGTAAAAGTATATCGAGAGAACTATTCTTGCCAACGTATTAGTCGGCCTAATTTGTTGTCTCCTACAATCTTAGTTCGGAGAAAATAAGTAAATTTTTTATTATCTGTACGGACCAGGAATTTTACCGGTGTTAAATATACAGAGAATTTTGTAATAACTCTTTTTACAGCGAGTAATTCGTTTTCATTGCTATGATAGTTTTTCTCGGCTGATTTGAGACTGCCAGAGGTGTACCTATAAATTTGTTCTTCGTTTTTGGAATTTTTGGCCTTTAAAACTCCTCCCCAAAATTCATCAGAAGCATCAGTTTCAATAATTAAACTGTCTTCAATGTTCGGAAGATAAAGCTTTGGAAAATTGATTAAAATTTTCTTTATCTTTTTGATGTAATCTGTATCTTTATTTGACCAATTCCAGATGACATCTTTTTTTAATTTGCCTGTAAGGGTTTTCTCATGGCTGCAAGTTTTTCAATATATGTTTCATCATAAGTTAAAACACCAAGAAATCTTTGCAGTTGTTTTTTTGTCTTCTAAAACATTTGGAAAATCATGTAAATGTTCAAGAATATGTTTTTGAGGACAGTGAGTGCCTTCATTTATTTCTAAACCCAAAAAATTAATTTTTGTTTTGAAAAGATGATCTTTCTTTTGTGAAAGTATTATTCCATATTTTAAAATGGTTATGAGAACCTGGGTAACATGAACATAGTGTTCTTGTTCATTTTTGCTGAAGACCATGATGTCATCAACGTATACAGTACATAAACTTTCAAGACCTCGAAGGGCATTCTGCATGTGTCTTTGAAAAATACTAGGAGCTTGTTTAATCCCAAAAGGTAGTACCTTCCATTGAAAGAGCCCATCAGGACATGTAAAAGTAGTGAGTAGCTGCGATTCTTCATCAAGTAGGACTTGCCAGAAACCAGATTTGCAATCAAAACTTGAATAAATATTTTTTCCCTATAGTAGAGTTAAGAGCTCATGCATATTAGGGAGATTATGGGAATCTCCAATGGTTGCGTCATTGATTGCCTTGTAGTTGACAACCATGCGTTTCTTTCCTCTTCTTTTTTCTGCTTCTTTGTTAACAAAAAAAACAGGGGACATATGAGGAGATTTTGATTCTTTGATTAACCTCATATCAAGTAATTCTTTGATTTGTTTGGAGAATTCTTCTCTATCTTGTGGAGAGTAAACCATAGGCTGTTCTCTGACAATTGTTTTAGGATTAATGAGCTTGATTGAAGCCTTCATCCATCCTTTGGTTTTTTCTGGATCAATAGGATTTTCAGAACAAACTTTTTCAAGAAGATCTTCTATCTGTTTGAAAAGGGTGGTTTGGACAGAAACAATCCTTTCTCCAATAATTTCTTCTTGGGTTATATTGGTACCCGAAATTTGTTTTTCTTTAGAACTCTTTTTCTGGGTTTCAAAAAGATTTGTATTTTTTCTTTTTCTCTTTATACTTCTTCTTAGTATACGTTTTCCTTCCGATATCAAAATCTTTGAAATCAGACAGAATGTTACAACAATCTTTGCTTATAGTTTTAAGCTTTTTTTGTTTATATTTGTCTTGACATATTCTGTCAATTTCTTCTTTTGCAATTTTTGTTGCATAAGAAAGACTAGTTTGCTGAATCTCTCTAATGGCTTCTTTTTTCCATCTTTTAGTACAAATTTCTCCAATGATTGGTATTTTCATAAGATAAGTAGAGATCCATTGTGAATATTCATTTCTCTGTGGAATATCATAAAGATATGATTCATATCTACATGTGTATTTGTCAAGGAGACAAATATCATGTAACTGGAGTTTTGTCATTGAGACTTTTGCTATGTCGACTTTCTTATTTATAGTGAAGTCTTTATTGGAGACATAATCTATTCCTAAGAAGGTAGTGTAAATGACATTTATAAGACTATCAAAAAGGTCTAATCCATGTAATTCTTTATTCCAATTATTATTTCTAAGGAATTTTTGCACAATTCCATCAGTCTTGTGTTCTAAAAGTAGGAGAATATTTTTTGCATTTCCAAATTCATCTGGGTTTGTTTGTAAAATTAGTGAAATCTCAGTAACCCATTTTTCTATAACTCTTTCTCTGAGTTTGAAGTCTGGGATACAATCAATATTGAGGACATTGATCGTATTGGGTCCTTTACCACTATTTGGAATACCATTGTAGACAGACATTTTGAACTCATACTTCTTTTTCTTCTTTCTCTCACCTCTGTCTGCGGCCGTATATGAAGATTCTGCTTCCATTTCTTTGTTGCTATCTGAGTATTCGAACTTGACAGCGTTTATGTTAGGATTGTCTTCCTGTTCTGATTCGGTATCAGGTTTATTTACTTTGGCTACTTTAAAGTATTGATGAAAAAGTTGTGGCTCTTTTTTATATAGTTCTTCGCATTCTTCGGTTTCCAAGGATAAAAGCTGAATGAGTTTTTGGTCAGGTTTATCATAGTCTTCATACTGAAGATTAAAGAAATATTTCTCGAGTTGCTCGGAGACTTTTTCTTTCATTTTTTCTCCTTCCTAAAGATATCAATCTTCTGGGAGTCTTTTGAGCTACCTAAGTCTGGGTTTCCAATACTAGGATTGGGAGGTGAGTATTTCTTAAGACCTGAATATTTTCCATGTTTGGTTTTTTGCTCTATAACGGAAATATTCTTGATGTGTTCAAGTACAAGGGCAAGAATCAATCTTTTCAGATAAATCTTTAGTAATGTCTGGAATAATTTTTGCAGATGCTACTTCTAATTGGGTAGTGGTTACGTATTTATTGACTGTTAAGTCAAAGTTTATGATCAGCCCATCATTTTTTTCTTCAAGGAGGTTGATCGATCTATTGAGCTCGGATAGCGAGGTCATCCTATCAGTTGTTTTAACTAGTCTTGTATATTAGTGTTCTTAAGGTTGGTTTCCTTAAGAGTACCTTCAATATTTTCCTTTTTGGCAACTTCTTCCACAAACTGATTATTTTTTAAAGAGTTTTCTAGGAGGACATGATGTTTTTCAATAGATTATGTAACGTCCGCAGATCCGGGCTAGTCAATTTAGAGGCGATAAGTGTTGAAAATGACTTTTCGGAAAAATATTATTTATAATAAATAATCTTAACCAAGTTGTAGAATATGTCTCAAGGTTTTCGTACATATATCGAACGCCGAAATCCGAGTTATAACGAAGAAGTTATGACCCGCCGAAGTTTTACGGCAAAACCGGCACGACACCGGGAGACGCAAATAGTGATTTTACGATGGATGACTTTTTAGCCATAGTGATCTAAACGAAAGTCGTAGCATATGTTAAACCGAGAAAATCCATAAAAAGAACGCCCAAAACTGACTTCGTATGAAGAAGTTATGATTTTTCTAAGATTCAGCTTAGTAGTGCACGACCCGAAACTCGAATTTTTGTTTGAGCGGTTTTCGGCTTACGCGACCTAAATGAGAGTTGAAGATCTCATTAATAGGAACTCAACGGTAAAAAGATAGACGAAAACGGAGTCCGTATGAAGGAGATACGAATTCTTCGCGGTCATTTAATAGTCTAAACGCCTCCTACTGTTAAATTTACGATCGGTCGAGAATTAGCCAACGGAGTCTAAACAAAAGTTGTAGATCTTGATTTTACCTACGCGTGGATATAAAGAACGTCGAAAACGGAGCTCTTATGCGATAGTTATGATTTTTCTAAGTTTGAAGGCTAATACGCGATAGGGGGTGATGTGGCACCACCAAAATTGGACATGTGGTACCACCAGAAGGTTGCCACATGCACCAACTCGGCGAGTAGGTCCTCCTACTCAGCGAGTAGGTCAGTTAGCACCCCTATAAATAGAGGTGCCGGGTTCCCTCATTCTTCACACCTTCCCAAACTATTCTTTCTCTCTCTAGACTCTCTCTCTAGCCCCCTAACCCCCCTAAAAGCCTAGGTAAACACCCTAGCACCCGAAGGAAGCCCCGAGGCTCCCGGAATCCCGAGAAAAAGGGTCTTTCGGCTCAGGAACGCTGCTCCAGCGAAGCCCAGTTTTTGAAAAAAAAACCCGCTGTAAGTGAGTTGTACCTATCCTATCTTTAGTATAGCTTATGTTTCAATATAGTAATGTCATAAGGACCTTATAATAAGTATTTGGGCTATTATTATGAGTTATATTGAGTGTTATTTAACGCTTATATAATAATAATAATAATAATAATAATAATAATAATAATAGCTGGACTATTAATTAGTCGAGGTTAACGTCAGACTAAACCCTAGTCATATTGATACTAGGTTTTGTCGAGGAAATTGTTTTAAGAGTAACGAAGTGTTGTCCAAGTGCCGACTCACCACCTAATCAAGTGAGTGCATAGTTACTTTCATCTTACACATAGATATGAAGTATTTTATATAAATTACGTGCTATGTGTGCATATTATCTGAGTACATGCTGTCTATGCTAGATGAAGGATTTTATACATGCTTTAAATGGTTTAAACTGTATATGTATTTTATATCTATGATAATATTGGGGTAAAACATGGGTAGATGTAATAGATGGAATATGAGTTGGATGATGAGTTAAGAGGTGTTATAGACCACGAGGTGAGGGTGAGAGGTGGACGATGTGAGAAGTCTTTCCCAAACGATGGCCCCGTCATTCAGCAGAGTATGGATGACAACCACAGACTATTCTAGACAGTCCAGTGGAACACTAGCAGGCTCTCAACCTGTAAGTGTTGTGAACGATGTGTTCACTCGGTGTACTCTAAACCCTGGCGATCATGCAAACTTGATGCCTAAACCCTGGCGATCATGCAGACTTGATGCCTAAACCCTGGTGATCATGCATACTTGGTGCCAAAACCCTAGTGACTATGCAGACTTAGTACCTGATGTACAAATTCTGGCGACTATGAAGACTTAGTGCCTAAACCCCGGTGACGATGGACTTTGTGCCGATTCCTTAGGATGATCCTTAAGAATGTATGAACGAGGATTGGTTGATTCTTAGGGTAGATCCTTAAGAGTAAAGAAGATAATGGGGATGGGTAATTGGGTTGATTGTGATAAGTTATATAACAAACTTTAAGATCGATTAGATCTTTACAACAGGTATTACGATGAACATAAAACAATAAATAAGACAAGTATGGATCAAAATATGTCGAATGATTAGATCAAACAATCCTCAGTAGAGCTCGACTAAGAACTTCCACTGTAGAGGATTTAGGGTTACAAGAACGATAATAATCTTCTGAATAATATTCTAATCGTACTATTCTATCGTTTTTCTAAGATGCATGCAAGCACCTATATTTATATACAACCCCACTAAACTCACGAATGGACAGGCCCATACCGGAGATACAAAAATGGACTAGCTAACGAGCCCAATAGACGCAACACTAAATACAAAACACGACCCAACAATCTCCCCCTTTGCGTCAAATTGGAGCGAGACTACTTCTTCTTCGGGCCAGCAGCGGGAGTCTTCTTTACAATATCAAACAGACGTGTGATAAGAGCGAGAATAGTCTGTATGAACCGAATGTACCATTGTATCATGTCATCGAAGTACTTGACATCATCCGCTGAGTTTTGCTTGCATCTGTGGATGATCCCCAAAACATGCTCTAAGCAGGCAGTGGTGTAGAGGTGTTTGTCAGCCAAAGCAAAAAGACATTTATGTCCTTCGTTCCTGGTGAACATGACCGAATTCCTTCTCGAGTCAATTCTACCCATCTACATTTGGTTCAGATCACTGGCAGAGCCAACAGGAGATATTTTTGGTTTCTTCTTAAATATGCTTGCAATCTCCTGATCCATCATTGCAACTTCCATGATGTAGCACACTAACATCCTCTTGAGATGGTCGATGATCGGACCATATTCAGCTTCGTTGGTGAGAAGGATGTTGTGCAAGATAATCCAATCATGGGGATTAAGGTTTGGAAGATCTGCAAGGGGAATAGCATGTTCGATTTTGGCAGATCCCCGAAGTACCTTGAACCGAACGTTAATGAAGTTCCCTTCACTATACGGCTTCAAGACCCGAACGTTGATAATCTTCTGAGCGCTCCAAGTCTGAACTGAGGTTGAGCAGCCTTCAGATACAAATTGATTAAGTCCCGATGAACCTGTGGATGAGGATGAGGGAACTCTGCAACATTGGAGAAGGCATGAAAGATGAACGCCTTTCGGGTCAGTGGCATGTCAAACTGAGAGTCGACGGTGTTGGAACGATCAAAAGAGATTACAGATTCCAGCCACAAGATACTCGGTGTGTCAATGGCTTCTTTTATCATCCTCTCAAGAGTCCAGGCAGGAAAAAGAGTCTTCCTACTCTCAAGAAGGTCGTGGGCTTCCTTCTGTTTACGTTCGGCTTCTTCAGCCTCTCTTGCTACACGAGCACTGACATCAGCCTCATTGCGTCGACTTCTACGCTTCAACAAGTCGGCAATTGTTTCTTTGTCTTCTTCCTATTCTTCCTCAACAATATTTTTGCCTTTATCTTTCACACCAGAACTGGAGGCTTGGCCTACTAGAGGAGGTTCGGTAATCTTATCCACACCAGAACCGCCTGAGTCAGCATGTCCTCATCTTATCCCTTTAAATTGAAACAACGTCTTTTTGAAAAATGCCCCCACGTGGATTAAAATCAACCACAACCTTTAATCAACTGCCAATCCAAGTAAAATGCCTTGTAATTAATAGAACCCGAATGTAGGAAAATCAAAGATTTTCGTGCTTAGGGTGTAAAAGAAAAGAAATAAAGCAATATTTTTGGGAAAATATGTGATGTCCATAAAGACACGAAAGAAATGATCGTGGGCACGAATCTCTTCCTTCAAAGTCAAGAGAGACCTTAAAGTGTTTGTGTGGCTTCCCATTGAATAACGATCAAACACTTATTAAAAGATGTTGAAAGGCTTCTTTTAACTAGGCTTATTAGGGTGGCTTTCGCTTCGGTTCAAACTTCCTAATCTTGATATAAGATAGAAAGCGAACGAAGTACTTGTGAGACCAATGTAGTCTATTGAACAAGTAGATTGGAGATAATTTAATTTGGCTAGGAAATATAGATATAAAATCTCAACAAAAATTTAAAACTGGATCCCAAGGGAAGAAATGTTATGGGTGTTAACAATTTCATAGGAATCACACAATTTTTTTTTTGAGATTTCAAGGAGGTACGTCCGTCAATGCATTAGTGAAAACTAGAGCAAATTAATTGTTCACCATCAATTCGTATTGGGTATTGAATTTTGGGTTTCACTTAGATCGTAGTGGCACGAAACGAAGATCATGAACACATAAATTGTGCAACCATAAACCTCAGTGGTAATTTCTGAGAGTCTCAAGGGTTACGTTTGTGAAGCGAATGTGATGGAGAAATGCAACATAGATGGTGTAAAGAAATGAAAGTACCTCTGCTATAAAGATTAGGACCAAGCAGAAAACTCATATCTCATGTGAGAAGAGAGTTAGGTAGCTCATGATTAGAATAAATAAGAAAGCCTAATTAGGAAGACAAGGTTTGTGTATACCAAGTCAGTAAGGCCTATTATTTAGATTCAGGTGAGGCTTTGGACACATACACAGCATGCTTCTAGGAACACTTAGCTAATTCAACAATTTCGCCATAAACGAACACTCAAACAAAACATAACTAAAGCCAAAAGCAAAAAAAAATAAAGAACGAAATATTTTTGGAGTTTTTGAATTTAAAAAGAACAATAATAAAAAATATTTTTGGAATTTTTTGATAAAAAGGAGAATAAGACATAAAAAAAATTAATACAACAAAAAAAATGTTGGAACCGAACCTGAGCGTTCGGTTTATTTCGGTTGTGAAAAACTTTGGAACCGAACCCGAGCGTTCGGTTTATTTCGGGTGAGAAAATTTTGGAACCGAACCCGAACGTTCGGTATATTTCGGTTGCCAAAGAAAATAGGTTTTAAAAAGAGAATAACTTTGACAATAAGATAAATGCATTTGGAACTATTATACATAAGATCTACAACCAAGAAACTATCGTTGATTGATGAGCGAAAAGTAGATTAATCAACCGAACCCGAGCGTTCGGTTCATTTCGGTACATTAGTACAAGACCCGAACCCGAACGTTCGGTTTATTTCGCTTCTTACTTTGGAGGTTGAGAGGTAAGGTTTGGTACTGACTCCGATTCCATCATACCTAGCCCTTGTAGAATTTTGTTGAACGATGCTTCAGGAAGAGCTTTGGTGAAGATGTCAGCCAGTTGATCAGTGGTTCGAACAAAATTAATTTCGATGTTCCCATCTTCCACATGATCCTTGATGAAGTGATACCTCAGTGCTATGTGCTTAGTCTTCGAGTGTTGCACTGGGTTATGACAGATCCTAATTGCACTTTCTGAGTCGCAATATAGTGGGATCTTTTTCATATTGAGTCCATAATCCCGGAGTTGACTTTGGATCCAAATCACTTGAGAAGTATAAGAGGCGGCTGCGATGTATTCTGCTTCAGCAGTAGACAGAGATACACAGGTTTGTTTCTTTGATTGCCAACTAACCAACTTCCCGTCTAGGAATTGGCAGCCTCCCATGGTGCTTTTCCTGTCTAGTCCACAACCTCCAAGGTCTGCATCTGAGTAGGCTTGAACGAAGAAGCCTGAGTTGGATGGATACCATAGGCCTAAAGAGGTAGTTCACTTGAGATAACGGAGTATGTTCTTCACTGCAAGCATATGAGGTTCACGTGGATTCGCCTGAAATCTAGCACAGTAACAAACAGAGAACATGATATCAGGCCTGCTAGCAGTAAGATACATCAGAGAACCGATCATCTGGCGATATAGCGTAATATCAACTGCTGGCTTATCCAATGATGGAGTAAGCTTGGTGTTGAACGCCATTGGAACTTTAACCTTTGAATCTCCCATCATGCCAAATTTTGTGAGAAGAGTCTTCGTGTAGGCTTCCTGATTAATAAAGATACCTTCGTGTCCCTGTCTAATATTTAAACCAAGGAAAAAGTTAATTGGACCCATTGAGCTCATTTCAAATTTAGTCTCCATCAGCTTTCTGAATTTAGCTGTTAAGCCAGGATTCGTTGAGCCAAAGATGATATCATCGACATAAATTTGAACAATCATAAGGTGGTTACCTTCCTTCTTACAAAAGAAGGTTGGGTCAACCGAACCTTGTTTGAATTTTGACATCTTTAAAAATTTGGTTAGCGTTTCATACCAGGCTCTCGGAGCTTGTTTCAGTCCATATACGGCTTTGTCCAAAATGTAACAGTGATTGGGGTACCTTTCATTGACGAATCCAGGAGGTTGCTCCACGTACACCGTTTCTTCAAGTTCTCCATTTAGAAATGCGCACTTGACATCCATTTGGTAGACCTCAAAGTTTTTGTGTGCATCATAGGCAAGAAATATTCTAACAGATTCTAGCCTAGCTACAGGAGCCAAAGTTTCTTCATCGTCGATTCCTTCCTCCTGACAGTATCCTTTCACCACCAGACAGGCTTTGTTTCGTATCACGTTGCCTTCCTTGTCCATCTTATTTCTGAAGACCCATTTGAGACCAACAACTGAGGCATCTTGAGGAGTTGGAATGAGACGCCAAACTTTATTCCTTTCAAATTCATTCAGTTCGTCTTGCATAGCTTGAACCCAATCGGAGTGATAAAGAGCAGTATTTATTGTCTTTGGTTCAACTTTTGAGACGAAGGAGTTAAACATACAGAATTCTACTTTTGAAAATAAGGAAGTTTGCTTTGCCTTTAGTTGTGATCGGGTGAGGACCTTTTCAGAGACATTACCGACAACCTGAGAAACAGGATGATCTCTGGTCCATTTGACAAGAGGAGGGTAATTTGGATCATAAAATGGATCCAATTCAGCGTTTACCATCTCTTCTAGTTTAGATTGACTGTCATCGCCATAAAGCATATCGGCATTCTCCCCCTCAACAAATAAGGTTTCAGGTGTGTCTTGAGTTTCCGGAGCTACAGGCGTTTCGGGTGGTGTTGAGCTTTCAGGTGTTGACATACCTTCGGGTATCGTCGCACTTTCGGGTACTGCTGTGCGTTCGAGAGCAACTTGAGAACTGTTCTCCCCCTCAACATGTGAGCTCGGCTGTGACGACGAAGTTGTGTCCTCCCCCTCAACTGAAGTATCGTGTTGTGGAGGTTCGTTAGAACTTGATCCTCCTTCATTCATTCTCTTTGCAGTATCTTCGATGACTTGCTTCAGATGATCTACTTTGTTGTCTGCTGCACTAGCTTCCGAGAGAGTTGCCTTCTCTGGTTCATCGAATAACTCGACGAACTTCTCAAATAGGTTTGCGATCGAGGCTGTGACTTGGCCTGTGTGAGAAAAGATTTCTCCAACTGTGTCTTCGTTGGCCTTCAGCTTTTTGACATAGCCATCACCAAAAGTCACATAATAAGTTTCTTCTATTTTCCTCGAGCGCTTGTTTAAAACCCTGTAGGCTTTAGAAGTGAGAGAATAGCCCAGAAATATCCCTTCATCGGCTTTGACATCGAACTTGTTACGATGTTCTTTAGAATTGAAGATGAAGCGCCGTGAGCCGAATACATGGAAAAATTTGACATTTGGTTTCCTGTTGTTGATGATCTCATAAGGAGTGAGAGTGAATCGCTTATTGAGATAAGACCTGTTCTGCGTAAAACAAGCTGCAGCAATAGCATCAGCCCAAAAATATAAAGGTAAAGAAGCAAAACTTAGCATGCTTCGGGCCGCCTCACACAAAGATCGGTTTTGTCTTTCAACAATCGTGTTTTCTTGAGGGGTGTAGGGAGCTGAGAAGTTGTGACCGGTTCCTTTGTCGGCTAAGAATTCTTCGAATTCTTTATTTTTGAACTCCAGACCATTATCGCTTCTGATGTTGTGAACGACTTTCTTCAGCTGTACTTCAAGTCACAACCTCGTTGACTTGTGTGGTCCATCATCTATCGAAAGCATCGGCGGTAGCAAGTATATTCTTGTCATCGTTGATGACTTCTCGCGTATTACATGGGTGTTCTTTCTGAAGCACAAAGTCACACAGGCCAAGTATATTCTTGAGAGTCGCTTCAGATTTGTGCTTCAGAAAGAACACCCATGTAATACGCGAGAAGTCATCAACGATGACAAGAATATACTTGCTACCGCCGATGCTTTCGATAGATGATGGACCACACAAGTCAATGTGAATTAACTCTAATGGTTCAACAACTTTAGTGTTTACAATCGATGGCTGACTTTGACGACTCTGCTTCCCCATTTCACACGCAGCACCTAAATGTTCTCGATCGAATTTGAGCATTGGAAGACCTTGAACATGACCACCTGTGACAAGTTTGTTAATATCCTTGAATTTGAGATGAGAGAGCCTTCGATGCCATAGCCAGCTTTCGTTAGATTGTGCTTTGGATAACAGGCAGATAGTTGGATTCCCTTTGATGGGTTTGAGGTTCAGGGGAAACATTTCGCCTTTGCGTTCCGATTTGAGAATTACTCTTTTCGTTTTCTTTTCAATTGTTTCCGAACCCTCATCATCGAATGAGACCTTGAGACCGGTACCTCCAACAAGCTGAGATACACTGATAAGGTTGTGCTGTAGCCCTTCAACGTATGCGACCTTCCTAATCGTAAAATCACCATTTGTAATCATTTCATAGCCTTTTATTGTGCCGAATGAGTTGTTCCTGAACTTGACATTTCCACCGTATGAAAGAGACCGAAATTCCCTCAGCTCTTCCTTCTTTCCTGTCATGTGACGCGAGCAGCCACTGTCAATGTACCATTCTTCGTCAAACTGCTCGTCACTGATAACCTGCAAAAATTAGACAGATTTAGGAACCCAAAGTTTCTTGGGTCCACGTGAACTTTTCACAGGAACAGAAATAGTAAGAGAGATGTCAACAAGGTATGTTCTTTTTATTAAAGTTGTTTCATCTTTCTTTTTAATGGTGAAAACCTTAATTTTATTGGGATTTGTTACAATCGGTTTGGATTCAGGTTTGGGCATTGGGACATTGGAATGCTTTCGATCGGTTTTGACTGAGGAGACCTTCGATTTTCCTTTCAAATCTGTTGAAGATTTTGGATTTTGAGTATTAACAGAATTGGATTTAGAATGAGGTTGAAAGGAATTAGAGGGATTAGAAGAGGTAGAACGAGAGTATTTAGACTGAGATGTTTTCTTGACTTGAGGTTCTAAGTGACCCATTTGTTTTTGATCATTAGTGGTACCGAACTTAGAACTTTGGTTGCTTCTGCTCTCAGATCCGAACTTATGCTTTCGGTAGCTTGTGTTTTCTGAACCGAACCTTTGCCTTCGGTTATCATAATTTTCAGAATCGAACGTGTCCTTTCGATTGTTATGACCCTCAGAACCGAACCTCTCCCTTCGGTTATAATTACTTTCTTGTGATCTAACATTACTTTTCTCTGACTTTGAATTTCTGTCATGATAAGAGAAATGGGCGTTTTGAGATTGCCAAAACTGTTTTCATTCTGAGAGATTCTTCTTGTATCTCAGATTCCTTTGTTGCTTCTGATTCTTCACTTGCTTCGGCTGTCGACGGATATTTGCTTTTTGCATTTGCTTTTTGTCAGCCGGTTCACTCTGAACTGATGAAGTTTCTCTTGAAGGAGTGACTTCTTTTGCAGTATCTCCTTTTTCTTCAGGAGCATCTTTTGTACCACTGGTACTTGGCATGTCAAAGTTATCGGTCTTGTTCAGAGGCTCTGGTACATATCTGCCTTTGGTTTTCCAGGACGTCCGTTCAGACAGTCCAACAGTTTCGTCAGCATTGTCGATAGGAGCAGACCAGAAGAACTCATCACAACCGTCAGCATTGTCTTTGTTCACAATGGCTGTGAGTTCAGCTGTCTGATGTTCGGTTACACCTGTGACCTTATACACTTGATTTGGAGTCGTCCTTACCTTTTGGTATACAACAGCCTTTTCTTCAAGGATCGGGAACTTTTGTTGGGACAAACGAGCAAACTCCACAGAATTTTCTGAAATAAGATTTTTATGGTTTTTGGATTCGCTCTTGACAAACTCAGAACAGTCAACTAAATCCTCTACAGAAATTTCACTTATATCATCATCCTCATTAAGCTCAGATGCATTTTCAACATCAATTTTATTTTCTGAGCTCAAGTTGGCATTCAATGAGTCAAACTTTTGTATGGTTTCGGTCCTTAGTTTCAATTTATCATTTTCATCCAAAATATTTTTCAGCATGTCCTTATGGTCCTTGGACTTTATGAAAGATTCGATTTTCTCTAGACCATACATATAAGTCGGATTTACATCCTCAGACGAAACTACACTCTCGCAGTTATATACTTCAGCGTCAATTTCATCCTCCTTAAACTCAAGGAAGGGCAAAATCATGCGATGAATTTTCTGCCCTATTTCACAATTTAAATGAAGTTGTGTGATATTAGTGTAAAGACGCTTAGCAATTAAACAAAAAACATTTCTCTGTTTTAAAAGTTTCAAATTGTCTCTTTGTAAATAAATGTTTTCGTCCTTGGATTTGATCAACTCCGACTCCTTCAGCTCGATCCACATCCTCCGTTCCTCACTTTTTGAAGATGCCCTACTTAATTGGTCAGTTAGGTTAGAATTGGTAACCCGTGTTTGAGTTAAACTGCTGTCTAGATGCGAGATTCTTGAATTTACATTTTTTAATTCTTTTTCATATGAGAATTGTGGGACTTTGAATGAAACAAAAATAGATTGTACCTTCTTTATTAACTCATCAAGCTCGCTAAACTGCACGCTGAGAGGTTTTGCTGTGAAGCACAAGTCCTCTCGCTCCTTTGTGTCTTCATTCCCACCGTCTGTGTTGTATCCCCTCATTTGAGATACATCCGACACTATTAAGCACTTTCCACCGCTTCCTTCATCCTTCGCAACATAAGCCTTTCCATGAGATGGCTTCCTCACTTCATCATCTTCAGAGTCGGTTGACCAGACTTCCACGCCACCGAACTCATCATCTGCTACCGAACCCTGCACGATTAAAGCATTCATTGAAGGGTTAGTGACAACTTTCTTTTTCTTGATCTCTTCCAGCTTTTTCATTAACACACCTTCTTCATCTTTCTCCTCATCCTTTTCTACTATTTTCTTGAGGACACAATCTTTTGCATAGTGGTTCTTTCCTCCACAATAGTAGCAGTTCACACCCGAATCTCCTTCAGCTTTCGGTTCCTTCTTTGGTTCTTCTGCTTTCGGTTCTTCCCTGACCTTTTCAGAACTATAACTTCCCTGCCAATTTCGGTTCTTATTGGTAGGGAACCTTTTCTTGATGAACCTCTTCGGATTTGACACCATCATTGCATAGTCTTCAGACGTAAGGTCATAATCCTCTAAGTTAAGGTCTTCATCTTCCATCACAGCTTTGCTGTTGGACAGAAGGGCCAATGATCCCAAGCTTGAAACCACATTTTTCTCCTGCAATACAATCTTTTCTTGGGATTTCAAAATCCCTACCAGCTTTGCCAAAGAGTATGATTTGAATTGCTCAGGTGCTTTAACAGTTGACACAACAGCTCTCCACTCGGATCTAAGACCGTTTAAAAACGTAACCTTTTGTTCAATCAACTTCCTTTCAATATCATGTTTAATCATCTTACTAAGAAGATGATTGAATCGATCGAATGTTTGAGTTATAGTTTCTTCAGGACTCTGCTTGAATTCATCAAACTCGGACAAAAGTAAGGTTTGAATGGAATGCTCGAGATCTTCATCTGTGGAATATAACTCTCGCAACCTATCCCATATTTCTTTAGCAGTGCTGCACGAACTCACTAGCCTGAAAGTATCAGATTGAAGAGCGAATCTGATAAGTCTCAATGCTTTAATATTGCACTGAAATTTATCTTTTTCCTCTTGAGCAATATCTTTTACGTCTTTCAATAGATCATATTACTCTTTCTGAGTTTTAATGATTCTTGATGTTGCTGAATGAGCGAATGGTCTAGACACGATTGCTTCTCAAATAAGATATCCGTTGTCCTCAGATCCAACGACATAATCTTCAAAGTGATGTGCCCAGACTTCGTAATCCTGGGTGTAAAGGATGGGAATCTTCGTCGTTGATCCGATGCTGTTTGAGATGTTAATTGGATTTGACTGAGACTCGTCCATGCTTGATCAAATAACCTGTTTAAAAGATCAGACTTGTAATATATTAAATTAGGGCAACACGAATAAATGTTGAGTTACGTCAATTATGGGATGACGGCTCAATAAATATTAGTTAATGCGGAATAACCCTAATCGTAACCTTTTTCACAGAAAATATGTGTATGAATTACACAACCTCCTGCTCTGATACCAATTGATAAGTTATATAACAAACTTGAAGATCGATTAGATCTTTGTAACAGGTATTACGATGAACATAAAACAATAAATAAGACAAGTATGGATCAAAATATGTCGAATGATTATATCAAACAATCCTCAGCAGAGCTCGACTAAGAACTTCCACTGTAGAGGATTTAGGGTTACAAGAACGATAATAATCTTCTGAATAATGTTCTAATCGTACTATTCTATCGTTTTTCTAAGATGCATGCAAGCACCTATATTTATATACAACCCTACTAAACTCACGGATGGACAGGCCCATACCGGAGATACAAAAATGGACTAGCTAACGAGCCCAATAGACGCAACACTAAATACAAAACACGACCCAACAGATTTGTTTGATTTTTTGAACATAATAATTATATTATTATGGGTTTAAAACCCTATGTACTCACCAGGTTTCCTAACTTGACCCACTCAGTTTATTTATATCACAGGTGTTGATATGAAGGCACATTACACTGAGAGATTTAAAGAGATGTAGATCACTAGTGTAAATAAATGTAAGTTCTGTTTATGCTTATGTTTCTGTGTTAACGATGACATCCCAAATGTTTTAAAATGAATAAAATATGTTTCTTCGAAAATGTTTTAATAACGTATTTATCATGTTTTTCTGGGAACAAATTCCGCAACATTTTTATTAAAAGAAGTACTCTGATTTTTATAAAGCATAAACAAAATCGGTCTTTTCTGGCCGTGAAAATGGGGATGTCACAGATTGGGTTAATTTTAATAGTCAACCTATTTTGTTTTTCGATTGTTTAAAGTAATTTTTCAAAATCTTTTTTGACAAAATAATTTTTAAGGGAAGCTAAATCACTTTTAAATTGATTAAAAGGTTTTTTTTTATTTTTTGAAATATTTGTAGAAATATCTTTTGAAACACCAAGGTAAGGGATTGTTTTTGAAGTCTTTAAAAGACATCTTGCAATGATCTGGTTGAGATTATTGCAATGATTTAAAATTCTTTGAATACCAACTTTTCCAGAAGTAGAGAAAACGTATTCTTTCTTTTCAGTATTGTCGTCAAGAGTTTTAATTTTGACTGTTTTACCTTTTTTATAAAAATGAGGAAAATCTATTTTATTACTCGTTTATAATCTCGGTGATTTGTTTGATATTCTGGCATAGATTATCAATTTTTAAAGACATGTTTCTTATTAAGTTACTATCTTTTATTTCTGAGCTTTCTCTTACGTGGAGTGAATCCATAGAAATTCTTGGTCTAAGAGTTTCTCCGAGAGCTTTTTTATTTCTAGCTATGTTTAAAACCCAAGAGTTTTCTTGAGGATTTATGTCGCATAATTGCTTATCTTTAACATGGCCAATTTCTGAGAAGACTTCGTCAAGTTCGATGTACTCGTCTTTCTTGTAGTCTACGCTATGGTGACTATTGGTCAAGGCATATCCTATGAGATAGGTTATTGTAAATGGTTTATCACCTGGACTCATAAGGTCACTTCTCTCAAAGTGATGTATGAAAGATAAGGTTTTATCTATATTTGCAGATTTAAAATCCAAAGCAAACTTTGGATAGACTGAAAACATAAACTTTTGGTAAGCAAGGTTTCCTTTAGCAGCACGTAGGATGCAGTCCTACTGGTCAGTGATTTTGTTGTCAATTAAGGCCATTTTTATGGGAGAATTTATTCCTGCTTGAAATTGGGATTTTATCAAAAATTTTACAGCTCCGATATGGACCATTCTTATTTTTGATCTAATCTCAAATGGAATACTTTTCAGGTTATTGTTCATTTTCTCTTTAGTCAAAAGGGGTAGAAAAACAGCTCCTATTGTGTCTTTTATGTCTACAGACATTTCTTTAGTACTAAAAAGGTAGAAAATTTCATTTTTCCTCTTGAGAGGGTTTAAAATACTAAGTTTAGAAGGAACATTTTTGAAAATGTTTTCTTTTTTTATTTTTAAATCTGTTTTCTTAACTCGAGAAAGAAGGTCTTGTTTTATTAAAAGGTTTGCATGAAAGCCGTCTTCATCCTCAACATAAGTTAGGATTTGTTTTTCTTCTGAATTATTTTCTTCCGAATTGTAAAAAATTCTTTATTCATTTTAAGAAATGTTAACAAGTTAAAATCATTTTTCTGAGTTCTGAAACTGAGTTTAAAGCTTTATCAAGGAGTTCTTGATGTATTTTTTTGCCTATGAAGGAGATACTTACATATAGTAACCATCGTTGGTATATATTCGTGAGTATGTTTATTTTGTGTGCTTGTAGAATTCTGAAATTTATATGCACTAAATCTTTCTTATTATTGAAAATCATTTCTTTATGATGAGAAATTTCAACCTCAATATTATGAATTTCTTCAAAAACTTCACTGTAAAGTGTTTTATTAAATTGTAATGCCATTTTTAACAAGGCTCTGATACCAGTAAGGGTGTGTGGGGTTTTTTTTATCAATTTTTTTTAAGAAGGGAATAGATGCAAATTTGTAAAGAGAAACTCATTAATCAATAAGTGTTTTGGAGTGGGTGTAATACTTACATAGATTAGGGATGTCAACGGGACCAAACGAGAGCGGAAATAGCTGCCCCTGCTCCTGCCCCCGAAATCAGTTGTTGCCCCCGCTCCCGCTCCTGGCTCCCCCGTTAACATAGCCCCCGGTCCCGCCCCCGTTCCCCCGGTTCCCCTGGTTTATAGGCTTAAAATTATGTTTTTTTTGCTAAACAACTACTTTGGTTTAGGCTAAAAATCCTACTTTTAATGACTTTAAAAGTTTAAAACATAATCTTTTAGAAACTAAAAAATTAAAAATCCAACATTACGAATCCAACATTACAAAACGGCAATTCCAACAATCTTAAAAGTATAAAATATAACAAATCCAATATTAAAAATATAACATACTTACATATCCAAAAATATATGATCAATTCACTACCTCTTCAATATCCATTAATTGGAAACAGGAAAGTGAAACCTAATCTAAACCTAAAATTAGAAAATCTATTTTGTATATGTATATGTACATTAAATATATATATATATATATATATATATATATATATATATATATATATATATATACATATTACATAAATGTACAATCGGGGCCCCCGCGGTAGTACGATACGGAAATACCGACTCCCGACCCCGGTCCCGAAAATAATCGGGGTTAAATTTTGCCCCCGCTCTCGTTCCCGCTCCCGGTTTTTTTAAAAATTTAGTCCCGTATGGGATCGGGGTCCCACGGGAGTTTTTGACATCCCTAACATAGATAGAAACTATTCAAGACAGCCTGTGTCATCCTTTGGTATGTGTGGTTGCTTTCCCTGTTGGTCTCATGCCTGTGGTACTGTTGACCATCGTCGACCTGACACTCTGTCACTTACAGGTTTCATGACTCTATTTTGTATGAACTTTCGAGTATAACAAAACATGGATTTATTGATAAAAGAGTTCCCAAAACGGGAGTACTCTTACAATATTTTACATCTTCTCCCTTCTAAGGGAGATTTTACTCACAAGACATTGAATTGAAAATTTACAGGATAGAGAGTGTTTTTCTTGCACTCGTTGTTGTGATTCCCTCTAATGAAAACATAACTCTCAATTTATAGATACATTGAGAGGGTCTGATAATTTCCTATTACGTCAGGCATGACGTTTCTATCCACTCACGATTACATTATCGTGGACAATTGGAAAAGCTTTTAATAATATAGGAGACATTATTTTCATGAGTGGCGGGGGCCATTTGACGCGTGAAGCATCTTTCTTTAAGGTGATGAAGATTTGTCATCTTCAGAGCAGGGACCCTCTTTTGTCGTGGAATCACTGCAAATGCAGTAGTTGCAATGATGGTCTTCAAACAACTTGTAACATCCCGGAATATCAAGAGTAAAGTTGAAGGGCTAAAAGTGTAAATTGGAAAGGGCAACTCGGCGAGTCCATGACTGGACTCGGCGAGTAGGGTCGCGATTTTGGTCACGTGTTAAGTGGCCGACTCGGCGAGTCGGCGGCTGGACTCGGCGAGTAGGCGCTGAGTGGAGAAAACCCTAATTTCGAAGGATGAGCCCTATATAAAGGACATTATATCCTCTCCCCAGCCTCCTTAGCTTCCCTTAAGTCCAGAAAACCCTAGAAACGCGATTGTGAAGGATTGGAGAGCAATTGAACCTTGGAAAAGAGATTTGGAGGAAGATCTTGGAGAGTTAGGAGGCTTGGAGCAAGGGGCTTTGCTTAGATTCGTATTTATTTGCTATTGGGGCTTCCTTTTGAGGTATAATCTCGTTCTTGGGCTGTTATTCTTCTAGATCCATTATTCTTGGAATGTATGGGAGGTTTAGCTTGTGGTATCTTGAGTTTGATGAGTAGATCTGAGGTTGCTACCTCAGATCTGGAGTGGAGGAGGTCTAAAGTGCATTAAAGTCCCTGTTCTTGAGTGATTAGTGAAGCCATCATGTCCCAAACCCTAGCCCTAAAGTGTAAAATGCCTAGATCACTTTGGATTCACGTAAAGTTTGCCACTTTACGTGATGGATGGGTTGTAGGAGGCTAGATCTACGTTTTGGATCAATTGCATGGCCTGGAAGGTTCTGTTTGGGATGAGATCTAGAGGCACTCGGCGAGTCACAAAGGTGTACTCGGCGAGTTGCTTGAAGATGGTCTGGAACTCGGCGAGTTGGAAGAACAACTCGACGAGTAGGTTGAAGATAGCCTTAGACTCGGCGAGTCTGTTCTTGGACTCGCCGAGTCTGGTCGTGAGGTCCAAGTTTCTTCTGGTTATGTTGTGAATCGGTGAGTCAAGGGATGAATCGGTGAGTCGGGAGAGAAAGGACTCAGAGTTGTTCGACTCGGCGAGTCTTGGGGTGACTCGGCGAGTTAAGTCGCGGATGGGGGAGATTTTGTGTATGTGGACTCGGCAAGTCATTGGGATGACTCGGCGAGTAGGGTCAGTCAGGGGTTGGCTTTGGCCAAGGGTTGACCAGTTATTTTCCAGGGGCATTTTGGTAATTGTTGAATATTGTTTTGAGTTCAGTGTCTTGGGGTTGGCCAGTGTTGGAGATCGTATCAGTGGTTGGAGTAGCTTGGGTTTATCTGTTCAGTCGGCAATTTCGAGGTGAGTTATCCTCACTATATCAATAGGGTCTAAGGCACCAAGGCCGACCCTTTATCGGATTGAGATCCGCGTATTTGTTGTTATGATATTGCTTTGATATGTTGCATCCTGGTAGCTAGGATGATATATGTTTGAGACCTGGTTGAGGTCGGTATCCTGATATGTAGGGTGATGCTATGCTAGTGACCAGTTAGGTCGGTATCCTGGTTAGGATGATGATATGTTATGTGATCTGTTTGATCGGTTTGTTGACTGTGAATTGTTAGATGATTGTATTTTTATGTGCACATGGTTGTTTGGACTGGATTTTGGTTGAGGCGGGTCCTTCTTTGTGCTGTAGGCCAAGATACCCAGGGCAGACCGGTTGTCCCGAAGGCCCAGCGAGCGGTCCGGACAGGCTGTAGGCCCCAAGAGGGCGGACCGGACGTGCCGAGGCTCGGAGAGTGGACCAGGCCGACTGAAGGCCCGGTGCGGGCAGACCAATCACACTACAGACTCGATGTATATGGCTAGAGTCGGAGGGTGGACCAGGTGGACTGTTGGCCGGTGCGGCGGACCAGTCATAGAGTAGACCCGAAGTGCATGACTGTTCTGTGATCGGATATGATTTGGCATGTTATGCGTGTATGGTATATGTGGTTGGTATTTTGGGGATATCTCACTAAGCTTTCGGACTTATAGTTGTGGTTTTATGGTTTTCAGGTTCTTTAGGATACCGTGGCAAGGCGAAGGCGTGATCGTACCGCTCCTCATGTTTATGTTGTGATTATGGGAATACTTTAATTTAAATGTATTGAAAACCTTTTTGTAATGATTTAATGAAATCGGGCTGTTTTTGAAAAGTTTAAATTGGTTGGAATTTTTCGGTCATTACAAGTTGGTATCAGTGCCTTGGTTTGAGTGAATTGGAGGAACACTCGTGTGACTCCAGTCTCAAATCGAGGAGGGTTTTCGAAAGAGAATTTAAAACGGTTTTCAAAATGAGTAAAAGGAGGACGCGGAGGTACGATCAGCCGGAGCCAGTAAGTAACCCCAAAATACCATACATGATATTTGTTTTTGAGCTTTGATAAAACAGCATGGTAGTGCTAGGCTAGGGATCCTCAGGATTTCATGATAATGTTGCCTGATTATGATGCCTATTAGCCTAGGGATTCCTTGTGGGAGATTTCCAGTGTTCCTCTAGTAGTGAGGATTGAGCGCTTGTTATGTATGTTTTCACTAGGGTGTTGTGGTAGTACTTCATACAAATATGGGTAGGTGTGGAAGGTAGTATCGGCCCGTACTACTGAAAGCACAGGACCCATACGCGTATCAGGGAAACCATGACCTCTAGGGTTGGTTTCAGGGTTGGTTCCCGGGTTAGTGGGACGTGTCTGAGATTTTGTGGTGTTTTTCAGTATGGAGATTTCGAGGCATGCTGGGAGTGGATCCGGGTCAGGATCGGGAGCAGGAGAGGGAGTTCTGGACGGGTCGGTACCGCCCGAGGTTATTGGTCAGATGAGCACATGCGAGTTGGATGCGAGGATTCGTGAGATCCTGCATGATGAGGTTGTTGCGTTGTTCCGGGCCGAATTGTCGGAACTGTTTGGGTCGATCAAGACCGCCATGGTTGAGTATTTTGATGAGCGCAATGCAGCTCTCACAGAGACGGCTTCCGCGGCGGCTACAGCGGCTGTAGTAGCGGTAAGGGGAGGATCTGGTCGGGGTTTTCAGTATCGGGACTTCGATAATACGAAGCCTCCCACCTTTGATGGAGTCCAGGACCCGATTGTTGCTATGAGATGGTTATCGGACGTGGAGGGATGTTTCTTCACGTGTTCATGCCCTGCTGATCAGAGGGTGAGGTGTGCTCTGAACCTGTTGAGGCTCGGGGCGAAGGATTGGTGGAGATTGACCACGGGGTCATATTCAGATGCGCAGAGGGCCGCGTTTTCATGGGATCGGTTTAGAGAGATGTTCAGCACTCGTTATGTTTCGTGGGTTGAGAGGGAGAGATTGGCTCAGGAATTCCTAGAGCTAAAGCAGGATTCGGAGTCAGTGACGGAGATCACCAGGATGTTCACTGAGAGGGCGATGTTCTGCCCTGAGTTCGCTTCGGAGCAGGCTCAGATGTCTCGATATCTGAGCATGCTCAAGAGGGATATCAGACAGTTTGTGTCTACGCAGAGGTGCGAAACTTTGCTGGAGTTGCAGGAGGACGCCAGGCAGCGTGAGTTAGAGATTGAGTTGCAGTTGGGTGAGTTGAGGCAGGCTCCGGTGCAGTCGCAGGCGGCGCCGAAACGGTCCAAGACCGTTGATTCTAGGGTGGGATATCTGAGCATCCACACTTGTGGGAAGTGTGGGAGGGGTCACACCGAAGTTTGTAGGTCATGTGGTGCATGTCGCAAGTGCGGAAAGGAGGGGCACTATGCTAGGGATTGTCGGCAGTCAGCGCCGGTTCGGGATTTGAGGATTTGTTATCATTGTCATCAGGTTGGGCACTTGAGGGTCAACTGTCCATAGCTTGCTGCAGGACCGGTGCAGGCTCCAGCACAAGCCACTTTGAGGATCACGGGTGGAGGTCAGGGTGGAGCGGAGCCCCCAAGGGCTCAGGGTCGTGCTTTTCAGCTTACAGCAGAGGAGGTCAGAGTAGTGTCGGATGCAGCCGCGGGTATGTTTCTTTCTTGATGTCTTGATTATCTTGTGATTATTATGGAGTATTGTTTATCTGCTAGTCTCATTGTATGGTTTTCGGTGTGGTATTCGTTGTTCTTTGAGAGTTATTGTATGGTTATGGGTTGGTAATGGGAATTTCGTTGGTTATCATTCATGAGGGTTATTAGTGGAAATCTGACGTTGGTCGGAATGCCGGGTAGCATCTACTTTGTGAGAAGTGGTTAGCTGCAGATTGAGTTCTTTTGATCGGGATGATCAGTGTGGAAATGTGATTTTTGTGAAGGTTGCTAGTGCTAGTGGGAATCAGTCCGTGTGTAAGTATTGGTTTTGTGCAGGGTTGTTTTGGGAGGTCGGTGATAGCGACCGGTGGTTGATAATCAGTGCTATAAGTGGGGGAGAATTGGAAAATTCTCTAGAAGATCGATGAGCATGTGAGGTTGTTTAGCTGTTTGGGATTCAGCAGTGTTCTGTCAGCCAAGAGCGTAGGCTGGTATGAGTAAGTGGCAGGCATGCGGGGCAGGATACAGACCAAGGGTACTTAATTGCGGAGGGCCTGGGATCAGGCCGGGATTGAGTTGTGTGATGGAGATAGAGTTCGGAACCCCTAGAGGACTAGAACAGTATGCATGGGAGGATTTCTCGGAGAGATAACTCGGAGTGATGAATGCCGGTTGAGCGGTCCGGATAGACTGAAGGCCGGTAGGCGTACCAGTCAGGCCGAAGGCTCGAAGAACGGTCCAGCCAGACTGAAGGCACTGCAGGGCAGTCCAGATTGGCTGAAGGTTCTGAGAGTGGTCCAAATTGACTGAAGGCCTGGTAAGGCGGTCCAGTCATGCTGAAAACTCTACAGGTATTGTTAGACCGGTTTGAGGAAATGGGTTGAGTATGTTGCGATGTGTTAGCATTAGAAGGTCTGGCCCCGGGTATTGATCTTGATGAGTGGAGATAGTGCATGGACTCGAGAGTCCCTGCGAGCTGATTCAGAGCATGTGTGTTGCATGGATAGCGGTTATGTTATAAAGGAGTGGTGCAGCATTGGGCGAGCACCATGGCACTTGTCGTAGTGACAAGGACGCCAAGTGGATTTCCTTGGTAAGGGAAAGAGAGAGGAATGTAACTCCGAGAGGGATTGTAAATTCACGGAAGTGAAAGCAGCAGCACAGAGTTATGATTGGAGTGGTCCAATTATGTTCATTGAGTAGCGTGATTGCGGCAGTGGTATGGGATCACATCCGGTTTGGGATGTCTGCTGAGGTCGCGGAAGGAATTCCGCAGGTGTAGAGCCAAGAGGCTCGGAAGGGATGCAGGGAGTGAGTCTTGGGCTCCCAGTGTGATTCTGGTCAGGGAATTGTGTATGTAGTGGTGGTTCATCCTAGGGGATGTTTGGAGATGTCGTCAGTGTGACGGGTTTTCCCAAATCGAGAGTGCTAGGACTAGTTCAGCATGTGCATGCGATTGCAAGAGGAGAACTCATGGGAGTTGCTCGGAGGCTATAGAATGTGTCATTCTGTCAGCAGGGTGTGGATTAAGTTGGACTCGGATCAGGAACCCGATGGTTCCGGGTTATATCTAGCTAGTAAGAGTCAAGTGATTGTGGTGATCAGGATCGAGAAAAGTGCCATGGAGTGGTACTTGGTTGTTAAGTGTGGAGTCTGATGGGTGTGGTTATTAGAGGGTAAAGTCGGTGGCCGGCTTGAGACGGTGGTCAGGACACTGCAAGAAAGGAGAAAGTGAGTTTCGGGTTTCTATGGTTGTGCTTTGAGGAACCTGGTTTGGTTAATGCCAGGTGGTGCGTTATGGGAGTATTTCTGAAGTTGAGTTGCCGTAGGCTTCGAGGACGAAGCCTAATTTAAGTGGGGGAGAATTGTAACATCCTGAATTATCAAGAGTAAAGTTGAAGGGCTAAAAGTGTAAATTGGAAAGGGCAACTCGGCGATTCCACGAGTGGACTCGGCGAGTAGGGTCGCGATTTTGGTTGCGTGTTAAGTGGCCGACTCGGCGAGTCGGCGGCTGGACTCGGCGAGTAGGCGCTGATTGGAGAAAACCCTAATTTCGGAGGATGAGCCCTATATAAAGGACATTATATCCTCTCCCTGGCGTCCTTACCTTCCCTTAAGTCCAGAAAACCCTAGAAACGCGATTGTGAAGGATTGGAGTGCAATTGAACCTTGGAAAAGAGATTTGGAGGAAGATCTTGGATAGTTAGGAGGCTTGGAGCAAGGGGCTTTGCTTAGATTCGTATTTATTTGTTGTTGGGGCTTCCTTTTGAGGTATAATCTCGTTCTTGGGCTGTTATTCTTCTAGATCCATTATTCTTGGAATGTATGGGAGGTTTAGCTTGTGGTATCTTGAGTTTGATGAGTAGATCTGAGGTTGCTACCTCAGATCTGGAGTGGAGGAGGTCTAAAGTGCATTAAAGTCCCTGTTCTTGAGTTATTAGTGAAGCCATCATGTCCCAAACCCTAGCCCTAAAGTGTAAAATGCCTAGATCTCTTTGGATTCACGTAAAGTTTGCCACTTTACGTGATGGATGGGTTATAGAAGGCTAGATCTACGTTTTGGATCAATTGCATGGCCTGGAAGGTTCTGTTTGGGATGAGATCTAGAGGCACTCGGCGAGTCACAAAGGTGTACTCGGCGAGTTGCTTGAAGATGGTCTGGAACTCAGCAAGTTGGAAGAACAAGTCGGCGAGTAGGTTGAAGATAGCCTTAGACTCGGCGAGTCTGGTCGTGAGGTCCAAGTTTCTTCTGGTTGAGTTGTGACTCGGTGAGAAAGGAGAGAAAGGACTCAGAGTTGCTGGAGTCGGCGAGTCTTGGGGTGACTCGGCGAGTTAAGTCACGGATGGGGGAGATTCTGTGTATGTGGACTCGGCGAGTCATTGGGATGACTCGGCGAGTAGAGTCAATCATGGGTTGGCTTTGGCCAAGGGTTGACCAGTTATTTTCTAGGGGCATTTTGGTAATTGTTGAATATTGTTTTGAGTTCAGTGTCTTGGGGTTGGCCAGTGTTGGAGATCGTATCAGTGGTTGGAGTAGCTTGGGTTTATCTGTTCAGTCGGCAATTTCGAGGTGAGTTATCCTCACTATATCAACAGGGTCTAAGGCACCAAGGCCGACCCTTTATCGGATTGAGATCCGCGTATTTGTTGTTATGATATTGCTTTGATATGTTGCATCCTGGTAGCTAGGATGATATATGTTTGAGACCTGGTTGAGGTCGGTATCCTGAGATGTAGGGTGATGCTATGCTAGTGACCGGTAAGGTCGGTATCCTGGTTAGGATGATGATATGTTATGTGATCTGTTTGATCGGTTTGTTGACTGTGAATTGTTATATGATTGTATGTTTATGTGCACATGGTTGTTTGAACTGGAGTTGGGTTGAGGCAGGTCCTGCTTTGTGCTGTAGGCCAAGATACCTAGGGCGGACCAGTTGTCCCAAAGGCCCAACGAGTGGTCCGAATAGGCTGTAGGCCCCAAGAGGGTGGACCAGACGTGCCGAGGCTCGGAGAGTGGACCAGGCCGACTGAAGGCCCGGTGCGGGCGGACCGGTCATACTGTAGACTCGGAGAGTGGACCAGGTGGATTGAAGGCCCGGTGCGGGCGGACCAATCACACTGCAGACTCGATGTATATGGCTAGACTCGGAAGGTGGACCAGGTGGACTGTTGGCCGGTGCGGCGGACCAGTCACACAGTAGACCCGAAGTGCATGGTTGTTCTGTGATCGGATATGATATGGCATGTTATGCGTGTATGGTATATGTGGTTGGTATTTTGGGGATATCTCACTAAGCTTTCGGGCTTACAGTTGTGGTTTTATGTTTTTCAGGTTCTTCAGGAGACCGTGGCAAGGCGAAGGCGTGATCGTACCGCTCCTCATGTTTATGTTGTGATTCTGGGAATACTTTAATTTAAATGTATTGAAAACCTTTTTGTAATGATTTAATGAAATCGGGCTGTTTTTGAAAAGTTTAAATTGGTTGGAATTTTTCGGTCGTTGCACAACTGCTCCGCATGCCTACAGAAGAATTGTCTTGTCGTGGTAGATGCATCAAAGTTGTTGTTCATGAACTGTTCTCCGAATTTAGAACCCTTTATCTGGGTTTCAAGAAAACCTGGTTTTCCTTTACTAAAGGCTTCAGTAACCTATAAAAATTAATAAAGTTTGTAGAAACATTAATCTCGAGCTTGCAGGTGAACATTTCAACGTTCCGACTATCTATGTAAGTATTACACCCACTCCAAAACACTTATTGATTAAGAAGGTAGTGTATATGACATTTATAAGACAGTCTTGCCTCAATACCTACTTCCAAAGTATGATCGACTGTAGATGGTTTGAGTAACCTAGTTATTCGGGAAGTCAAAACATGCAAAGTGAAACACAAGAATAATATTAATATTATATGGCCCCAAAACTTTTGAGTGCCATATTGATTACTCATTATTCATTGTATAATGTTTTGAATAATCAAGTTAATGCTTAAATTAAAACAATAGTTGTCCCATGCTCCAAGCATTCACACTATGTTTATCTATGATCCTTACTTTGTGAAATCGATCAATTGACAGCATTTCAATGATGCTCATTTCATAATTCCAAATCCTTACTGTAAATGTAAGAATATCAAATTCTTGACATTTACTATAATCTGTTAGATTCTAAACTTATAATGATCCTCTTGTAATGAATATGCACAAAAGTCACAGAGACTTAGCAATAAACATTACAAAGTATTCCAACAGAGAGCAATTCCATGGAAACGAAGTCTCAAATTCAAAGTACATTCCTTTGAACATCCTTCTTGCATTAAGTTTTCTAATCTTTCAAAGCTTTAAAGAATAGCTTCCACTTATGGAAAAATTTCCATATTCCCATTTTGACTATCACTTCTGAACAAGAGTTGCCTCTTTTTAGAATATGTCAATATGGTCCATCCATTTTTATACTTCCAACTATAAGCGACCAATCCTTGGTGAACCTTAGATTGTCCTTAACAGCTGTTAACCACTTTAGTCATACCCGGTTCTAATCCTTTTTTCCTCTTAATGCCCTAGGCATTTGGAAATTTTAGAACAGATAAATATTATAGCACATGTAATCGATCTTATAGCCGATGCGTATTGTACACGATTCATAAAGACATGATACTTGACCAGTCTTTCGCTACAATATTTTTATTTGCCGTGTTCTCATAATTCGAATTATGAAGAGGGGTGTCGTAATCATAATCAAATTTAGAGATCGCAATTAACATTTCCATATATATAATTTCCTTATGTTGAACAATTCCAACATAAAATTCATATATATTTGACTAAATTTGATTAAAAACTCAATCTAAGCTTTTAGATTTTGAAATGAAATATAATTTCATCTCCCTTAATTATAGTAAAACAACTTTTCAAACCCTGCAACTTTGCGATTTGAAACCTTTTGTTTTTCTATAATTAACATTGCTAACCTGCAACACTTTCCATAATAATTATGCTCCCACTAGCATAATAATTATTATCTTACTAGCATAACACTTATGCTCCCACTAGCTTTGACATGTATTCAGAAATCAGCTGGACTTCTAGAAATCAATACTTATTGACTTCCTTTCCAAAGTTCAAATTTCTGATACGAGATGCTTCGATATGACTTTATCTAGGCTTCTCAAACTCATACACATTTCCTTAGATAGCTCACATGCGTGTCTAAATAATTTTAGAACTTATAACAATAAGTCTCAAATGTTTAGACCTTTTTCCATTTCTCACAATTCAAACTATAAAGAGGGATGTCATAATCAAAATTGAATTTGAGAATGCAAATATCACAATTTCTATCTCCTTAAAATCTATTTAGTGAAAGTTTTTCCTCACAATCATTTTCATGTAGCGGAGAGAAACCTTATAATACTTAAATTTTATGGTGTATGTGTTCCTATACATGAGAATTTGTCAACCCATTATCATAAGACTAGGTTTGTGACAAATCCAAACTCATATGGACTGAACTTGTTCAATCTTAATTTCTTTCCACCTGGTAGCACAAGGGCCTGCCATTGCTTCCAGGCTGTTATGCAACCAATTGAGAACTCTCAGAACTCACATGCATAGTCAACTTTAATTGGAATGAGCAAAGAAATAAGAATATGTCAACACGACATGTTACAAACCTAAAGTCATGTGCTAGTGATAAGCAACGGGTTTTATTCTTGATTAGTTCTTGAAACTTTTCCAAGATCTTTAAGACTCCCACTAACCTCTTCACATATAAGATTATCTTGTTATGAACCATTCTATGACAAACAAATATTCAAGAGTTGGTGTGGATTCTTATCAACATAAACACTTCACACAATTGGTGTTAGTTGGTCTTTGTCCTTACCAAGACATCACAACTAACCAATTTCAAATATACAAGAGCAAATACATTTTACTCTACATTTGTTGAGTGTTTTAAACCTTCTTAAGATTATGTCACTCAAGGCCCAATCTTGGAGTATGACTCTAAGACTTGTTTTGGAATGAAGTATGACTCATCTTCTTGATTTTACCATTTCAACACTTCACGATTCCTCTTCTTAGCCATACAAATGCAATAAGATATCCTTAGAGGATCAGTTGTGATATGGTTTTTCCATAATCAGTAAGATGATCATAAAACATGATACTTAAGTACTCTCCCATCTTTTCATATTGGAGCAACTTTTATCTTTCTTCATAATTTGATTTTTCTCATTTGTTCTACCATACATTGAAACTTTTCTAATGTTTCAGAATTATACTTAAACTTGTAAGCATAACCATATTTACTTACTTTCAGTAAATCATGACGAATAGTCTTATCGATCTTTGTGGTGGACCTGACCAACGCACAACCAAGTGTACCCAAACTTCTAGTCCTTCACTTCACTCACATATTCATGTGAACAAGGAATTAGTCTTAATTTCCCAAAGACAAAGGTTCTCATTCATCACACACTACAAGTTGCATGATTCTAAGTTTCTATCCAACCGGAACTTGGGTGGTGAGAATCTTTCCTCATTTGGCAAATTCTCGACACTACCACAAACGAAATAATCAAATTCATATTGCTAACATACAAACATACAAACATCAATTTTCACAAATGCCATTGCAAGGAGATATAATAAAAATAAAAATTTTATTTATTAATAAAATTCAGAAAAACTTTTCCTTACAATGTTATTACAAACGAAAAACTATATTACTACATATTTCTAAGCAATCTATCATAACTCTTAAGCAGCAGCTCAAAAATCCGATCATCGAACCATGCGATTAAAATCCATCTTCGCGACCAAATTCAACATACTATTCCTTTAAGCTTCCTTCCTTTTGCATGATCCTACAAAACATCAAAATGCAACCTTGTCACATCTTGTATTAAGAATCAACAATTAGGAACTTAATAGAGTTAGACAGTAGACTTACCTGAAGCAAAGTCAAACTTTATGATTCTACCTTCTCTCAGATCTTTCAGGTAGTCAGGGCTTATTCGCTTCCAATGTCCCTTCAAATGGCAGTAGAAACAAATGGCTTCTTTTGCGTTGGTACATGAGACAATCTCAGACTTAGCCTTTCTCTTTACCATTTTGTCAACCGGGTTGACTATGGTCGATCCCTTTCCAATGGGAAGAGAAATCTTTTCTGGACTTCCAATGTTACCATTGTCAATGTCCATGGAAGTTTGAGAAGTAGATATTCCAATCAAATTTGCTTTTCCAGTGCACCAAATCATTGTTGATTCAGCAGCAACAAGCTAATAGATAGGATCAATAAGGGTCATGACGTGGTCTGTCACATAGTAGTCGTTAATGAACTCACTATATGACTCGGGAAGTGATTTAAGAACACAGTCAACATCCAAATTCCTCGAGACAACGACACCCAATACTCTCAGCCTCTTAATATGTGACTTCATCTCCAAGACATGAGTACACACAAGTCCTCCATCTTGATGTTTGATTGCAAGCAGGGCTTGAGTGACCTTGAACTTTTCAAGTCCTCAACCTTGTGGGTTAGGAGAATAATTGTAGGAAGTGGAGGAAGTTAAGTATGATTTCCACTTCCATGATCCAACCGTGGAAGATCATATTCAAGAGGAAAGCTATTTCCAAAAGATTTGGGAAGACCATAGTTGTCGGAACTATACATCTATAAGGGAGAAATTCAAGTTAGTTGATTTAAGTCCTTAATATAACACCAAATGAAATATTAAGGCTAGGACCCAACACAATATTTTACAATTCGGAAGAGGGATACTGTAATCCAATTGTAAAATATTTGAAGGTAGGTAAATGACGATTTACCAATTTCCACCATGAAAAACGAAATTGATTATTAAGTTTTAAATGAATTCAAATTCCTAGATCTTTTGAGATTCATTGAACTTTTCAATGGCATGTTTAAATCTCGATTGTGCCCTTCAAGTTTGTGACTGGGATGCCGAGGATCACAAACAAGGTGTTAATAACCATGCAAATTAGCTTGGTACACTCAATTTTACAACCACCTAATCAATGTGTCGGTTAACTACATACGCTTCGTTGATCTATGATTAACATCAAGCTACCCTTTGCCATGCACTATCAGTCCCAGATTAGTTTGTCGGTTAACCACATGTGCTCCATTAACAACTTAACAAGGTGAAAAATGCAATTTCATGGGTTAGCACCATATTCAAATTTTCCTAAGTAACTAAGATTTCAGAATTTATAAGTTTTTAGTTACTTTATATTTATCATTATACTTTTAATGAAAGGAGAATTAGAGTCCTATCCTACCAGTTCGGCTAACGACCCTCCACTAGTCAAGGAAGCGGTGGGTGAGAGTGTACACCCATTAAACTCCCATTTTATAGGCACTAACCGTATACCCCCTTATAGACCGGCTTCGTGAATGAGGCCTACTAACGGTAAGACTGACTTTGTTCTTATATATATATATATATATATATATATATATATATATATATATATATATATATATATATATATATATATTAAACCTATAATATTCTAATAGTATAAGGGTTGAATTTTAAACTTTTTAAAATTCTAGGGTTTGGAATTAAATGTTTCAAAAGTTAGACTTTACACTTACAAATTCCAAAACTTGAGGGAAAGTTTTGAAATATTTCAAAACTCATGGTTTCCATAACTTATGAGTTAATGTGGTTTGAATGGAAAGAATCTAGAAATTCCATAACTTGAAGACAAGTTATGGAGTTCGTAAAAACATGTATGGAAAAGACTTTTCATGTTCCATAACTTGAGGAAAAGTTATGGAAGACTTTAAAAAACATTTAAGATCAATTTTTCCAAACAAAATTAACTAATAATTTTTATGATCTAAATTAACTCATAAGCCAAGATAATTCATATCAGCAATTTACAAGAAAATTACTTTTTCATTTAAACTCACAATTCTATTAAAATTTTGAAAATTATCTTTTCATTGGATGAGAATCATCATTACCATATCAACAAAACAAATTTTATGAACTAAACATTTGTGGTAATGATTTTAATCTAAAACAAGCCAAAAAACTCAAAAATTTGCTGTCTAGACAGGTAACTCGTCGAGCCCATCAATGGACTCGCCGAGTTCATGCCTAAACTCATCCTACTCGTCAAGTCTAAGCATGGACTCGTCGAGTTGGGCTATCAGACAGTTTTTCAGCTTTGGAAAATAACAAATTTGCATCAAATATAACAGAAAACAACCCATGGCTCTAATACCATTGTTGGGTTTGGTTATACTACAACATCCTATGGTGCACATACAACACTAAAAGCTTTAGATCTATGTTTTCTCTAATTATACATGTAATATTGTTTCCAAAGATTTAAGCCTACAACTGATATAAACAACTTAGAATTCAGTTATAGAGTTACCTCTTTGTTGTAGCTTGTAGTTTTGGCCTTTAAGAACTTGGTTCCCCAAATGTTGCACCGCAAACGTTTCACAACACACATAGGACAAAGGAGAACTTGAGAGAGGAAATAATAGCACCCAAAATCGGCTCTATGATCTCCAAGATCACTTTTGTAAAACTTGTGCAACTAGTTCAACGATTATAGGCTAAGGGGATACATATTTCTACTTTAGGAGTCCAAGAGTCATGTGTAACCCTAATTCCTACACTTGGACTTGTAATGGATTAACACCTTATGGAACTTATAAGCTTATCCCACCACTAATAATCCACCTTGGATTATTAGCCCAACTTATTTGTATCATTGATTTACACAATCAACCCTTATATATTTAATTAGTCTCTTTTGATCACCAAATTAATTTCAAATTAATTCTTGATCAATACTAATTAAATCATATGATTTCAGATTAATATATTAGAGCTTATAATATATTAATAAATCATAAATAACCTCTTACTCAAGTATCCATCCTATCAAATTGTCCTGGTGATATGCAACCTGAATGGACCAGGCTACTCTGGGGTCATGTACATACCAATGATAGTTCTGGTCTTAGACACCTAATCCAACATTAATTTGGTACGATGGTCATACCAGGAGTAGGCTGGAGTTACACGATCGGAAACCAAACCCTAATTTGAGGGTTTTGAACCCTATTTAAGCTCCTTGACTTCCCCAAAACCTTTCCATTCTCAGTCTCCATCCCTTCATTGTCTTCCCTTGAAACCTTAACCCTAGTTTGAGACTTGTGAGTTAAAGAAGGAATTTTTTGAGTGCTTTGGAGTGTCCTTGGTTTACCTTGGAGAAGAATGAGCTTATTGGAGAAATATTAGTTGCATTAGAGCTTATTGATCTAGGCCTTGTTCACCTTGATCTTTCATCTGGAGGTATAAACTTGAATCTTGATGATGCATTTGTTAGATCTAGCTAGTTTTGGGTGTTGTAAAATTTTGGTCACTTTAGTGCATATTTTAGATCTTGAAAGTTTGTGACCTTGTTATGGATAAAGTTGGAGTTGGAAAACTTTATCCATCTAAACATCATTTTGATCCAGTTCTGAAGTTTGGAGATTTGGAATTAATGGATTAAGTTGAGAAAGATGCACTTTTGGTCCCCTTGAGACTTAAAGACTAGAACTTGGCTGTTTGGACCATTCTAATGGATAAAGTTGGAAGCTTTATCCATTATGGACAAATTAGGAACCATAAAAATTTGATATTGGTCCCTCTATCCCTTTCATGCAAGAGTTATGATGTCTTAATGGATTAATAAGTCAGGGTTTTAGCTTTTGGACCTTTTCTAGCCATGGAAAGTCATAAAGGTGGAAACTTTATGACTTAAGTCGATGTTTTGAGTCTAGATTTGAGCTCAGGAAAAAAGGTCTTAAGAGATAAAGTGCTTAATCATGTTAGGGTCAACTAGCGTATACCGGGGGTACCTAAGAGTACGCTTGGTGTACTGGACTTAAATCGCATACGTTGGGCGTAAGTAGAGTACACTGGGTGTACACAACCAGTCTTGGACTTTGACTGTCATTGACTTTTGTTAATAGTTGAATTTTAACCAAGTTTGACTTTGGTCAAACTTGAGGATTTTAGCCGATTGATTAAGATTCTATCTGGTTCTGGTGTTAGCGGATTCATGGGTGCAAGCAGTACATAAAAGGGATCGTATCCCAGTGCTTTAGAGTTTTTCGATTCAGGTGAGTTTTCCTCAATGTACTTTTGGGTCGAAGGCACCAATGTCGGCCACCAGGTTATGTATCCTGGTATATAGGATGTTATTATGTTGTAGTGATATGTTAGACCTGTATCTTGGTATATAGGATGTTGCTATGCGGTAGTGATCTGTAGACCTACCTGTTTGTCTGTTGATTGGTTATATGTTTATCTAATGCATATGTTGATATAGTGTGGTTGGGTTGAGACTTTATTTCTTTGTGCTGCCAGTCAATAAACCCGAGGCAATCCAACTGGGAGGTTGTGGGCCAACGCAATCCAACCAAGAGGTTGTAGACCCAATATGTAGTATGTATAGAAATTCAATCGGGAGGTTGTGGGCTAGGGCAATCCAAACAAAAGGTTGTGGGCCAGGAATAATCCAACTAAGAGGTTGTGGACCTGAGGGTATTCCAGTTTGATGGCTGATTGGAGCCCAACATGCATGATTATATATGTTATATGTTTTTGTGGTGGTACTTTAGGGAACTTACTAAGCTTCGTGCTTACAATTTGGTTTCATGTTTTTTGTTACTTCAGATGATCGGGACAAGGTGAAGGCTTGTTCATGTACATCCTTCAATTTTTATGAGATTTGATTTTAGGATGCTCTGATTTGTGACTATTGACACTTTGGAAACTATGTTTTTAAGCATCTATGGTTTTGGGTTGTTTTTGAAAATTGAAAATTTACCGTGATTTTTGGGATGCTACACCTGTGCTTTCAATAGTACGAACTTAATACTACCTTCCATACCTATCCATACTTTCCGTAAGAATAATCACAATTGCTCTAAGTCACTTCACTATAGAATATCTCAAAAGCCCTATGTTAAACATCATACATGTTTCGTTATAGCACTCCCTAGGCTTCCTATGAATCCTTATCTCACTTGCTTCTACAATACTACGAACCCTTACCAACACCGCCGGTTTCCTTAAGCATGTAAATTATACACAAAACAGGATCAAATAAAGCGTCGAATAAATTATTCTACCCTAAGCCCAAAACCAAACAAGGAACATGAAATAAGGTTAAATCAATCATTCTAGGTTTATATGATCCTAATTGTATACAAATTTTAAACATACACTTAGCAATTATCTTTGGTAATATTGACTCAATAAAATGCATAACATCCTATTCCTCTGAGGCTACAAGGCATCACACAAATCATGCAATTCTATCGTATAATTCCTGAAGGTATCTTTAGCCCTATTCTAACATGCAATTCACATAATCACATAATACAAATGTATGGCATTTTGGGAATCACTTAATTGCACTAGATTGATAGCACGCATCACACCCCTTTCTTTGGAAAAATGTTTTTATAAAATTCATTTTCTTTCAAACAAAGATTATTAATTCCTCTATTTGATTTTAGACACACCCAAGAGTGTGTCTGGAAACCTCAAACCAAGGATCTGATACAAACTTATAAAGTTCCATAAAATACTAATAACAACTTTCCTTTTTAAACCATCAAAACCATACAAACACTTGTTTAAAACCAATCATAGTAAAATGCAAATCTCAAACATCAAAGTAACATGATAATAATCAATGTGGAAAAAGCAATCAAGGGGTGTTGTGCGGTCAAGCGAAGCCCTTCCCTTTGGAACTAGAAGTACTAAAAATATTTAAGCCAAAAAACTATAAGCACAAATCTTAGTGATTTTCCTCCTCCCCCCACAAAATACCACATACTACACATTACATTGGGCCCCGCCCATCATATCGGGCTTTGGCCACATATATGGCCCTGCCTATCATACAAACGGGCCCTATCCAGCATACAAACGGGCCCACCTAGCATAAAAATGGGCCTAACCCAACATACAAATGGTTCCATCCCATCACAATGCAAGGTCACACAGACAGCTAGCGTCCTACATGGCATCGTAAGAAGTCCCACCTTTCTCACGAAGTCAGCTAACCTACACCTCAATGCCACGAGATAGGTGATGTCACTCACCTATTGAATCAAACAAGGTCCCACCTTAGTATGTACTCTAGAACTAGCAATTTAACCAAAATTCAACCCATATCAACAAGTCAACCGTCAAAGTCAACAGTCAACAGTCAGCATCACCATCAGCTGACCCTCACATCGTGACAAGCCTATAGTTACATCATGGGAAAACGAACTCAGCTGATCATAAAATCGGTCATGATTCAACTCAGTCTCATTCAAATTTATGGTTACATCGTGATATCCATGCCATCACGTCATGACAACGTCCGTCCAAAATAGTCGATGAACCCTCATCGTCATGTCATGACACCACATGGTCACGTCGTAAGAACCACACTAGGGCAGCTTAATGCATTAAGGCCCTTATCTATTAAGCCAATCATCCTAACATATCAAAGGGATTTTTTACCCCCAAAACCTTCTAAATATCAGTGCTTTATAGAGATACATGTCCAATGCATGTCTTGAACTCAAGATATGTCAAAATGGTGGAAATGGAACCAAAATCACATGCATGGATTCAAAACTACACCAGATTCCAGATCCAAAGCATATGACCTTCAAGGGACCTCAAAGATCCATAAAGTTGCCAACTGTACGAAATGCTTCCACCCAAACTTTCTGAAATGTAGTTAAAAGGGACAAAAGGCATAGATCTGAAAACTTAAAGCATAAAGATTGGAACTTTATTACTAACAAAGGTCTAGAAAATGCATAATGAAGCTTGAAAACTGGCCAGGATGCCCCCCTTCACCACAAAATCCTTCTTTTTCTTAAAAAACAACCAAGAACACTAAGATGACCTAAAAATGGAGGATATGGATTAGGGTTTCTTCAGAGGAGAGGGGTTAGGAGGTGATGGAGGCTGAGGGTGGAGAAAACCCTAACCCTCACTTCCTTTGAATAGAGCCTAAGCCCGGAAATTAGGGTTTTCCCCTTATCAGTTGTCACGTAGTGAGAAATATAGTGTCACATCATGACACCTCAGCAATAAAACGTGCCTCATATCTCCATGCCACGTCGTGATGATACCTTTATCACGTCGAGGACAACACAAAAAATATAATTTAATTTAATGTAATGCCTTATTTTGAATTGTTCCCATGTTGGGATGGTGATTAGGGATTGGGTATTAGTAGGCTTCATGTAACGCCCGTAGATCAGGGCTAGTGAATTTAGAGACGATAAGCGTCAAAAATGACTTTTTGATGAAAGATTAATTAGAATGATTAATCTTAACTAAGTTATAGTATATGTTACAAGGATTCCGTACACATAAAGAACGCCGAAATCCGAGTTATAACGAAGAAGTTATGGTCTGTCGAAGTTTCGCGACAAAACCAGCATGACACAACGCGACGTAAAAAGTGAATTTATGTTAGAGCGATATTTAGCCTTAGCAATCTAAATGAAAGTCATAGAATACGTTAAACCATGAGCTTGCACAACAAGAACGTCAAAATCTGACTTCGTATGAGGAAGTTATGATTTTTCTAAGTTTCAACTTAGCAGTATGCAGCCCGAATACTCGATTTGAGATCGAGCGGTTTTTAGCCGAAACAATCTAAACGAGAATCGAAGATCTCGTTAATTGTAGTGCAACGATGAAAAGATAAGCGAAAACGGACGTCGGATGAAGAAGTTATGAATTTACAACGGAGTTTTCCTGTCCCGGCCTACTAAAAATCAATAATAAAAATAAATTCAAAATTAGCCGACGGAGTCTAAACGAAAGTTGTAGACCGTAGTCTCACCTACGCGGGGATATAAAGAACGTTGAAAACGGAGTTCGTATGAGGAAGATATGAATTTTTGAAGTTTATTCAATATTTTCGATATTTAATTTAATTATAAAATACCGATATTATCCGAAGGGGGGGGGGAGTCAGCGATCCTATCCAGGTTACGCCCAGCGTAAATCGAAGTTCCAGACCCTTATAAAAGGATGTCGAGGGCATCCGAGTTCTTTGCTCATTTCTTCCATTTCTCTCTCGTTTTTGCATCGTACTTCGTGCAAGAATTATCCCGAAGCCCCGGTATCATTCCCGAGCCCCGAAGCAAGTCCCGAGGCCCCGAAGATTCCGAGAAGTGCAATTCCCGAGCCGAATTAGCTATGAAATACGTGCTATGTGTTATATATTATTTGTCTATTTGAGATGGGCTTGGAATTGATGTTTTTATACGGGTGTTAAATGATTTAAACTGTGTTTGTATTTATATCTACAAAAATGTTGGGCAGAACATGGGTAGAATGGAGTAGTTGGTGATGATGCGAATTCGTGCCTATTTAGTAAGCCTTGGTGACGATGCGACTTCGTGCATATTTGATAAACCTTGGTGACTATTTGACTTCATGCCTGTTGTGTAAACCCTGGTGACTATGAGATGTAGTGCCTATTGTGTAAACCTTGGTGACTATGAGACGTAGTGCCTATTGTCTAAACCCTGGTGACTATGCGACGTAGTGCCTGTTGTATAAACCGTGGTAGCAAATGGACTTGTGCCAGTTCCTTACGTAAATCCTTAAGAATGAATGAATGAAGGATAGTTGGTTCTTAGGGTAAACCCTTAAGAAAATAAAGGAAATATGGGGATGGGCATTTGGGTGATTGTTTGATAATTGAATATAATAAATGTATTATTGTGGGTTGAAAACCCTATATGCTCACCAGGCTCCCAAGCCTGACCCACTCAGTTTTCTTTGCATTACAGGTAATGGTGCAAGAGTATAAGTTGGTGGACATGACGAGAGATTTTGGATTATAGATCAGTAGTTATAAATAACTGTTGTAAGGTCTATTTTCTATTGTTTATGCTTTTGGTCTGTATCGAAACATGACATCCCGAGATTTTGTTATTTAATGAAAATAGATTTCTCTAAGAAATGCTTTGATAAATTTTATTTTATCATATTTTATTTTGGGAACAAATTCCACAACTCTTTTAATCAAAGGATTACTCTGATTTTATAAAAACAAAGCATAAACAAATCGGTCTTTTTTGGCCGTGAAATTGGGGATGTCACAGTTGGTATCAAAGCATTAGTTTAAGCGGACTAAGAATTTGTAGGATTTCTAGACTTAAACTTTGAATGCTAAGCGATGATTGTGAGATTAGTGTCTACCATATTTTAGACACGAGCACTAGTATATTTTAGGAAAATTGCCTAAAATGCTTTTATGTGCTAAATGTTATATGTTTTCCATATATGATATTATTTGTTCGGATCTATGGTCGGTTGCTGACCGGATCTGGAAACCTTATGTGTGTAGGATTCTAAACGTACGTTTATGATATTAGAACTAGCATGTAAATGTTTTGGAGTGATAAGGATGAGTTGAATATCTATCGTGAATGAGGATCTAATTTCACCTTATTCGATGTATAGATCAAAAATGGTGAGAACGAGGAGTCGAGTTGGAAATGCTGATGAAAACAGGAATCAAATACCAGTGATTGAGCAAATACCTGGTGTAGCAGCAGCACCTGGACCAATGACAATGGCCGGAATTCAAGTGATGATCCAGGCAATGTTGGATCATCAGATGGAAGAAACTAGACGTCTGATTAGGTAGAATCGCGAAGAATTGTCAATTCAAGTTGAAGAGCCCAAAGTAAATGGAGGGAAATCTGAAGGAGGAAACTATAGTGGGACCATTCGTCAAGCCAACCCACCAATAGTTCGCCAAAACAACCAGGATGGAGGAAATGACGGACGTGGATGCAAGTACAAGGATTTCATGGCATCCAAACCGCCGTGTCTTTCTGGGAGCCCGACACCGGTGCAAGTCATGGACTGGATCTCCGAGATGGAGACAATGTTCAAAAGTTACGAGTGTAGCAATAGACAGAAGACCGCTCTTGCAATTCCTCTGTTAAAATCTGGAGTACTGAGCTGGTGGAAGTTACCGGTTGGTTCGATGCCCAAGGGGGAAGCCAACAAGATGTCTTGGGAAGAGTTCGTGGTGCAACTGGAAATGCAATACTGCTCTGAGCAGGATCTTCTGGAAATCAACAATGAATTCCAGAATCTGAAAAAGGGAAAATTGAGCGTCATTGAGTACGCTACATGCTTTACGGAGAATATGAAGCTTATTCCATACCTAATTCCAACGGAACTTTCCAAGGTCAACAAGTTTTCCAATGGATTACCAGCGGACTTTGGTCCGATAGTCAAACAAGCAACCACTCTGAAAACCGCCATCTGGACACCCAAAAATGTTGAGACCCAAATAAAAGAAAAGGGTCTGGAGAGAGCTGAAGTTGGAGAGAAAAGGAAACATGAAGGATCTTCAATGATCAACAAAGAAACAAAATTCTCGAAATCTGGAGGAAGAGATGAAGCTAAGTAGTGTAAGAAGTGTAAAAAGAAACACTTCGGGAAGTGTAACGAGGAGACGACCTGCTAAAAATGTGGGAAGACAGGACATTTCGCTAACAAATGCGCAACTAACAAAAAGGTGTGCTATGGATGTAACGAAGAAGGGCATATTTCTAGAGACTGCCCAAAGAAAAACACACCGCCACAGCCAAGGGCATTCCACATGCTCCTCGACGAAGAAGAAAACGATGGGAGGATTAAAAGATGAAGACTTCATATTAATATATAAAGTCTGTTTTAGGAAGCATAGCCTGTTAGAGGCATAGTATAGGGTGAACTTGAACTTTTGTATAATAGTTTCAAGAATTAATATAAACCTTGGTTTTGTTATCTGATGTGTTGAATGATTATATGATTTATGTATGGTGACTTGGTTAACTGCGAGACAATACTTGGGACGAGTATGAGTAGGTGTGAATGGTAGTAGAGATCTATACTACTTGAAGCATAGGACTCACGCTTGGATGGGAAGTCAAGGTTACCAAGAAGCTAGTAATTGATTATGTTTTATTCAAGTATGTCATTACCATTGTTTTGGTAATGACTAGTAAGATGGTTGTTATTCCGACCGTAGTGGTCATATCAATTGAGTCCGATTACGATGAGAGGTCATCAGGACACGACCCATCGGTCTGTTACAATAGATAAAGGAAAGTATTTATCCAAAGAAGAAGAAGAAGGAGTCCACAATAAGGACTTATTTGGTAACTCTGAAGTTATGATTGAAAGTATAGCATAGTACGGAAAGTAGATGCAAGATTTGGGCATCGTTTGTAGTAAAAAAAGCCATAGAGTTAAACACTCTTTCAAGGAAACATAAAAGTTACGGTTATTACCTAGGATGAAAAAATAATGTGTGGAATCATTATGCAAGCCCTGTTTCGTTGATGATTCCGGGACGTAATCATTCTAAGGGGAGATAATTATAACGCCCGTAGATCAGGGCTAGTCAATTTAGAGACGATAAGCGTCAAAAATGACTTTTTTATGAAAGATTATTTAGAATGATTAATCTTAACTAAGTTATAGTATATGTTACAAGGATTCCATACATATAAAGAACGCCGAAATCCGAGTTATAACGAAGAAGTTATGGCCTGTCGAAGTTTCGCGACAAAACCGGCACGACACAGCGCGACGTAAAAAGTGAATTTATGTTAGAGCGATATTTAGCCTTAGTGATCTAAACGAGAGTCATATAATACGTTAAACCGTGAGCGTGCATAACAAAAATGTCCAAGTCTGACTTCGTATGAGGAAGTTAATATTTTTCTAAGTTTCGACTTAGTAGTATGCAACCCGAATACTCGATTTGAAATCGAGCGGGTTTTAGCCGAAACAATCTAAACGAGAATCGAATATCTCGTTAATTGTAGTGCAACGATGAAAAGATAGGCGAAAACGGACGTCGGATAAAAAAGTTATGAATTTATAACGGAGTTTTCCTGTCCCGGCCTACTAAAAATAAATAATAAAAATAAATTCAAAATGAGCCGACGGAGTCAAAACGAAAGTTGTAGAGCGTATTCTCACCTACGCGGGGATATAAAGAACGTCGAAAACGAAGTTTGTATGAGGAAGATATGAATTTTTGAAGTTTATTAAATATTTTCGATATTTAATTTAATTATGAAATACCGATATTATCCGAAGAGGGGGAGTCGGCGGTCCTATTCAGATTATGCCCAACGTAACTAGGATTTACGCCCAGCGTAAATTGAAGTTCCAGAGCCTTATAAAAGGATGTCGAGGGCATCCGAGTTCTTTGCTCATTTCTTCCATTTCTATCCCGTTTTTGCATCGTTTTTCGTGCAAGAATTATCCTGAAGCCCCGGTATCATTCCAGAGGCCCCGAAGATTCCGAGAAGTGCAATTCCCGAGCCGAATTAGCTATGAAATACGTGCTATGTGTTATATATTATTTGTCTATTTGAGATGGGCTTGGAATTGCTGTTTTTATACGGGTGTTAAATGATTTAAACTGTGTTTGTATTTATATCTACAAAAATGTTGGGCAGAACATGGGTAGAATGGAGTAGTTGGTGATGATGCGACTTCGTGCCTATTTAGTAAGCCTTGGTGACGATGCGACTTCGTGCCTATTTGATAAACCTTGGTGACTATTTGACTTCGTGCCTGTTGTGTAAACCCTGGTGACTATGAGCATAGTGCCTATTGTGTAAACCTTGGTGACTATGAGACGTAGTGCCTATTGTATAAACCCTGGTGACTATGCGAAGTAGTGCCTGTTGTATAAACCGTGGTAGCAAATGGACTTGTGCCAGTTCCTTACGTAAATCCTTAAGAATGAATGAATGAAGGATAGTTAGTTCTTAGGGTAAACACTTGAGAAAATAAAGGAGATATGGGGATGGGTATTTGGGTGATTGTTTGATAATTGAATATAATAAATGTATTATTGTGGGTTGAAAACCCTATATGCTCACTAGGCTCCCAAGCCTGACCCACTCAGTTTTCTTTGCATTACAAGTAATGGCGCAAGAGTATGAGTTGGTGGACATGACGAGAGATTTTGGATTATAGATCAGTAGTTATAAATAACTGTTGTAAGGTCTATTTTATATTGTTTATGCTTTTGGTCTGTATCGAAACATGACATCCCGAGATTTTGTTATTTAATGAAAATAGATTTCTTTAAGAAATGCTTTGATAAATTTTATTTTATCATATTTTATTTTGGGAACAAATTCCTCAACTCTTTTAATCAAAGGATTACTCATATTTTATAAAAACAAAGCATAAACAAATCGGTCTTTTCTGGCCGTGAAATTAGGGATGTCACACTTCAGACCATTGGGTAATTGCGATTCAGGCTCAGTTGGGGTTGGATAAGGTATTTCGGATGGTTCGGGTATTCGTTTTGTGTTTTGGAATCAAAGGGCATTTTGGTAATTTTTCAGCTTGGGCTTTTATGGAAAGTGGATTCTTGTTCAGGATATCTTATGGCGAGTATGAATTGATAATAATGTTGAGCGTCTCGATACTTTTCCGTGGATATAAGGATGTTTGGATGCGAAATTGTATTGAGAAAGTTATGGTATTTGCATGAATTAGGTTTTGAGGGAAAACTCGAGTACGCGGGGGGTACCAAGGTGTTATGCAGGGCATACCGAGGAAAAGGGAGTTACGCAAGGTGTAGCTGGAGAAACGCGCAATGTAGGTGCGAGGTTGGGTCGGGGTGTGAGGCCTCGTATGCTGCGCATACGAGGTGGTACATTGGGCGTACAAGGGGCAGGTTAAAAAACCTGATCATATGTTGTACCTTATATAAGCATAATGTTAGTTTCTTTATTTATTTTCTAATTCATCCCCCACCCTCTAAAACCCAAGAAATCATCCTTAAGCCTTCATGGTGGCATTTTGAGCTTGTGATGTCCATTTTTGGTGTGTTTGGTCCATTTCTAAGAAGATGGAGTTTGGTACAAGGATGGAAATCAAGGAAGAGCTTATGGATCTTGCTTATGTGTCTCATTTCTAGCTTGTTGGAGGTAAAAAGCTTTGAACTGGATCCTTGATGTCTTAGATCTATAGTTTGTAAGTTTTGGTTCATTTTGGTCCCAAGAATGAGATCTAGTGGTCTTGATTCCAATCTAGGAGCTTTGAGTTGCCCCTCTTAGTGTTTCTGAGGTTCAAGGTCCATAAATTTGGTACCTTTAGAGTTTAAAACCATCCATGTTTGATTTAGGGTCCTTTTCATGAAAGTAGAATGCTACTCTTTAAGATTGGGTCTTTTGGTGCATGTAAAGTCACCAAGTCAGTGACTTTATGGTTCTAGACGTTCATTTAGAAGTGGATTTTTGGTTTGGACTTATGGGATCAAGCATTAAGAGCTTAATAAATGTTTTGGCTCAATGGAGGAGTAGGTTGGGCATACAAGTCTGTACGTGTAACGTACAAGCCTAATTGCCTATACGCTTAACTTATAGCTGAGTACACTGCGCGTATTGAGATAGGAGAAGTTTTGCTTATTGGGCTTCGGTGTGGGCTATCTGTTGGGCTTATTTATCTTGGGCTCTGTTGGGCCATTAGGTTTTGGTCTGATAGTGATATTGGGAAGGCCCACGAAGGGATTTGGGGCCAGTTTTGTAAAATTGGGCCATGGTTTGGGCCACGAGTGGTTTTTGGTGTTTTTGGCTTGAGTGTTTAAGTATTAATCGGCCATCGGAATGCAAAGTTTTTTGGGGCCCAATTTGGAAAATTGAGCCATTTGTTGATTAATTGGCCTTTGGGCCTTACAGATTATAGTTGGGACCATAGATTTGGACAAGGCTAGGTTAGGGGTAAAATGGTATTTTTTTCCCCATGTATGGAGTTGTGGTTATGGATTGGAACCCAATTGTTAAATGGGTATTGTTTTGTTATTGGTAGTTTGAGGATCTGTCAGCCAGCAGCCAAGGGTTTTCTGTATGATTCAGCAGTGCGAGGTGAGTCTTCTAACTATATCTATGGGTTAAAGGCACCAATGCCAGCCCATTACATGTATGTGGAATGCTAGTTTTCTCTGTGATACTTGCATGGAAGACCCCAAGGGGAGCCCGTGGCAATTGGATGTCAAACCATGGGGTAGCCCATGGCATTCTAGGTAAAGACAATGGGGGAGCCCATGGAATTCCAGATAAAGACCATCAGGGGAGCCCATGGAAACTATATGTATGTTGCTTGATTATCTATGGATGTATGTTGTATGGTATTTTGGGGAAATCACTAAGCTTTGTGCTTACGGCGTTCAGTTTATGTTTCAGGTATTTCGGTTTTCAATTGGAAGAGCTCTGGATGATTGCAGAGCACACACCACATGTTTTCGTATTCTATAAACTATTTTGATTTGATGATGTTATGTTAAAGGTTACCTTGGTTTTTGGGAAGAATGTGTATTAACGATTTATAAATCTAAAAACAAAAAAAAAATTATGGTGTGATTTTCAGGTCATTACAAGTTGGTATCGGAGCCTTGGTTTAAGGCATTCAGACATACTCTTAGGTGTGTCTGAACTCAAACTGAGGATTGGTAAAGTTTTCAAAAAGTAAAGCATTTTCAATAAAAGAGTTTTTTAAGATAACAGAAGGGTGTGGCGCATGCAATCAGGCGATCTCAAGTAAGTTTTCCCAAAATACCCATACATGTTATCTGTTATGATTTGATTTATGAATCTTTGAATTTCATGCTAATTAGGACTATGGATCTGCTCAGTTCTTGCATGATAGAATGCTAGGAACGATGCATTTGTATGTATATTGTATGAGTTGGTAGACTTGCATGCTAGCGCTGATTAGTTAGTGGTAGTTTGGCTTGTTTTGTGATACCTTGTTGTATTGGGTGAATTGGATGTTATGTTGAGATGGGAATATCTATTGGAATTAGTAATTGCTAAGTGTATGCTTTAAAAACTGTATATGGTTAGAATCTTTTATCCCTAGAATAATTGATTGCCTTATTTCCTGTTCCTTGTCAGGTTGTGGTTCTACGGTAGAGTATGTTATTCGACAGCCTATTTGATCCTGTTCTGTGTATAATTTCCATGCATAAGGAAACCAACAGTAAGAGTGGAATTTCTAGCATAAGTAGTGGTGTGTGGTTTGAATCTTATATAATAGTTCTATGGATTGAAGTGTTACTGCACGAATGTTATTTGCTTTGTGCTTTGTGGAACTCTTAAATTATGGGAATCAGCTACTAAGTGAATATGATGGTATTCATGAGGTGGATGATTGGCATTATGGGGAGTTCATCAGCAGTTGATGGAAGGGTGAGGTTGGGAACCTAGGAGGGCCTAAGGACTGCTTCAATAGATTTTGTTGCGCTGTTTAGTGAGTTTTGGGGGGCATAATATTAAGAAGGTGACCTAAAGGATTCAGGATGATTCTTAAGGAAGGTATGGATAGGTGTGGAAGGTAGTATTGGGCCCGTACTACTGAAAGCATAGGATCCACACTCGAATTGGGGAGAGTCTTGGAGAATCTAAGAAGCCTGTGGTAAGACGAGTCTTGAACATGTTATGATCTTTTGCATGTTGAATATCAATTTGGTGATGAGCCCCAGAAAGAAGGTTCGTGTTCGATTTCTGGCTCAAGTGAAGGTACTTAGTCGATTAGGAGCAGATGCGGGAATTCATCTCGTAGGAGATTACCCGCGGTATTTGGAGCAAAATTTTGTGATCTTTGGTTTATTTAAGAAAGGAATTCCGGAGATCTTGGATGAGCGCTTGGGCGTGATCCGCGCCGAGGTTTTGGCTATCATCGGAGCTCGCACTGTATCTTTTGTGAGCGGGAGATCGATTAGGAACACCTGGGGAAGAGGAGGTCAGATCAGGTGCAAGCAGGGGAGGGTCCCCGAAAGAGATCCAAGACTTCAAATCAGCGACTGAGGGGCCAGCAGGGTCGGGGTCAGTGCAGCATGTGCGAGAAACTGCATGATGGAGTTTGTCATTCCAAGGGTATAGGTTGCTACAACTATAGCAGGATCGATCATGTTAGCAGGGATTCTCCTCAGGGGAAAACCCGTTATGTTTTCTCTGTGACCAAGTGGACCACAAGAGGGCCGCCTGTCCGAGGAGAAGGGGAGGAGCAGTGAGCGCGCCCGCTCAGACTATTTTGCAGATCACTGATAGTCATGAGGGTAGGGCAGGAGCCCCAGCTGAGAGGAGCCGCTCATTGCAGTGTTAGACAGGAGAGGTCCATGCTCCGTCAGGTGATTTTGCGGGCAACTTATCTTTTTGGTTCTTTTCGGTTGTTATCAGTATTCATGTTGCTTGGGATTTGATATTGATTTGGGTAAGTGTTATCTTCGATTTATTGATATGTTATCATTGGGGTATATATTTGAGAATTGATTTATATCTTTTGCATGTCATGAATTATTAGTGGGTTATTGAGGGTTGTATCTTCTGTAGTGGGTTGCAATGTGTTCAATTGATATTCTAGGTTTGGTCGAGATCGGTTCAAGGGAATTCTGTGGAAGCTATATGGTCAAGATTCAACGATTTAGTTCTCTAGTACTCGTCAAGGTTCAATGGTTATAGTATTTTTCACGGTAGGAGTGGAGTTGCTTATGGAAGAACTTTTAGGTTCAAGCATTGTTTTTGCTAGGAGGGGAAAGCTGGCGGGAAGATGGTAGTGTCAGTTGCATGGGTTTTTTGGTCATTAGAAGTGTTAGAGGAGCTTTATATTCGCATGGGGTGCAGTCAGTTAGAATCCAATAATTCTATGAAATTGGAAGTGGGATAAAGATCTGTCGGTTCAGGACAAGGGTTATAGTTTTTAGTCGCCATCATAAGAAATCAGGGAATTGGTATGGTATCGTGGGATGTAATCTAGATTATCAGGTGGGTTGAGATTTCAAGGGTATCCATCAGGGTTTAAGGAATCGGGTGATCAATGAGTTTGGCTAGCAATGGAACACTAGTATTGTTCAGTGTAGAGTGTGGGCGGTTCACACTATTTGAGGGAGATGGATTGGAAATCCATAAGGATTAAAAGGTGAGAAACCTTCTTTGAGTCCAAGTGAGGGATATTTAAGTGGCTGTTCAGATTGAGACTATGTTGGTGGGGGTTCAGGAAACTCCCGAGCATAGGTCAACATCTCCATTTTTATTCATATTAGGTCATGGGATTCAAATGTGTGACCTTAACTCCTGATTGGTTGCAGGATAAGGCTCAGGATGCGGGTTATTGTGTTGGTTTGAGTGTGGTAAGGCCATAAGTGGTAACCATGGTTGGTTGGAGGTGTTGTAAGACTACGATGGGATCATAACAATCACTAATTCGAGGTAAACTATTATTAGAAATGGTCGAGTGTGATGGGGAATCAGTTCATGTCTTGGGCACGTTGGTCAGGTGAGGGGTCGACAGTAATCGGAAGGTTGTGGTGTGACATGAAAGTGCAGATTCGTGAATCTTGGGTTGTGAGTGAAGTATTGAATTAGTTTTGGGTAAGATTTTGAGGAGGGTATCGCGTGTGTTTTGTGCAGGATTTCATTTTAGTGGAATAAGAATTGGGGTATCTATATGCCAAGGGCATCAATCGCATGGTTTAAGGGTAATGAATGGGTTTAGTTTTGATAGCAATTGGGTCGTTTTGTTGTGTCTTGGGTTGGTTCTGTCTGCGAGAGTGCCCCAACATGTTTGGAATCAGGAGAGGGTAGGTCGTTCGAGACCAGGTATGATATGAGACTGAAGTTGGTCTCCTGAAATTGTTTTAGCAGTAGGTTGGGTGTCGAGGTGGTTTGGGGTATTATCGCCAAATAAGGTTACTCTTGGAAGTCGCGTGGGGCTACTGTGTGTTTGTATGTATTTTAGCTCAGAAATCGGGTAGGAGTCCGGTGATTTAGATAATTGGCAGACAAGTTGGCACCAGGGAGGTCTCGGATGCCTTTGGATTAAATAATCTCAGAGCTAGGTGGCAACAAGAAGAGTCAGAGTGGTTTCAGTGATTTGAGCTTCGTGTGAGGAGTCGCTTGTATTTCTGGGTGCATGTTAAGTCACTTGCAGTTGGATTAAATAATCTCAGAGTGGCTGATTGGACCCTGTTGCACAGCACTCGTATGCGTCTAACAGTTGCAGGGAGGAATCTTCTACTCGAAGTATTATCTGAGCCTTCTATTAAGTGTAAGTATTCTGCAATTGTACATGATCAGTGGTTTTGTTCCCTTGGAAGCATCAAGATAATCAGGGCTGGAAGTATTTTTTTAGTCTAGTATTCATGAGGAAATGGTATGATAGTGGTTCAGTGTGGGCGGTTTGTTGAGAAGTCATATCAGTTTGAGGTTTCTGGTTCCGGGAAAGATAGCGGTGGTTTTTTGCGAGGGGTTTACAGTAGTTTTGTTCCCTTGGAAGCTTCAAGATAATCAAGGTTGGGAGTACTTTTTTAGTCTAGTATTCATGAGGAAATGGTATGATAGTGGTTCAGTGTAGGCGGTTTGTTGAGAAGTCATATCAGTTTGAGGTTTCGGGTTCCGGGAAAGATAGAGGTGGTTTTTTGCGAGGGGTTTAAGGTTCATTCTTTTTCAAGTTTGGTAAGTTCTGATAGGGTTCGTTTTGGTTGTCTTGGGAAGGCTGTAGTATTCTCGGGATGTGGTTATTTTGTTCAGATTTTTTGGCATGTTGAGAAAGGTAAGGACGGATTTCGTGGACAAAATCTAGTTATGTGAGGGAGAGTAGTAACGCCTTGTTTTGAATTGTTACCATATTAGGGATGGTGATTAGGGATAGGGTATTATCAGTCTTCAGGCCATTGGGTAGTTTAGATTCGGGCTCAATTGGGGTTGGATAAGGTATTTCGGATGGTTCGGGTATTCGGTTTGTGTTTTGGAATCAAAGGGCATTTTGTAATTTGTTAGTTCGGGCTTTTATAAAAAGTGGATTCTTGTTCAATATATCTTATGGAGAGTATGGATTAATAATAGTTTTGAGTGTCTCGATACCTTTCCATGAATATAAGTATGGTCGGATGCGGAATTGTATTGAGAAAGTTATGGTCTTCGCATGAATTAGGGTTTGGGGGAAAACCCTAGTACGCGATGCGAACCAAGGTGGTACACCGGGCGTACCAAGGCAAAGGGAGTTACAAAAGGCGTACTTATAGGAACGTGCAATGTAGGTGCGAGGTTGGGTCGGGGTGCGAGGCCTCGTATGCTGGGCATACGAGGTGGTACGTTGGACGTACAAGGGATAGGTTAAAAAACCTGATCATAGGGTTGTACCTTATATAAGCATAATGTTAGTCTCTTTATTCATTTTCTAAGTCATCCCCCACCCTCTAAAACCAAAGAAATCATCCTTAAGCCTTCATGGTGGCATTTTGAGCTTATGGCGTCCATTTTTGGTGTGTTTGGTCCATTTCTAAGAAAATGGAGTTTGGTGCAAGGATGGAAATCAAGGAAGAGCTTATGGATCTTGCTTATGTGTCTTATTTCCAGCTTATTGGAGGTAAAAAGCTTTGAACTTGATCATTTATGTCTTAGATATATCATTTTTGAGTTTTGGTTCATTTTGATCCCAAGAATGAGATCTAATGGTCTTGATTCCACTCTAGGAGCTTTGAGTTGCCCCTCTTAGTGTTTCTGAGGTTCAAGGTCCATAAAGTTGGCACCTTTAGAGTTTAAAACCATCCATGTTTGATTTTGGGTCCTTTTCATGAAAGTATAATGCTACTCTTTAAGATTGGGTCTTTTTGGGGCATACAAAGTCACCAAGTCAGTGACTTTATGGTTCTAGACGTTCATTTAGAAGTGGATATGTGGTTTGGACTTATGGGATCAAGCATTAAGAGCTTAATGGAGGTTTTGGCTCAATGGAGGAGTACACTGTGCGTACAAGTCTATACGTAGAGTGTACAAGCCAAACAACATGTACGCTTAGTGTACAACTGAGTACACCACACGTACTCAGTCAGGAGAAGTTTTGCTTATTGGGCTTCGGTGTGGGCCATCTGTTGGTCTTATTTGTCTTCGGATTTTTTAGACCCTCAGGTTTTGGTCTGATAGTGATTTTGGGAAGGACACAAAGGGGTTTGGGCCCAATTTGGAAAATTCGGCCATGATTTGAGCCACGAGTAGTTTTTAGTGTTTTGGGATTGAGTGTTTAAGTACTAATGGGTTTTCAAAATGCAAAGTGTTTTGGACTAGAAATAATGGTTGGGCCTTAAGTTAAGGCCCAGGTAAAGGGTATGAGCCCAATTTGGAAAATTGGGCCCTTGGTTGATTAATTGGCCTTTGGGCCTTTCAAATTGTAGTTTGTGCCATAGATTTGGACAAGGCTAGGTTAGTGGTAAAATGGTCTTTTCCCCATGTATGGAGTTGTGGTTATGGATTGGAACCCAATTGTTAATTGGGTATTGTTTTGTTATTGGTAGTTTGAGGATCTGTCAGCCAGCAGCCAAGGGTTTTCTGCATGATTCAACAATGTGAGGTGAGTCTTCTCACTATATCCATGGGTCGAAGACGCCAATGCTAGCCCATTACGTGTTATGTGGTATGCTAGTTATCTCCGTGAGGGGGAGCCCATGACATTCCAGGTAAAGACCATAGGGGGAGCCCATGGCATTCTAGATAAAGACAATGGGGGATCCTATGGCAACTATATGTATGTTGCTTGATAATTTGTGGCTGTATGTTGTATGGTATTTTAGGGAACTCACTAAGTTTTGTACTTACGGTTTTCAGTTTACGTTTTAGGACTTCAGTTTTCAATTGGAAGATGATTGTAGAGCACACACCACATGTTTTCGTATTTTGCGAACTACTCTGGTTTGATGATGTTATGTTAAAGTTTTGTTACCTTAGTTTTTGGGAAGAATATGTATTAACGATTTATAAATCTATAAAACAAAAAAAATTGGTGTGATTTTCGGGTCGTTAATTTCATGCCTCGAGGATCAGGATGTTACAGATTAATTGTTCGGATAACGCTAATAGGTTTTACTAATCCCAACAAAGAATAACGGCAAGGCAGCTGAAACATACAAAGTTTATTCTAACGAAAGTTAAGATCTAAACCATACATGAATGACTAGTCTAATAATATGAACAACAAAGATAGTAATTTACCTTTAGTAAAACTGATTTGCTTGAAAATCCCTTGTATGTGTGTCGATTCCTTGAAGCTTAAGAGGAAGGTATAACACCCAGAGTAGAATGTCTCTTAAGTGTCACACCCAAAAGGCTAAATGCTAGAACTTGAAATTAATTGTCCTAAGAGCAATCCACTAGATTTCAAGAAGAGAGAACAAAAAAATGGCAGTCACAAAATGAGAGCATTAGGACGAAAAATAGAGGAAGTTGGGAGGGGGTATTTATAGTTGAAGGTGACTTGGTAGAAAAGAACGTTGATAATGATAAATACCAAATTTAAATGCTTATTTAATTCAAATCAAATCAGATTCCACCTCCTTCCATATATAGCAAAATCAAAAATAACTAAGGATAACCCCTATGTGATTTTTGTCCCTACTATTGGTTCTAAACTATTCCAGTAATTTAACTTTAGAATAATTAACATCCAGTCCCTGTACTTTTAATTAATACCAAAATAATTCTAACGAATCAAAATTATTTCCAAATCGGTCCAAACTAATTTCTAATTAGTTTATCAAGCTATGAAAAATTAATCAATAAACTATTTATTTCTCTCTCGTAAAGTAAATTCTAACTCTTTTAGCTCTTGAGGACAACCCTAAAAGGACCATGTTATTATTCTTAATGTTATACCAATTATTTATGACATTGAACATTTATTTTCAACACTAATTACGACCACTCATTTAATTTATCCATCCACCCAAATTACTTGTCATGTTCACACATTTTTTTCCATTTTGTATCTATCATTCTTAAACATCAATATAACATATTATACCAACCTAATTTGAAATATCAAGTTTACACTTTATGAACTTTAGAAATATCAAATTTTCCTAAATCTTTATTTTTAGCATTTTGTAATAATCATATAAAATTATTACTTATTATTAACGGACTATTATACCCATGTACAATCAAATACTATCTTATCACAAGCTTATAATTTTTCTTCACTTCTAACCTATCTTATCACAAGCTTATAATTTTGAATCATAAAATTTCCGCTTTGTCGTTATTTTAAATCAATATACAGTCACAAAACTTTAGCTTTTAATTCTTTCTTTAGTTGGCACTAGTAAATTTTATCAATATTTGTGTATATTTAACTGTGTCATACATGTGATTTAATTTGATTTGATTTGTTTAGGTATAAAAAATTGGAAACAGACTTTTGAGGGTATTTTTAGAATTGATTTTATATGAGGATTTATATCTCACTATCGGGGTATTTTTAGAATTGATTTTATATGAGGATGAATATGTCACTATCGAAATATAGGACTTTAATGATATGAAAATTATGACATGCACTTGTTTTATAACAAGTACTAGTTTACATAAAAAAAAACATTTCATATTTCCTAAGTTTAAAATGTTATATGATATGCATTTTGACATGTCAAAAACTTGATGTCACAATGATAAAAACATGGAGTATACCCCAAAAAAATATATGTGTCAACTAGGAAGGTATCATCATGTAGTTTTTGCAAACATATGTCTCGTTCATAAAACCGTGCCATTACAAACTAGGGACTTAGGGCTTTTGACCTGAGATCTCAGAAAATCACTATCAATCCTAGTGTATGCGACTGCGACTCCGACTCCTCACGTCACCATGCCAACCACCACAACTCATCACACTCGCAACATTAGCGATTGGGTTCCCTGATGCACCTTTCTTACGACGATTGGGGTTTGATTGCACGTGTACCGGTATGTTTTTGTATTGAATAAATGTAAACTATGAACAAAAATATGCATTGTTCAATTAAAATCATTCTCTTGTATGTACGTATACCCTAATGAACATCTGCTACTATGGAAATCCATCTAAGACTTGATTATGTAGAATCATTACACAGCTCCTCTGACATTTTTTACTATTTGTCCCTTTTCAATTCTTTCTATGCCACCACCTCTATCACATATCACTACTTTTTCTTTGACATCAATGTTAGTTAATGATCCTTTCGCACACCATGTTGCATGTTGGCCATCGGTGAAACCTATGTAAACAAGAGGAAAAACTTTTGAGGGAAATTGTCACACCCCCAAACCAGAACGGTGGAATCGTTCGAGGGCAGATGACTTCATGTAGTATCGAAACAGTTGAATACATAGTAAAGAAAGGAAAACAACCATCATATATATAATTTAAGAGTTACATTGTTGAAAGATACTTGTTTCAAAAACGAATTACAATATGATGACAAAAATGAGTTTTTAACTGACATCTTAGCGACACTTCTCTAAAAGTTGAAGTTTACCTGTATTAATGAATCCTTGAGAAATACAAGTAGATTTGAAAGAGTAGGTCATCATTTAAGCTGGTGAGTTCATAAGTATTTAATGTCAATGTTTGTATAAATCTTGAATGAAATTGTTTGTAGATGTTTGAAAACTCCTTAGAAAATCCCATATTTCCTACTAGTATAAAAGTAGTCTTCTACCGAGACCCGACTGTTTTGAATGTTGCATCTAGAAATCCAATATTTTCCATAAGTGTATGTTAGTTTTAAAAGTTCCAAAACTGTAATGCAATAATGTTTTTCATGCCTAGAATAGAAGATTTATGTACGTATAAAATTTCTAAGGCATTTGACAACCCCGTAAATCAATGTGTTTTTAATACTCCATGTGAGTTTTATAACCATACTATGGACCCAGACTGCCTGTAACAACATTCTTCAGGCGTTGGAATGTTATGACGTTTGTCGCCCCAGACCTGCCGGTCTAACTGTAGCTAACAGTTTAGGTGCGGGATTGTTAATCTCCTATAGATCTATACACAAGTACCACGATGTCCCTACAAGAGATTATGGTATATAATACATGACTTTAGCGGCATACTCGAAAGTACGTGAAGCTGAACGTCTCACAAAAGTTAGTATCAAATAGATTTATGTATGAAAAGTTCATTTGTTCTTGTATATGAAAGTATTTCCTTGATATAGTACTTATAGTATGTAAAATCTCTTGAATATCTAGTAAACTATACCTATTATAGTTTTTCTCAAATGTATGATTCGTTGTATGATAAACCCTAGTGTAGTATCAGCTTGCTATGTAAGTATAACATTTGTAATAACACTATTGAACATTTATACACCAAAATATAAATAAAGTTTTTGATATTTGTATAACATGTTTTTACTCTTAAAGGACAAGATGTTATTGAATAGGTGTGGCATGCGAACATTTTTCATATGATAGTTATGAATCACATATGATTTGTTATATAAACATAAGTGTAGTAAAAGCTTAATGTTTTCCACACGAGAGCAACCGTGTGTTTACTTGTATCCCCCCCCCCCCAATGAAAGTGTATAAAAGCATTTATAAATTTTTTAAAAACATAGTTGTACGGGTATGAACTCACTTGATAGATAGAAGAAGGTGAAACGAAAACTGAGCAGAACTTCGACAAGGGAAAGTTGAATTTCTCGGGATTCTCGGGAATCTCGGAAGTAAAAAACCTTCCTTCGGAACTTGGATATGAAGACCGGGGCTTCGGGATGGCTTCGGGGGGTTTAAACGCAGAGGTTCAACAAGAGAGAGAGAAGAAATGAGCAATGAAACCCAACACCCTTGGCTGTTATTTATAGCCCTAAATTGGGTGCCACGTCGTGGTACACCTCACCACGTCGTGGTGACGAACCTGGCACCCATCAGTCACAATTCCACGTCGTGGGCTTCTTCATCACGTCGTGGTAGGCCTGACAACCCCAGATTTTGTGTCGCAAACTTGTAAAATTCATAACTTCCGTGTACGAGCTCCGTTTTCAACATTCTTTATACCCACGCGTAGGTGAGATTATGCTCTACAACTCTCGTTTAGACTCCGTTGGCTAATTTTGACATTATTTATTTATTTATTTATTTTTAACAAGCCGGGACACGAAAAGTCTTTTAAAAATCCATAACTTCTTCATGTGATGTCCGTTCTTGTCAGACTTTATACCGTTGTGCTACTATTGTTGAGATCTTCGATTCTCATTTAGGTTATATCGGCCAAAAATCTCTCAATCTCTATTTCGAGTATTTTAGATGTCTGCTGCTATATATGGAACTTGGAAAAATCATAACTTTCTCATATGAAGTCAGATTTGGATGTTCTTTTTATATACGCATATGGTTTAGTGATATCTACAACTTACATTTAGATACTTAAGGATAAATATAATTGTATTGAAACTTCGCATTTTACGTTTATCAATATTGCCGTTTTTGTTGTGACTCTTTGATTGGTCATAACTTCTTCATTATAACTCGTATTTTAGTGTTCTTTATATTTCTGAAACCCTTGATACAATGTTTATCATTTTATGTAACCCAATAGAGACTTTTGAACATTCAAATTTTGATGCAAATTTCATTACATTAAAAAAGATTACAATTCTTGACTTTTTAGGTCGTTACACTGATTCGAAAATATCGGGTTGTCACAGAAATCATTTAGTTGAAATAAAGACACTTAAACATATTAAACACTACTGCAAGTTTTTTAAGATGGAAAAAACCTAGCAAGTTTCTATATAACACTAAAAACTATCGAAACATAACATATACTCTTCCTATTTTAATCAATAGATAGAACATCTTTTAGTGCTCAACATTTATATAAAAATATAGAGCAATCCATCATCTTCCTTCGGAATAAATGCAATATGACAAAAGTATTCATCACTTTGGATTTAACAAGAATATAAAATTTGGAAGTAACTTTGACATGTATAACCTATTTTTCAAAATTCCCATGAGAAGGTATTTAACACTACAAGTCATGTTGACGTTCCTTATATATGCTTATCAAGCTTGAAGGTACCCTTATATATTCTAAAACAGAGAAAGAATGGTTATAGCTTACCTAGGTTCATCATATATATCCTAAAATAACAAATCCAACTTGTTAATCAAATAAAAGATATATGTCCTAGAGTACATGATATTGTATTATTCACTTAACTAATGTGAATATTAGTAGGGCATTTTTTTTACCTAACAATTAGGTTTTCTTTCACAAACAATAAACACAACCTTTACATAACTATAGCCTTGTTTAAGAAGCAAAACTCCCTTACGGTCTCAAATTTATCAGTCGATCTCTCAATTTCTTCCCCTTATCAAATCTAGTCATATTTTTCTCTTATATAGGTGTAAGGTTCAAGACTAATGTCATGTATCACATATATTTAATGGTTCATGTTCTTATTTTAGTAATGAGAGTGAAGAAATGTTTTTGATTCTCTCTATTTGAAAAACTGCATTCTCCGCACTTTAGTTTTATCTTTTTGACTTTGTGTCCTATCACTAATTTATCTAACTTTCACATTGAAGAGAACAAGGTGGATAGTTTAAAGAGTAACCAAGCAACAACATCGATCAGAATTAAGTGTAGCCAAGGGGACACAATGACCCCATAACTATTTCCCTAACTTCTTTACCTATATCCCCTCCTTTTTTGTTAGTATGAAGTTTTTGTCATTGTACAGATTTTGATGTTCGTCCTTGTGGAGTTTTGATTTTTTGTTATTGTGCTAAAAATAAATGAATTATATTTTGGTCCTTGTGATAAAAATGAATCCATTAGTGCCAACTAGTATTTTTAATTTCTTTTTCTTTTATACATGCATAATAATTGTTGCTTTTAATACTAAATAATTATATAGCTTGGTAATAAATGGTCAAATGACAAATCATGGATTTAATCTAATAGATTATCAAATACATATGATGAAGGTGTGGATGTCAATTTAGAGTTTGCAAAAAAGTAATATTTCAAATCGGATGTTATATCATGTCCTTGTGTCATTTGTATCAATTTGTGTCACCACTCAAATGATAATGTCCTTTATCATTTGTTCGCCTAAACACACACACACACACACACACACACTCTCTCTCTCTCTCTCTCTCTCTCTCTCTCTCTTTCTCTCTCTCTCTCTCTCTCTCTCTCTCTCTCTCTATATATATATATATATATATATATATATATATATATATATATATATATATATATATATATATAAACAACCCTCCCCCATACACACACAGACACACACTCTCACTCACTCACTCACTCTCTCTCTCTCTCTCTCTCTATATATATATATATATATATATATATATATATATATATATATATATATATATATATATATAGCTAGGTTCAAATGTTTTTAGAAAACTATTGTGTTCCTAAATACACCAATCACAAATTAGCAAATAATTAAATAATTAATTAAATCAAAAAGGACATTTCTGGTTTTTTACACTTGTAATTAAGGAAACAAAATAAATATATGTTGACCTAACATCTCTTCTTTATAACCATCGACCATTCGCAGACATACCTCTGTATCCTTCATCTTGCCACTGTCGTATCCTCTTCTTCCTCCCTCTCCATCGTCGGCTTCGTATTCCATCACCGAAATCGGTCTATAGCTGTCGCCGTACATCAACATCATAGCCCTGGTATGTTCTTGAACTCAATTTCTAATTTTTAAACTTAATTTCTGATTTTACAATCGACCATCTTCCATCTCCTTATTTGATTAAAACAGTTCCTTTTTGAAATCTGATTTGAATGTTCATCTAACTGTGTTCAGTACGTATCTATAACCAAATACGAGCAGGTAGACATGGCGAGAGAGAAGAGATATCAAGTCTTTAAAATCCATCGATTTCTTTTGATGTTGCTGAAATTATCCAAGGGTTTTGTGTTCGTGATTAAGGTTAGTAACACTCGCTGATTAAGCTCCATTCTTTTATCTTTTTAGCATCAATTGCACTCAATTTTTCTATATACTAGTTGTGATTTTAGAAGTGAACGAGAATCAAGAATCAAATTTTTATGTTATCAATGATTTTGAATGTTGCTTGTACTGTTGCATTTTTTTCAATGCTGATAATAAAACATGTCATCCAAGTGTTTGATATAATGGCAAAAAGAGAAGGTTTTGTGTAAATGAGGCAAATTTGATATTTTGAACTTATTGGGAAGATTCTGTTATAATATGTTAAGCTAAACTAATTACTATTTTGTTAGAATTACAATAACATGTTTATACTTGTGTTGAAATATTCTACTAGAAGTAAAGTAGATAATATTATGTAAGAATTTTTAAGGAATTGAAGTTTAAGCAACAAACGGAAATGAAATATTCTTTTAGAATTGCATTTAATATGTGTAGTTATGTTATTTTGGTGTATTCAAACCTGCAAATTCTTTCAGAATGAGAAAACACAATATTCTTTTAGAATGAGATTAGTATCACTCATCGATTTGATGCGTATTATTCGTAAAAGAATTCGCAAAAGAATGTTATTTAAGTGTATTCTGTAATGTATTATGTCATAATTTATTTATATAAATTCATTCTGTTAGAATATCTTTGAGAATGTTTGTTAACAACAAGTATATTTGTTTAACGGGTAATACTAACGAGTAATATATCTTATTCTTTCAGAATTGCATTGAGATGGAATTCAATATTGATCATACAAGAGAAATATTTGGAATCGAGTTCAACAACAAGTTTATATGCCAAGATCAAGTAGATATTCTGTTAGAATATGTATAACTATATTAAAATGTATAAGGATATTAGTATATAAGAATATGTATGAATTTGTATTTTATTTTAGATACGTATTAAGCATAAAATCATAGACCCAACTTGGAGGTATATGAATAATATCTAGAAGTCTTAAATGAGGTTAATTATCAAAAATATTTGCATTAGAAATATATTCTACAAGAATAAAATCGAAAATATATTGACTAGTTTATGGTTGGCATTCTGTCATTCTGACAGAATATAATAGGATTTTTAAATTTGAGTTAATTTAAAATATTTAGATTTTTAAAAATAATGGAATTAATTATCCCTAAAAATCCAAAAATTTCCTTTTTTTAATATAGGTTAATTGACTAAAATTTCATTTTGCTGAAACTTATGTGATTATATAGTACATCTCTCTCTCTCTCTCTCTCTATATATATATATATATATATATATATATATATATATATATATATATATATATATATATATATATATATATATATATATATATATATATGTGTGTGTGTGTGTGTATGTGTGTCTGTGTGTGTCAGATGTCATTATTTAGTTTATGTGATATGACAACATCTTAAAAAGCAAAAACAATTGTGTTACATGTCAATCAATATATAATATGTTTATTAGCTTCACAAGAAGATAAAATGTTTTATTTTAATATGTAGATAAACTAACATGTAAATCTTTGTCCGCTACTTATTGAGCAAACTGTATTGAAAGTGTTAAATCTATAAAAACTCAATTTTCCCAAATAAAATAGTCTTTAATAATATTAGTTGAAAGTGATGATAGAAAAATGTATAGATGTGTTGAATCATTAGTTTACGATGAACTTTCAAGTTTGGAATTTATTTTAAGTTGATTATATCATATGAATTTTTAAATAGAATCAACATGGTAAAAAAGAAGCTACCATCCAAAGATATGCTTCATGATGTTGTGGTAGAAATTTTAAAAGGATTGGTTTATTATTTTTTATAGGTATATGGAAATTAGGTTTGATTCCGTTGTTAGTAAAGCTAAAGAAATTATAGATAATATTTGGTAACCTAAATTTTCTACAAAATGTATTTTTGTAGAAAAAACAATTTGATTAAAAAAAAAATGGTGTTTAAACCTTGACTCCACTTTGAAATTGTGAGAAATCTTATATCAATGGAAATGATTTATTTATAGATTTATAAATTTTGCGAAAAACATTGCCATGTGAAGCATACGAAGGAGTTAATCCTTACAAATCTATTCAGATTATAGAGTTTACAAAAAAGATGGATAGGTTTCTTAATGTGTTGCTTATTAAAGTTGTTGTTAAATTTGATATAATAATTCATATACTAAATTGATATAAATATTGATTATTTTGAATTATTTGATAATATATACATCTATTATAACTGCATAATCTAAACATTTTGAATGACTTCTACTCGCGAGTTAGTCATGATTAAAATTAAATATAATATATGGTTAAATGTTATTTGAAGTTGTTATTGTTAATTCAATTTTTAAAATTTATTTACTTAACGTTTTAATTTCTATTATTATAATTATTCAAAACATGAAACATTGTTTTTTTATTTTAAAGGTAACAATATAATCATTTATATGGAGTTATTTATAACTATTGTTATTGTAAGTTATTTTAAACTACTTATTTGAAAACTTTTAACGATTATAAAAATATTTTTAGGAAATATTTTAGTTAAATTGAGATTATAATTTAGTTTTGCATTTAGCACTACAATTTATCACTTTTAACTATTAACAAATATTCGTTGCGTTTTTTAATTGGAACTGAAATTTATATTTAATTTGACACTCTAATGTTATATTTAAATTAACAAATTAAGTAATTTGTCCAAGCTGTTCAAAATTTTAGCTTTAAACTTATAATGGTTTACATGCAACAACATATTAAATCTAATAAATTAAGTATAGTATGTTAAAAGTTAAAGACATAACTTTATAAATAGAAGTAAAGATATTTTTTTAATATTGAAATTTAGTTTATTTATGATTACACTTTAGGTTTGATATTTATTTAATATTATTAACCAACTTATAATCATTATTAGCAAGACACTATAATTTATCCCTTTTAACTGTTTACAAAATATTTTTTGGAGTGCTTAAGTTAAACTAAAATTTATATTTAAGTTGATCATGTTATACTATATTTAAATTTATAATTGAAGTATTTTATACAAATTTTTTTAAATGTTATAGTTTTAAAATGATAATGGTTTACATCCAACAATATATTAAAACTAATAAATCAAGTATAATATGTTAAAAGTAAAAAAAAAAAAAAAAAAAAAAAAAAAAAAAAAAAAAAAAACATAACTTTATAAGTAGAATTAAAGATATATTCTTTTAATATTGAAATTTAGGTTATATATGATTACACTTTAGGTTTGATATTTATTTAATATTATTAACCAACTTATAATCATTATTAGAAAAAAAATTAAAAAGTTATGGGAGTTTCATGTAAATGTAATGAAAAGAAAAATACATAAAAGTTTCAAATGAATGTGATGAAAAAAAATATTTTATTTATAAGTATATATAGATATTTATGTTAAAAAAATCTTATTTTTCACCCTAAATATAGTGATCCGCAATAAAGAAAATAACAAATTAATAAATAATCCTCAATCATCAATCATTAGAATCATAACAAGCCGTTATTAATAGTTTATTACCAAATATTTATAACAAGACATAATTTTTTCAATTGAAACTCGATATTTTGATTATACTTTATCAAAAAGAAATATAAACCCTCGTTTACATATTGCATCAATTGCTTGCTATTCACGTAATGCATCACAAAATACAAAAAGGAAAAACAAATGCCATGCATGCATGGCCATCCATGAAGCAGCATCCCATATCTTACAACCCGCAATGCACTTCCACGGCCTCTGATAGTTAAAACTTAAAAGGTACAACTGTCAATGGGCTTTCAAAATCTATCCGTGCATGGGTAAACGTTTTCATTAAATTTGACGTATTTCACTCAAATTATCCTCCAAGAATGAATCTTCAAAAATAAAGTCCGGCCAGTTGAGTGCAGAAGCTCCTCCGCCACCGTAGCTAACGGTGCTGCTGTTCTCCTGTGAGTTAGTATTGTTGCTGCCTGACGAGTCCATCAATGGCGGAAGAGGATTCCACGTGGAAGATGATGATTTGTCGCTCATAAGTCCCATCTGGCACTGGCCCACAACTTCTTGATCAATAGAGACTTGTTGTTGGAGTGGTTGCGAACAACCACCACCAACAGGAGCATTTTCCACAGAGAAAAAATCGGACATTTCTACCCTTCCTTGACCTACTTGTAGAGAATCATTAGAAAAATATGGGTTTGGTTCTTGATCTGTAGCCATAAAATTAGTCGCATTTAATGCCGTCGCTAATTCAGGATTATTAGCGATGATGGTCGGCTGTCTCAAAAGGTTAAGATATTGGAGGTTATGAGCTAACTGAGTATGTTCAAGCAACTCTTTGAGGTTAGCTAGTGCAATTAGTTGTGGTAAGCAAGAAAACAAGTCGGTTTTTGGTTGATGGGTCATCGGGTCAATACCCATCTGGATTAGTCTCTTTTTCAAATGTGTATTCCAGTAATTCTTGATCTCATTATCTGTACGCCCCGGTAGATGTGCCGCTATTGCAGACCATCTTTACATAAACAGCAAAAAAAACAAAAAGAAAAGATAAGAATCTTTGTATAAAATCTGTACTTGGTAATAAAACAAGCGCTAACATCAGAAAGCTTATGCCTTTATTGCATATAACATTGATGTCAACTCATGAATTAATAATTTTCTGGACGTGCGGGTTTCATTCATTTAGCATGTTTGTTAACGTGAAAAATAGACTAAACAAATGAAGCTATAGCCCTGATTAATTATTGGAAACTAAAGGATAACTAATTACTTGTTTCCAAGAATGGAGTGAAGGTGAAGAATTGTGTTCTCTTCTTCGTTCGAGAATTTTCCTCTCTTGATATCGGGTCTCAGATAATTCGTCCATCTCAGTCTGCAGCTCTTTCCGCATCTTTTCAGGCCTACAAACCAAGTTTCCCAGATCATGAGTTCACTTTACATTACAGTCTAATAATTCAATATGATACGAGACTCTACTTTCTTAAGAGGATTATTCGTCTTCTAAAAGGGTCTTTAAATAACACAAATCCTTGTCCTTGTTCTATCAAAGGGCCGAAGAATCAGAGAAAAAATATACCTGCAAGTTTAGGGAGAGCTCTCCAACTTCCATGGCCATTTTTCTGAATGTAATCAGTGAGCTTCTGATCTTCTTCAGGAGTCCATGGACCCTTTTTGACGGAGTTTTCTTCAGAACAAGGAGATCTTCCCATTTCTTCTCAGACTAGTTTTGGTTTCTTGTGCTGGAAACAGAAGAGAGTGATTTGGTATATATACATGTATATATCCTCTCTCTTCAAGGTGTATTTACTTTAAATGTTTTAGTTTATTTAAAAAACATCAGCATTTTTGTAGTTTTGTGAAATTAAAATAAAAAATCATTCATAGTTAAGGGCAATTTCATGTGAAGACGTAACAATTTTAATACGATTATTAACAATTTGATTTATAATTTCATCATCAAACAAATAAATTAAAAAAGGTTCAACTAAATTTTAACCGAGTCAAACTCCGATTGAAACCTTCAAAGTACCAAAGAATTATAGTCTAGTGATCTCAGGAGTCGATGGAAAGATGCACTTTAGTCAAAGGTTGATGGTTCAAGTCTCGGAAATAAAATGCATAGATTTAAAAGTAGCATAGAAGCTCATTCGGCTGAGGGAAGAAAGCATTTGGCAATAGAAGAAGAATAATATCACAAACCATTGATTGTTGGTTCTAAAATCAGCTGATCGACGGTGGCGTTGGACTGCGAGGTGGGGCTAGATGGAGGGAGGATAGAGATGGGAGGATCTAGAAATAACGAGTTGGGACTTGGGAGGCTAAAGGAAGAATGCGAACAGGAAAAAAGAGAAGGGACACGAGTGAAAAGAAGAAACGTGATCTTGGTTAAATTCTTTATTTTCATGATTGGGTCGAAAATCAATGGATCGAGACTGTAGTTTTTTTTATTCATATCAAATAGGTTAACCGAATTGAGTCATATAAAAATGTTTAATCAAACCCGCTAAGACCCAAGACCCAACTCAAATAGCCACTTACACTAAAAATATCAAATATATATATATATATATATATATATATATATATATATATATATATATATATATATATATATATATATATAGGTTGAAATGTTTTTCACATCTACTGTATGCTAGAATTCACCAATAAGAATTTAGTATTAATTATATGTATATTAAATGTTATCCATACATATAACTCATTTTTATGGAAACTAATTAAATTCGTCATTAATGTCAACAATAATATTCTTTCAGAATAAATTCATATCTAGAAGAATGAATGTGTATTGCAGCAGAATGAGTAGAATACACTCTCGTTTTTCATATTCCATACAACTTTATTGTATTTTAAGTGATTGAGTCTTAAAACAAAGTACGAACTCATATATAAAAACCTAGATACAAATTCATTCTGAAATAATGTTATTGCTGACATTAACAACGGATTTAATTAGTTTCCATAAAAAGAGAATTATAATTATAGATATCATTTAATATACATATAATTGTGGAAATCATTTAATATCTAAAATTATTTAATTAAATAATTATTTAATTTACTAAATTTCTATTGGTGCAGTCTAGCACACAATAAATATAAAAAAACAAAATAACCTAGCCATATATATATATATATATATATATATATATATATATATATATATATATATATATATATATATATATATATATATATATATATATATATATATATATATAAAATAAAAACTATATATTTATTATTATATTAATTTATTAAGAACAAAAAATTATAACATGCCACTAGTTGTTTTTATAATTAATAAAACATATATCTTCGGATGTTTTTTGAAAAATATATAAACTCTTTGAAATAGTAGTATAAATAGATTTTAAAAAATTAGTTTATAAATTATTTTTTAATTTCATGATATCTAAACAATCGAATAATATCATATTAACTAGAGGCTACATGTAAAACATAATTAACATAAAACTTTATGTTGTAGAATTGTCTTACTTTAAAAGATATTATATGTAAATTAAATAGAAGTTGCTATAATATGGTTGCAGTTTAATCACAAATATTTTATTTATTCAAACTAAAGCATATGATTTGAGATATATATCTTTTTTTTAAATTAATCGGGCTGACTTGATACTAAACATCAACCTTAATTTTACTTATATATCTATTTAACAACTAAAATATATGAGAAAATGACATGTCAATTAAGATAACACAAATTGCAATAATAATAATAATAATAATAATAATAATAATAATAATAATAATAATAATAATATATTTTGAACAATTTTACGGTTTAGTTTGTAACTATTAATAATTTATTATTGCAGTTAGTGAGGGTTTGAAATGTTACAAATAATATTGCAATATATTTCATATTAAAAAATATCATTAATAATCAAAATTCTTTATTTACAAACAATATTGCAGTTAGTGAGGGTTTGAAATGTTAGATTGGATGGTGGCATTAGTATAGAATCAGATATATGTGGGTGGATTTGAAGGAGTTGACGACGAAATCCATAATGAAGGAAAGTGAAAATTGGAGGATGAACATGAGACGATGAGGAGATAAAGTGGGTGCTTGTTGTTCATGGTAGACAGTATTAAGAGCATACACAAATCGTAAAAAGAGTTTTCGGGGTGATAGGTGGTGATTGACAATTATGGTAAATATAAACTTGTTCTTGTCCAACTCACCTATAAAAACCAATGTAAGTTTGATTTTGTTTTTCTTCAACGATAAATATAACATGTTCTTAATCTACATATGTTTTAGACGATACTTGAACCTCATGTACTAAGAAGAAAAGACAACATCTGGATCAAAAGTCATTTGGTCAATGTAAGTTTGATGTCTAATAACTTATTCGAGTAAACTTACATAAATGTAATTTTCAGGTCATTTATGCGGTTGGATCGATCGGGAGAGAAGAGAGGTTTGAAAGCAAAACATTTGGGAATTTGGGATATGGATAATAATGGTAAAAAGCTTAAAATTTTTTGTAATTTTATTTGATCAATCACTGAAAATGAAATGTTAGTCGTTAAAATGAAAATAAAATTATGCAAAATAAAGCATATTTAATGAAATTCACTAAACTAACTCTGCCAAATGAGATTTTTACAAAAATAACCATTTATTTTTTGCTTTCGAAAATAACCATTCTTCCAAATGTCACATTACATCTCGTTCTTTAAATTTCAAAGTTCTTATTAATTTATTTTTAAAGAAATATATTATTTATGTCTGAAATGTTCATTCACAACATAAATATACCCCTTGTACCAATGACAAGAGTCTTCACTACAAATCCACCTATATTGATGGCATGTTGTTGGTATAAGGTTGACCAAATTTGTTGACCATGATATCTATGCCGACAACTTTGTTGTCGACAAAGCTTTGGCAGGAAATGAAACGGTTTACATGGTTTTCTCAAAACTTATGAACACAACTTGTCATCGGTGTAGGTTATGAAAAAAAAATTTCTTATTTATTTATAATTCATGTTGCAGAAAAAAAAAAAAAAAAAAAAAACGATGTCATTTGTGGAAATATATACCCACGACATGTCTTCAGAATAGATGGCATACAATCTGTGTCGACCGTATCCCGACGACATGGCGTCGACACATATGGGTTTTTTAATTTATGAAAAGTAAGAAACGAAGTCATTTATTTTAACCCAATACCAACGACATGTCATTGACATATATATATATATATATATATATATATATATATATATATATATATATATATATATATATATATATATATATATATCACATTTATATAAATATATATCATGTTTAAAGAATTCTTATTCGTTTGTTCGGAAGAAGTTTACATTATTACAAACGTAAATTATTGATTTTCAAAGAAATGTCTAGCGGGAAACGCAGACGTTAGACTTAAATGAGCCCGCAATCATCTCTCGTTCAAGCCATGGTCGAAAGCCATGATAGCAACATACTATGGCCACCACACGTCGCAACGCAAAGTATGTTGCCTACGACATACAATGAAATCTCATCCATATCACCGCCTTGGCCACCACGTCACGACAAGCTTCTCATCGCGTCGTGGTGGAGTTGGAATCAGCTTTTCCGTTCATTTTTCAATGCATTTCCAACCCATATCTTATATCTATCAATTCCAACTCATTCTACAACATAATAACACATTTTCATTGCTTTAAAACATCTAACAAACACATAATAGACATTTAATAGCATTTTACAAATTCACACATTACCAAAAGGTCTAAAATGCCCTTAAACACATAATAACAATCTAAAACACTTATCCCAAAATTCTAGGTTCATACATTATTATTATTTTAGTGTTTAAATTTAGTTGTTTAATATAATTAATGTATGTTTATTTTTTTTCTTTTATTTTACGAAAAAAATCAAGAGAAGTATATGAACATGCAATAAGAAGTCGTAGAGGGCAAAGGTGTAAATGTGCTTGAATATCTCAATGGTGCCCTCATGACAAAACATAGCCATACTCGTGGAGTTGGAAGGAAACCAACACATAACAATTTATATCCAAATCAACCCCTTTCCACATCTTCCTAATCTCAATCCCAAATTATGAGTGATTCTAAATTTGTTGCATTAACCCAACAATTCCAACAATATTTACAACAAGTGCATCAAGGGTATAATGACTCATCCGTGGCCTCAATTCCTAACTACCAACTAGCACCAATGTCACAATTTCAATTCAATCCCAATATGTTTATAAGAAATACGCCCGAACTAACTAACGAGACCAATGAAACCAAGGAGACGAAAGCAGGTTATGATGATTGGATCTTTTATGTTATTTTGAACGTTTGTAGAAGACTTGTTATTTTTGTATTGTATCTCATTTTGGTATGTAGTAGATATTAAGTCTTGAATTTGAACAACATGGTTTGTTATTTTATTTACTAGACATGTTATTAGATAATTTGAGTATGTTTTATGAAATAAGTTTGCTAATTACTGAATCTATGAAAAATATTTAAAAAGAAAATTTGGCTATGCAAACAACATGTCGGCAGTATAGGTCTTAATTGTAAAAACGGTTTCAACTTATACCGACGACAATAGTCATTATAGCTTAAATTGAAAAAACGGTTATAAACTTTTGTCGATGACATATCGCCGCTATAGGGTGGATCTATTCCGACGACTTGTCGTCGGTATAGAGTTGACATATGGCGACGAATAGTCGTCGATAGAAGTAATTAATAAAACTTTATTTTTATTTCCGAAAATCATTCCCGACTGATCTTGCAACAATGAATTTTTCCACCTATGACGACGACTTGTCATTGGTATAGGCTATCCCAACGACATGTCGTCCGCATAAGGTTAATTTAAATTTTGTCATCATCATAAAGATAGATTCACATGTCGTTCCGCATAAGGTTAATTTAAATTTTGTCATCATCATAAAGGTAGATTCTTGTAGTGATTTTGAAGTGTCACCATTTTTTCAATCAAATGTCTTACTTTAAACCCAAATATCCTATATATTTCATACTTAGTATGTTTGTTTTATATTTTAGTAAAGACGAAGTTTTCTCGAAATTTCCAACTTATCCATCAGATTTTGGATTTGTTCCAGAGTTCTTTTTCTGAACTCACTCAAAAATTACATTCTAAAATGTTCTTTTCGATAGAAAACGTGTTTTGTCAATTCAGATTGCCCCATTCCGTGCTTCGAAGTTGTTGGTTAGTTTGCCAAAGAAAAATTTATTATTTTCTTTAAATACAAACCATATTATGATTAATTTAGTTAATTTCCCTATTTTATAAATAAATTTTCATAATAATAATTCACACGTTATTTTTTTAGTTTAAAAATACTATAAAAGCAAAATTACTAGTGAAATAGATCAAAATGGTTAATTAAAATTGTACAAATTGTATTTTTTTAATGTAACTCGTCCAACATTATATATTAATTATCTGTTAGGAAACATTTAATAAAAAAAAAATCGAATATTTAACATGTTTGACATTTATTTGTATAGTCTAACCTACCCATATTGACAAAAAGAAGCAACAAATAAGAAATATCACAGTAACGAAAAATGGCGAAGAGGTTGTCATATTTCATAAATTTTGTTTGTATATTTAAACAAAATAGTTATCGTCAAGTATTTATAGTTTTTGTAATAATATGTGGTAACGTTTCTATTTTGGTTTTACATAACATGAATAGCATTCAAAATAATTTCCAAATTTTTAGTCAAGTTGATATATTTCTTGTTTTGGTGTGGCCCAAAATAGGTATCCCGTGTTGTCCACCCTCCATGAGGTTGAAGGTTAAGTTTCGTCGTAGAGATAAGTGGAACTAAGGTAGAAGTATATTAGATTTGTCGTTTCAAAAAAAATTAACGCAAATTGCACATAAAATATATTTCTGTTAGGTTTTATTATAAAAACTTGGAAATTAATACTTAAATGCAGTGGCGACTCTGGGGTGTGTGGACAGTGCGGTCAGACTTCGAAATTTAATACTTAAATGCAATGGCGGCTCTGGGGTGTGTGGACGGTGGGGTCGAACGGGGCCTCTGAATTTTGTTACAAATTTATAGTTATGGTGTTGATATTTTTATAAAAGACATTTTTATGTGTTATCATTAAAGAAAATTAGTCTTGACTTTTTGCTCATATTTGTAACAACTCAAAAATCACAACCAAATTTAAACTTTGCAAAGCAACCCAATTACTAATAAAAGTGTTTACAAAACCATTGTTTCCAAAATATTATTTAAAATCAGGGTCTCCCAAGATCAACAACATAAAATTCACGATGTGTACGGTCACGCTTTCGCATTCTCACGATCCTCGGAAGTACCTGAAAACATAACCAAAAACTATAAGTCAAAGCTTAGTGAGTTCCCCCACAGTTCCACCACATAACATAACAAACAACAACATGCATAAATGAGCCTTCAGCATGGTTGGATCACCTCACATGGGTTGCAGCCTATCTAGACCGCTCTTCGAGCCTTCGACATGACTGGACTGCCTTGTAAGGCCTATAGCCTATCTGGACCACTCTCTGGGCCTGCGGCCTAACTGGACCGTCTCGCAAGGCCTATAGTCTATCCGGACCACCCTGGGTATCTTGGCCTTCAACACAAAGCATGACCGCCTCAACCCAACAAACATAACATGTCGACATATACATACATAACAGATAAACATATAGCCAGTCAACAGACAAACAGGCAAATTCACATATCATTACCGCATGCTAACATCCTATATACTAGGATACCGATCTAACAGATCTCTACAACATAATAACATACTATCATATAACAGGATATCCGATCCAATAGGCCGGCCTTGATGCCTTCGACCCACAAGTACAGTGAGGAAGACTCACCTCTCAATCTGAACAATTGTTGATGAGGTCCCTACTCCGAATCACAACTCTAACCGGCACCTATCCATCCAAATGACCAATTCTCAAACAAAATCCAAATAACCAAAATGCCCCTAGGTCAAACTTGGTCAAAATCAGGTAAAAGTCAAAATTCCAAAAAGTCAATCGAGTCAACCTAGCTGAGTACACCCAACGTACTCAGCTGTACGCCCAGCGTACACATTGGTTGACCAGGTACGGGCCTGTTGACCACGTACCCACATCATATGCCTTGTACACCCAGCGTACGCAAGTGGCTGCCAATCCAACTCATTAAGAGTTTAATCCTTAAGTCCTTAAGTCCATTTTCCAAATCAAAGTTCAAAATGATGTCCTTGACCATAAAGTTTCCCACTTTATGGTCTTTCATGGCCATAAAGTGCCCAACACCAAAGATTCTAACCTCTTAATCCATTAAGACCATGCATGAGAAGAAACTACTATCCAAGATTACATTTTTATTACTCAAGAGGCTCCAAAACCTCTGAAGGATTAGAGTAACCCCTACTCATAATACCATGCTTAAGGGACTAAAAGAACATAAAATCAAGCCCAAAACAAGATCTAAGTATAACTTCACCAAGTTCAGTACTTTATACCTCCAAGTAATGTCAAACGATGATGCGATTTTGGATCTAAGGTTCTTCACTCCTCCAAGATGGTCTCTACTTCCTTCTTTCTTCTTCAAAGAAACAAAACACACACACACAAGATTAAAAATGCTCACAAGGTATATTAGGGTTTGCAATAACATTTTGAGAGGATGGAGGTGGATGAAATGAACCAGGTTTGAGAGTTAATGAAGGTTAAATAGGGTCCAAACCCTAAATATTTCACCCCCATACGCCCAGCATACGTGGCTCCGCCCCATAATTCTAAAAGTGGCAATATTAGCCCCTCCCAGCCACAAGTCTTACATTTTTAAGGACCAATGTATTAAATATCAATATAATGGTCAAAAGTGAAAGCACCTCAAAAAAAGATGTTACAATTCTCCCCCACTTGACTTAGACTTCGTCTACGAAGTCTGCTGCAGTAAATAACTTCGGCTAATGCTCCCGAATCTCAACCTTGAGTTCCCAAGTCCACTCAGAGCCTCTTTGATACTGCCACTGAACATTTACCAAAGGTATCTCCTTGTTGTGCAGGACCTTCGTCTTTCTATCCAATATAGCCACCGACCTGTCAATATAATTCAGGCGCTCATTGACCCAAATATCATCCAAAAGAACCACTGCCTCAACGTCCAACACACACTTCTGCAACTGAGAGACATGGAAAGTGTTGTGGATATGACTGAGCTCACTCGAAAAATCCAAACGGTAGGCCACCATGCCTACCCTGACTATCACACAGAACAGTCCAATATACTAGGGACCTAATTTCCCCCTGTTCCTGAAGCATATCACATCCTTCTAGGGTGAGACCTTCAGTAATACCATATCACAGAACTGAAATTCTAACTCCGATCGGTGCCGGTCTGCATAACTCTTCTGTCGACTCTAAGCCATCTGTAGTCTCTATCTGATCTATCGAATAAGCTCTATGGTCTGAAAGACTACTTCGGTCCTGACAATAACCCTGTGACCAACCTCTCCTCAACATACCAGGGTATGACATCTCCAACCATACAAGAGCTCAAAAGGCGAAGTACCAATGTTGGAGTGATAGTTGTTATTGTAAGAAAACTCCTCCAGAGGTAAGTAAGGATCCTAAATCCCACCAAAATCTATAACACAAGCCCGAAACATATCCTCAACTTTCTAGATGATCTGCTCACTCTGACTGTCGGTCTGTAGGTGACAAGCAATGTTGAAATGTAGCCTCGTGCCCAATTCCTCATGGAACTTCTGTCAGAATCGAGAAGTGAACCAAACATCTCGGTCTGAAACAATGGAGACTGGAATCTAATGACAAGCAACAATCTCCTGAACATACACATCCGCCAACTTTCAGCTGAAGGCCTCTCCCGGATGGCCAAAAAGTGGGCATCTTGGTCAATCGATCCACGATGACCCATATAGCATCAAAACTCTTGGTAGTCTTCAGAAACTTGGTGATAAAATCCATGGTGATCTGTTCCCACTTCCATATGGGAACCTCCAAAGGCTGCAGCTTCTTAATCTAAAATCCCGATACATCTTGGTGGCTCCCGGGTGTATAGAAAAGTGAAACTTATGAGCCTCCTCAAACACTATCTGTCTGATCCAACCAAAAATTGGAAGCCAAACCCAACTACACCGGGTCAACAACCCCCGACTATCGACAACAAGCTTGTTGATCTTGCCCTGATCCTCTCCTGTTTCCAGTTTACCTTCCTAAATCCCTCTGCATGTGCCTCTCTAATCAACCTAAAAGTGGAGGATTAACGGATATCCTCATACATATCTCTCCAACTGAAGATCCAACCGACTTGTGGATCCGCTACCACATTCTCTTTACCCGAATGGTAAAGGATCTCGTGGTCATAATCCTTGACGATGTCCAGCCCCCTTTGTTGCCTCATGTTCAAGTTCTGCTGGTCTATAAGATATTACAAACTCTTGTGATGTGTGTAAACAGTACAACGGACCCCACAGAGATAATGTATCCAAGTCTTGTGGGCAACATCATTGCCCCCACTCCAGGTCATGAGTAAGATATCGTGCCTCATGCGGCTTTAGTTGCCAAGAATCATAAGCAATCACTCGCCCCCTCTGCATAATGACCGCCCCCAAACCAGTGATGGATACATCACCAAATACCACAAAATCCTCGACACCCTCTGGAAGGGTCAACATCGGGGCCTCACATAACCTCTGATCTTGGAATACAGCAAGTTATCACCAATGAACATAATAACTAATTGGTCAAGCATCAGCCTACATGCCCTATTCCTCAAATTCATAAACACGACAGGTGAATTGGTGAGCATAAACGGCATCACCACGAACTCGTAATGTCCATAACGATTCTGAAACGCAGTTTTTTCCACGTCCTTCTCTCTCACCCTCACCTGATGATACCCTGACCTCTAGTCGACCTTGGAGAATGAAGATGCACCCTGCAACTGATCAAAGAGGTCGCAAATCCGCAGAAGGGGATAACGGTTCTTCATCGTTAACTTGTTCAACTCCCGGTAATCAATGCGCATCTGGTGTGAACCTTCCTTCTTTATGACAAATAGAATTGACGCTCCCCATGGTGAACTGGTCGGTCTGATGAACTACTTGCCTACCAGCTCCTAAAGCTAAGAGCACAACTCTTGCATCTTGGGTGGTGCCAAAAGGTACGGTTCTTTGGAAATCGAAGCCGCACCTGGCACTAGATCAATTCTGAACTCAACCTCTCTCTCCCTGTTAGGGTGCAAAGTCATGCTTGGATGTATTGTTTGGGCTTTCCTCTTTGTATGTGTAAATGGGTTGACTCTTTTCCTATAAATAGGAAGTGAGTGACTCCCATTATGTAGGAATGTAAGAGTCCATTTGGAGTGTTAGACTAAAGAGAGAAATTGTATCAAACCCATTTGTATAATCTTTCTAAATCTAATAAGAGCTTACAAAGATTTATTTACTCCATGTGTTCTTGAATTTGTATGATGATTCACTAGATCTTTCTAATTCCGCACATGCCATCATAATCAACACCACTACAATTGGTATCAGAGCGGGTGTTCTTGATTTTCATAAAGAATTGATCATTGATGGCTATTTTGATTTGGTGATTCTTATTGTTCATTGATCTTCGTGTTTAGAGAGTGCTTTTGTGTTCTTGAAGTCGAATTTTTCCTTGATTTGATCCATAATTCGACTTTCTCTCTCTAGAATACTTGTTTGTATCACTTTCTCTTTCTAGAAAACCCATTCAAAATCACTTTCTCTCTTTAGAAAATTTCAAGTTCTTGTAATCATGGAGCAATGGTTGGTTCGAAATGAAAGTTTTCTATACGTATACACTTCTTTTGAATGCATTCTTTATCAATTGACAGTTGGATCGCAAAGTGAAGATGCACTTATGTCAAATGGAGAAAGGGATAGAAAGGGAGATTTCATTGGTTATCCAATTTATCAAAACAAAGATTTGTTTGATAGATTGATTACAACATATCAAGAAAGACGAAGAAATAAGAGGAATGGTGAAGTCATAAAAGGAATTCCTCTTGCTAATTGTAAACCAGGAAGAAATAGACTTGAATATTATGCAAATTTTCGTGAAGCTCAAGAACATGCTTGATGATGTTCATCGTGTTCATGATGTTCAAGGAAAAGAAGTTCAAAACAATGGAGTTCAATGTGATGTTCTTGATGTTCAAGAAAAAGGAGTTCAAGTTGATTCTCAAGATGAAAAACTTTTTTGCTCAATTGGAGTTCAAACTGATGATATTTTGTGTTCTTGTGATTCGTTTGAAGGAATGATTCCTTATCGGAAGCCGGTGATCCAAGAAAATCACAAGTATCAAACTCCAAAAGATTTGATTCAAACTCAAAATGTTCATGTTGTTGAAAGTGGGTTTGTTCATGAAATCAAGTCTTCAAGATGCAAAAAGATGAGAAAGAAAAAGAAGAAGAAGATGAATCGGAAGAATAAGCGGGTTTACTCACAAAAATCGTCATATGTTGTGAAGCCAAAATCCGTGAAGCAAATTTGGGTTCCAAAGGTTGCATTAAATTTGAAGTCAAAACCCAAAAGTGTTGGTGGTTCTTTTGAAGATGTTCTTGGATTGACGAAGAACACGAAGAACAAGTTGTACATCTCGCATGGTGGGTGGTACAATGTTCAATTTGGAGATTTTCTCATTCCGACAAAAGAACCAAGATCTTCCAAATTTGATTCGTTCGTTGAAAACGGAACTCGATTCGTCAAAAAGGTAACTCAAATTCTCAAATGGATTCCAAAACGTCCATGATTTCTATTCGTATTTTGCGTTTTTCATTTTTGATCGATTTTCCTCATTGGATCTAATTCGTTTTAACCTCATTTTTGATCCAATTATTCTTGTTTAAGATCAAAATTCCAAAAAAAAAAATCAAAATCATATTTCCAAATTTTTTTATTTTCAAACTGATTTGTAATCAATGTTCATATGATTCGATTCCTAAGCCCAATTTTCATTCTTGTTACTGTTCATGGATGAGCCCAAACAAACAAACAAAATCTCGATCTTCTACTGTTCTTCTGTCCAAAAAAATTCGAGCCCAAACTGGTTTTAATTAGTTACTGTTCATTGATCGGATTATTGAGCCCAAATAGAATATGAACCCTGTTCGTTAGCTGAGTCTAATTCAACATCTGTACTCAATTGTTTCTTTCGCATAGTTACATCGATGAATAGATGAGAATCAAACGAAAAATTGATTTTTTTTAATCGAGCCTTTGTTACTATGCTCAGACCTCCATGGTGTGCTTTCAATTTCATCTGGTTTTTGTTCGCATGGGTGAACGTTTTGAGGGTTAAATGTGTTTGATTATGTTTCGTTCGCATCCTCTTGACTTGGGGTCAATAATTGATTTCGATTTTGTTTGTACTTGGAATGAGTCGATTGAAGAATGGATGTTGATTCATCTGATGTTTGTTGATCGAATTGAAAGAGTTTTGAGAAATTTTGACTTGCAAAGGCTAAAGACAGATTAGTTTTTGTTTGGTCTAGAATCAATGTCGATTTCATCTATGTCATATCTTCATTAGAATTGTTTGAAAATCGAGTCCTAATACTATTGATTGGAGTCCGAAATCGAATCACAAAATCGATCGATTGGAGTCAAAATAAAGTTCGATTATTGTAGAATCGCTTGAAATCGAAATTTGATTCAAGATGTCTAGCCTTAATTTCGACTGATTTTTTTGAAAGCAGATGAATCTTGAAGTTAACAGTTGATTGAATCAAGTATTTAGAAGTCAAAGAATCAGATTTGAGAATATGATTTTGATTAGAATCGATGATGATTAGAGTCGATTGATGAACAAATTGTCGATGCGAAGTCAAGATGGAATTGATAATCGATTTTGATTGAAAAGTTGGAATCGAAGGTCAGTTTGTGATGTCGTGTCGCTGTTGATGAAAAACGAAACTGGATTTGTGATTAAGGGTCGAACAATCGATTATTTGGGTCGAATAGAAATTGGATTTGTGATTATTTGATGTCGACATTGGAAGAGAAGCTGCCCAGAGTACCTGCAAGCCATTAAGGAAGGAAAGATCAAGCCATCTTTCGCAGGTATATACACAATTAAATCTAACGATTCTAATCATGCTATTTCTTGGGTTCTTGATACCGGTTGTGGTTACCACATTTGCTCTAATGTGCAGCGACTAAGAAGAAGTAGGGACGTGGAGCAAGGAAGGATCAATCTAATCATGGGGAACAGAAGATCGTCGCCTGTGACCAATATTGGAGTGTATTCTTTAGTGCTTAGGAATAGTTTATGTTTAGATTTGAACAATTGTTGCTATTCGCCATAAATGGCTAGAAACATCATTTCATTTCATGGTTTGTTTAGACAAGGTTTTAGATTTTCTTTTAATAATGAGAATGGTTCTATTTTAGCTTATCTAAATGGTGTCTTTTATTTTGAAGCTATACCATGTAATGGAATATATGAAACTGTTATGATTATTGATAACTTAGGAAATGATTTTTTGAACATAGATTCTTCCAATAGTATGGATAGAGCATCCTTGTGGCATTGTCGTCTTGGACATGTCAACAAGAAACGCATAGACCAACTCCAAAAGGATGGAGTGTTGGAGTCATTCGACCTTAGGGAAGATGAAACGTGCGAGTCTTGTTTACTTGGAAAGATGACTAAGTCGCCCTTCACAAGTACGTGTGAAAGGGGCGAGGGTCTATTGGACCTAATACATACCGATGTATGTGGACCATTTAGATCAACCACGAAGGATGGGAACCGCTTTTACGTGACTTTTACCGATGACTATAGTAGATATGGGTATATCTATTTAATCAAGCAAAAGTCAGAAACTTTTGAAAAGTTCAAAGAGTTCAAGAATGAAGTGGAGAATCAATTGGGCAGGAAAATCAAGATGCTTCGATCCGATCGAGGAGGAGAGTACCTAAGTCTTGAATTCCACGATTATCTCAAGGAGTGTGGAATAGTTTCACAATTGAAGCCACCTAGGACACCACAATTGAATGGTGTGGCAGAAAGGTGTAATCGAACCTTGTTGGACATGGTTCGCTCTATGATGAGTCGTGCTTCACTACTTATCTCAAGGAGTGTGGAATAGTTTCACAATTGAAGCCACCCGGCAACACAAGGGCCTACCATTGCTTCCAGGTTTTTATGCAAACAATCGAGAACTCTCAGAACTCCAATGCAAAGCCAACCTTAACTGGGATTAGCACAGAATATGTCAACACAATAGGTTACAAACCTCAAGTCGTGGGCTAGTGATTAACAAATCTCTTGATTGGTTCTTGAACCTATCATAAGATCTTTTTAAGACTCCCACTGACCTCTTGACATATATGATTCTCTTTGTCAAGAACCATTCCTTGACAAAACAAATATTCAAGAGCTAGTGCGGATTCTTATCAAGTAAAACACATCTCACTATTGGTCTTAGCTGATCTTTGTTTTATCCAAAACATCACAACTTACCAATCTCAAATGTACAAGAATAGGAAACATCTTACTCTACATTTGACAAGTGTTATGAACTTTCTAAAGACTATGTCACTCAAGTTACAATCTTGGAGTACAACTCTAGGATTTCTTTTTGGCACGAAGTACGAATTATCTTTTGATTTAACCATTTCAACAATTCACGATTCCTCTCCTCAGGCAAACAAATGAACTAAGGTGTCCTTAGAGGATCAATTGTGATATGGTTTCATAATCACTAAGATAATCATAAAAGAAAATACACAAGTAGTCTCCCATCTCTTCAGATTAGAGAAACTGTTATCTTTTTGCCTTATTTGATTCTTCTTATTCATTCCGTCTATCATTGAAACTCTTCAATGATCCAAAACTATACTTAAACTTGTAAGTATAACCATATTTACTAAACTTTAGTAAATCATAATGAATAATCTTATCAACCTTTGTGGTTGACCTGACCAGCACACAATCAAGTGTACCCAATCTTTTAGTCCTTCACTTGACTCACATGCGAATGTGAACAAGGAATTAGTCTTAATTTATCAAAGATGAAAATTCTCATTCATCACACAATACTACTTGCATGATTCTAAGTTTCTATCCAACTGAAACTTGGGTGATGAGAATCTTTCCTTATTTGGTAAATCATAACACTACCACTAATGAAAGAATCAAATCCATTTACCCATATTGCTTATCAATGGAAACATATAAGCAACAACCTTTTTCATAAATGCCATTTTAAGGATACTTAAAATAAATAAAATCAAAACCATTTTTTCTTTTATTTGAAAATTTTGCGGAAAACTTATCCTTACAACCCATATGAAAACCTTGTTGTTATCTATTCCTAAGCAATATGTTTCAACTCTTAAGTAACAACTCAAAATTCTGATCATTGAACCATGCGATCGAAATCCATCTTCACGATCAGAATCAGCATATACTTCCTTTATGTTTCTTCACTCTTCTTTGATTCTTAAAGCATCAGCATGTGACCAAGTCACATCATGCAATAAGAATCTCAGAATAGAAACTTAATAGAGTTAGACGATGGACTTTACCTGAAGTAGAGTCAAACATTTGACTTTACTATCCTTATGAACTTTTAGGTAAATTAGGCAGCTTCGCAACCAATGCCCTTCCTTTGGCAACAGAAACATATGGACTCTCTTGAAATAGTACACGGGACTATCACAGACTTAGCCTTTCTCTTTACCATTTTGTCAACCGAGTTGACTATGGCCAATCCCTTTCATTTGGGAAGAGAAAGGTTTTCTAGACTTCCAATGTTACCATTGTCAATGTCCATGGAAGTTTGGGAAGTTGATCTTCCAATCAAATTTTGTTTTACCAATGCTCCAAATCATTTATGATTCAACATCATCAACCAAATAGGTAAGATCATTAAGGGTCATGTCGTGATCTGTCATCAGGGAGTGACCAAGTCAACAACCAGCTACCTTGAGACTTCGACACCCGACTCTCCCGACTTGTCAATATGTGACTTAATCTCCAAGACCTAAGCACATATATACTTTGTTTGCCAATAGGGATTGAGTGACTTAGAACTTATCATGTCTTGAAACTTGTGGGATAGGGAGATTTATTGGAGTAGGTGAAGGAAGTGAAGTATGATTTTCAGTCCCACTAATACATAACAAAGGGATTGATCTTTCACCTTGATTGCCATTCGGGATATCATCTTCACTAGGAAGCTTCTTCCTAAAGATTTGGGAAGACCATAGCTGTCTAAACTAGACATCTATAATGGGAGAAATCCAAGTTAGTTGATTTAAAGTCCTTAATATAACACCCAATATGAAATATTAAGGCTAGGACCCAATAACCTATTTATAACTGGAAGAGGGATGCCGTAATCCAAATTATAAAATAGTTAAAGGTAGGTAAATGACAATTTACCAATTTCCACCATTAGAACGAAATATTTTATTATTAGGTTTTATTGGTTTTGAAACTCCTAGATCTTTTGAGATACATTGAACTTTTCAATGGCATGTTTGAATCTCGATTATGCCCTCTCAAGTTTGTGACTGGGATGCCGAGGATCACAAACATGGTGTGAATAACCATACAAATTGACTTGGTACCCTTAACAATATTACCTAATCGATGTGTCGGTTAACCACACACGCTCCACCGATCTATAATAAAGTCAAGTTACCCTTTGCCACTCTTACTAGTCCATGTTAGTGTGCCGATTAACCACACACGCTCCACTAACGACTTGGTAAGGTACAAAGTGTAATTTTATGGACTAGCACCAATTTCACATTTTCCTAAAGTAACTATGATTGGGAATCTATAATGTATAGTTACTTTATAATTCATTATACTTTTAATGAGTATTTAAAGTCGTATCCTACCCATTCGGCTAACGACCCTCCACCGATCAAGGAAGCGGTGGGTGAGAGTGGACACCCATTAAGTCACCATTTTATAGGCAACAACCTTATACCCCCCCTTATAGACCGGCTTCGTGAATAAGGCCTACTAACGATAAGAATGACATATTCTTATACATATCTATATAATAAAATTATAATAATAGTATAAGTGTTGATTTTTAAGCCTTTTAAAAATCTAAGATTTAATTTGGAATTAAAGTATTAGAGTATAAGACTTTTCAAATTCCAAAACTTGAGGGCAAGAATTGAAACTATTCCAAGTCTCTTCAATTTGTAACTTATGAGTTTTAATGGTTCATAAAAATGAAAACTCTTCATTTTATGAAACCTCTTTAGTTCTTTAATCACAATTAAAAGAAGTGACTTTTGGTTATCCATAACTTGAGGACAAGTTATGGACACCATCAATACAATTAAGATCAAGAATTAAACACACATGGTGGTTACACATAATTCCTATGATATTCTAAAAACTCATAAGAGCACAAATTCATGTCAAGCAATTTCAAGAAATCATGTGAACATATATAATATTTTGAAATTGTTAAAAGTCATGTAAAATGGATTAACATAATCATTATCATTTTGAAAAACATATTTTACAAGTCCAAAACAGATTGGGATAATGATTCTAATCCATTTCCAGCAACAAAAACTCGAAAAATCTGCCCAGCTCGATCCTACTCGGCGAGTGCATTATCCAACTCGGCGAGTAGGATGAATTTGTTCATGGACTCGGCAAGTCCTCCCCATGGACTCGGCGAGTACAGTCGTCAAAATGCAGAATTTTCGATTTTCAAGTAGTTTTGCATCAAGTATACAGAAAACAATCCTAGGCTCTGATACCACTGATGGGTTTTGAGCATTCTAACACTTCCTAAGTGTACATGCAACCCTAATAACCTTGAATCTATGTTTTCTCTATATACATGCAAGTTTCTTTTTCAAGGTTATTTCCTAACTAGCATGGCATGGGGATTACATAAAAGATAAAAACCAGTAGAAATACATACCTTGTTGTTGCTTGGATTCCTTCAAGACTTTGTGAGCCTAGCACCCCAAATGTTGTGCCTCAAATGCTTCACACAACACTACAACCTTGGAATAACTAGAGAGAATACTTCTACACTTCAAAATCGGCTATGCCCTCACAAGAATACTCTCAGTCCCGATTTTGCATGCTATAGGGTTTCTTTTATAGTGTGTCATAAATAGGAGTTACAAATGTAAACCCTAATTATCATGACTCTTCATTTCTCATGACCCATGGGTTTGTAACTCCCATGGACTATCCATGGAGCTCCATATGGTTATAACCAAACCCATAAACCATGGATCATTAATCCACCATAAAAGAATTGATGATTGTCATAATCAACCCTATATATTTAATTAGTCTCACTTTGATCACCAAATTAATACTAGATTAATACTTGATCAACACTAATTAAATAATACTATTATTAATATATTAGAACTTATAATATATTAATAATCACAAGTGTACTTTCTCTCTCTTTGTCTATCCAAGTATTGCAATGCCATGCAACCCAAATGGACCATGCCGGGTCGGGTCAAGTACATACCAAATAAAGTTATGGACTTAGACACTATATCCAACATGTATATGTCAAAGCCAGTGGGAGTATAGTTAGCTTCATCGTTCTATATGTTGATGACATATTGCTCATAGGAAACGACATCCCGACTCTGCAGGAGGTTAAGTCCTGGCTCGGGAAGTGCTTCGCTATGAAGGACCTCGGAGAGGCTTCTTACACTTTGGGAATAAGGATAGTGAGAGAAAGAATTAAGAGACTAATAGGACTTAGTCAGAACACTTACTTAGAGAAGGTACTAAAACGTTTTAGTATGGAAAACTCGAAGAAGGGAGAATTACCGATAAAAAGTAATGCCAAGTTGAGTAAGACTCAAAGTCCGAGTACCGAAGCTGAGATAGCATAAATGAGCCGAGTACCATACGCTTCCGCAGTTGGCTCAATCATGTACGCTATGACTTGTACTAGCCCTGATGTAGCCTTTGCTTTGAGCATGGTTAGTAGATATCAAGGGAATCCTGGCAGAGCCCATTGGATTGCGGTGAAGAATATCCTTAAGTACCTTCGGAGGACGAAGGAATGGTTCTTAGTCCTCGGAGGGAGTGATGACTTGAAGGTGCGAGGGTATAGTAACGCCAGCTTTCAGACCAACAGGGACAACTACCGTTCGCATTCGGGCTGGGTCTTTACCCTGAATGGAGGAGCAGTGACATGGAAAAGTTCCAAACAGGAAACCGTAGCTGATTCAACGTGCGAATCAGAGTACATTGCAGCGAGCGAAGCGTCGAAGGAGGCAATATGGTTGAAGAACTTCATCGGTGATCTTGGAGTTGTACCCGCCATAAAGGATCCCATGGAGATTTTCTGTGATAATGAAGGAGCGGTTGCCTTGACCAAGGAACCGAGAGATCATGGTAGATCACGACACATCGACAGAAAATACCACTTTATTAGACATCGTGTAGAAGAAGGACAACTCATAGTGAAGAGGATATCATCAGAAGATAACCCAGCAGATCCGCTTACGAAGGGACTGAGTAGGGTGAAGCACTTGCAGCATGCTAGGAGTATTGGGCTGAAGGATGATATTAGCATAGATTATATAGTAGTAGAAACGTGTAATAGATAAATGTAATTAACATTTGATGATTAAATAAAGGAGTTTTATTTATGAGTAATGTTACTGTCTTATGTTAATTGTTTAACTATTGTTTCATTTTGCATGTTTTGACTTCCAGAATAATTGTATTTATAAAGAATAATCGAATCATTCAAATTTTCCACAATCGTTCTTATGTTGGAAGTAGATATGAATGAAGATTGTCATGAATTGGTGCGTAGATTGTCTAAATGGTATTAGACATAGCAAAAGATTGTTGTGACGTTCATGAGTGCTTATGAACTAGTTTTGAGCATTGGAACAAACCCGCGCTTGCTGGAATCACCTTATGGAATATGATATAAAAGGGTGATCGCAAGACGATAATATCATATAGTCTTAAAACCTAGATATATGGTTTGTTATTTGTTAATTGGTTGTACATTGATGATGCGAAAACGCATTAGTAACTCGATGTTATAAAACGCATTGTTGTGTATAGTTGATTAATGAATAAGTAAATGCATATAAGTTGAAGTTTGTCTGTAACTTTTATTCTAAGTAGGTAAAAGAGATATCTCGGCCGCTCGATGATTTGATTTGACTTATGTGTCGGGCCCGGTCAGAACTGAATTGATGTGTTCGATTAAGTTCTATGTCAAATGAATTGGAGATCGAGAAACCTAAATGCTAGACTAATCATTCCATAGAATTGTCAGCATGATATCTAACAGAGGACTGTACGATCCCTTATCTAAAGGACAAGATTGATTAGATCAGAGTTTTACAGCGTCTTTGAGAGCTATGATTGCAAATCGAATTGTACTTGTGCATATAGTTACTAGACTTATCCAAGTGGGAGACTGTTGGAATAGTGTCTAAGGCTGCAACTATATTAGGCAAGTATTTGACCCGATTGTGCATGGTCCTTTTGGGTTGCCTTCACCATAGCAACTTGATAGGATGATTTATTATGAGAGAATAAATATTATTACTATATTATGAGAATAATATACGGAATAATAATATTGGTATCTGATTAATATAAGTCATAAATTATTTAGTATTAATTTGGTGACTTAAGGAGATTAATTAAATAAGATGGTATAAACTGTCAATTGTTTGATAGTTACACTTTAGACTGTAAATCCTTAAGGGATAGGGATTGGACGGATTCTAGAGCTTGGGATAGCTCAAAATCGTCCAAGGCTTATCTATGGTAAGGATTTGGATTGCTTTAAGGAAAGGATTATCCAACTAGGGTTTAAGGTGAAACCCTTAAGGAGTCTACAAGTATAAATAGACCCCATGGCATAGGGAAATCGGCATCACTTCAAGAATAGAGAAACCCTGGCCGATTTCCTACTCTCTCTCTCTCTCAAATCATCCTCCTTGTTATTTGGTGTTTGTAAGCCATTAGAGGAGTGACAATTGTTACTCTAGAAGCTCCAAGACAACAAGATCAACCAAGAGATTCAAAGGTAAACTTCTAGATCTGATTTTGTATTGTTCTTATACCTAATTAGTTGTTAGAAGTCTTGGATTCAAAGCATGTTTAATTAGAAAGCCTAGATCCAAGCATTAGGGTTTTGCATGCGCACATAGGAAAGTTCTTATGGCTAAAACCCATCATATGGTTGCACAATCGTTCGATTGGGAGGATTAGATACATGCCCTGAACTTATCTGGACCTGAAAATGCTCACCTGGCACAGGTCAGTGATGATGCTCCGGTAGAGATTATAACAGTTGAAGATAATGTGATGAAGCTGTAGTTTGCATTGATGGTATCCTTTTCTCATGAACCTAATTCAACCGAGGTAAGTCTACCATCATGAACCTAATTCAACCAAGGTAAGACATTAGGAAGTGAACTAGAAAGCCTTAAGATTCTTCGTGAACTTAATGATAAATTAAAAAGGGAAGTAGAAGACCTTATATATGAAGGGTACCAACTTAGGAAAGGTCAAAAACCACTTAAACCTCAATTGGAATCAAAAGTTAAGGACTTTAGGAGACTTCAGGAAGACTACAGTAATAAATGTGAGAATTATGATTATGCAGTGAAACAGAACGCTGAATTATTGGCTGAAATTGAATCTTTAAATGGAAAATTTGAAACCGCCAAGCTTGATTTTAGAAAATATGATTTTTCAAGTGAGGTAGTTGCAAATATGATAGACCACAACATGAAATTTAAGAAAAATCAATCAAAAGGACTAGGGTATAATCATGTGCCTCCTCTATTTAATCCTTCATATCTGCACAAGCCTTTGTCGAAAGAAGAGATTGCCAATGAATCATTTATGGTTTATGGCAAACCTTCTGGTTTTGTTTCAGGAGGATTTATTAATGTTGAAGATACTAAAATTTCTATTTCTCCTGCAGATGAATCCTTGAATCAGTCAAAGCACGAAGTTGAAGGATCTGTTTCTGAAAATAAAACTGAGTCCGAACTTGAAGTTTTAGTTTTAAATAAAGACAATGCTTTTTCAAATGTTTTAAGCGAAAATGGTTTTTGTGATGTTTCTGTTTCTTCTGATACTGTTTTGAATGATTTTCGAATGTACGATACTGTTTTGAATAGTATGGTTGGCAATTTTGATGTTTGTAATGAAAATGTTGAAACACCACTAGTATCACAATCCTCTCCATCTAACATACCCTCACTTGCCTCACAACCTAATAATGTTTCTAGTTCTTGTGAGAGAAGCAAGGGTGTTAGTATGGAAAGCAAATTTGATCAATGTAGTACATGTTATATCAATAACAAACAGATTTGTTTTAATTGTGGTACTGGTGGTCATATCGCTAGAAATTATCAAAATCGTATGTTTGTGCATTTCGAACTTCCAAAAGGAGAGAACGAATTCAGAGGAAGGTCTTTAAATAGAAAGTCCTATAGAAGTCGTTCTCAAAATGATGATTGGGCAAATTAACAGAGTAGAAAACGGGTTGATTTTCAAACACATAAAAAAGTTTTTCATCACCAAGTCCCAGGCAGTTTGCTAAAACCGAGCACGGCCAAGCCAAGGTCAGATTCGTCAAGAAGCTACAGTGGGTCTTCAACCAACTTTGGTAGAAAACTCATAGGCTTTAAGCAGACTAATAAACATTCAATTTCAAAATCAACCAGGACTTTTAGAAAACCTAATTATCAATGGCTGCCCAAACTGACTCCCAATTTATCATTTGTATCCTCTGAGAAATCCAAATGTTGTCAATCTGAAAAATCATCGGGATCACCCAGGAAGGTAATGACCTGGGTTCCCAAATCTAATTAAACCCACACATTTTGCAGGGACAGTTGCGGGGAAATGTCGTCAGACCCTGGTTCGTCGACAGTAGCTGTTCCTGACATATGACGGGAGATATCGCCCAACTGCACAACATTCAGTCATTTAATGGGGGATATATCTCCTTTGCAGATGGAGAAGGTGGCAAAATCACTCAAAGAGGAACTGTCTCTGTTGGGCTGAAGTTCTGTTTTGTATTGCGTCTTTTGGGCTCGTAGATTAGCCTAGTATTCTCCGGTTTGGGCCTGTCCAACCGAGAGTCTTTTATGTATAGTATATAAATTATCGCTTGCATGCATATTAGGTTAAGATTTAAGATTCAAGATTTCTGTTTGAGCGTTTCAGAGTTTACGATTTTGTTCTCTTGTAATCTTCCAATCCTTTACAGTTGATGTTCTTAATCGAGCTCTTCTAAGGATTTTGTTTAATCATTCAACACGTTTGATTCAAGCTGTTTGTTCCTTTTATTGTGTTCTGCACTGTTATTTATATTGTGTTCTTGCAGTTTCATATTCATATACCTGTTCACGATCTAATCGATCTTTATAGATTAAAAGCTATTGTGTTTTAAATCTCATCAATTGGTATCAGAGCAGGAGGCTGTGTAATCGATACACTTCTTTTCTGTGAAAAAGATTTTCATTAGGGTTTTCCGCAATCATCGATATTTATTGAGCCGTCATCTTAATTGACGTATCTTAGTATTTATTGTATTGCCCTAATCTGCTTTATTACAAGTCTGATCTTTGAACAGGTTATTTCGATCATTATGGACGCAACGCAATCAAACCCCATTAACATTTCCAACAGCATTGGTTCGACGACAAAGATTCCAATCTTATACACCCATGACTATGAAGTGTGGGCACATCATTTTGAAGATTACGTGATTGGATCGGAGGACAATGGTTTTCTCATATGGGAAGCCATTATTAATGGGCCGTTTTCTCATTCCGCGACATCCAGAGTTATTAAGACGCAAAAAGATTACAACGATTTGCTCAAGGACGTGACGAATATTGCGCAGGATGAGAAAGATAAATTCCAGTGCAATATTAAGGCACTAAGGTTGATCCGATTCGCCCTTCAGTCCGACACATTCAGACTAGTCAGCTCATGCACTACGGCGAAGGAAGTGTGGGATAGACTTCGCGAACTGTATTCAACAGACGAAGATCTTGAACACTCCATCCAAACCTTGCTTCTATCTGAGTTTGGAGAATTCAGGCAAGGGGCTGAAGAAACCGTGACCCAGACGTTTGATCGCTTCAATCATCTTCTCAGCAAGATGATCAAACACGACATTGAAAGGAAGCTCATCGAACAAAAGGTTACTTTCTTGAACGGACTGAGATCGGAATGGAGAGCAGTAGTGTCTACAGTCAAAGCCCATGAACAGTTTAAATCATACTCTTTGGCGAAACTGGTGGGTATTCTAAAGTCCCAAGAGAAGATTGTTGTTCAAGAGAAGAGCGTGGTGTCCAGTCTTGGTTCGTTGGCTCTCCTATCTAAAAGTAAAGTTGTGATGGAGGATGAAGAGCTCAACTTGGAAGAATATGACCTCACAACTGAGGATTATGCCATGATGGTATCCAATCCTAAGAGGTTCATAAAGAAGAGATTCCCCAGCAACAAAAACCGAAACTGGCAGGGGAGTTATAGCTCTGAAAAGGCAAATAATGAACCGAAGGCTGAGGAGTCCAAGAAGGAACCGAAGGCAGATGGCGATTCCGGAGTAAGCTGCTTCTACTGTGGTGGCAAGAACCACTATGCTAAGGACTGTGTTCTTAAGAAGATGGCTGAAAAGGACGATGGAAAGGATGAGGAAGCTGTGCTGCAGAAGAGATTGGATGAGTTGAGGAAGAAAAAGTCTACCGCTAACCCTTCTATTAATGCTCTTATTGTGCAGGGTTCGGTTAATAATGATGAGTTCGGTAGCACCGAAGTTTGGTCTACTGACTCAGAAGACGAAGAAGTGAGGAAGCCTACTCATGGAAAGGCTTATTTGGCTAAGGAGGAAAGCAGTGGTGGAAAGTGCTTCATGGTGTCAAGCGCATCCCAAATGAGGGGATACAATACCGATGGAGGAAGCAATGGACCGAAAGCGCAAGAAGATATGTGCTTCACAGCCAAACCACTCAGCCAACAGTTCAATGAGCTTGATGAACTGATAAAGAAGGTACAATCTGTTTTTATTTCATCTAAAGTACCATCATCCTCATATGAGAAAGATCTAAAAAATGTTAACACAAGAATTTCTCATTTAGATAGTAGCTTAACTCAAACTAGAGTCACCAATTCTAACCTGACTGATCAATTAAGCAGGGTGGCGTCGAAGAGTGAGGAGCGGCGTATGTGGATTGAGTTAAAAGAGTCGGAATTAATTAAAGTCAAAGACGAAAACATTTATTTGCAGAGAGACAATTTGAAATTGTTAAAACAACGAAATGTTTTTTGTTTAATAGCTAAACGTTTATATTCCAATATTACTCAACTGCATTTGGACTGTGAGATAGGCAAAAAGATTCACCGTATGATTTTACCATTCCTAGAATTTAAGGAGGATGAAATCGATGCCGAAGCTTACAACTGTGAGAGTGTGATTTCGTCTGATGATGTCAACCCAACTTATCAAATCGGACTGGACAAAATTGAGTCCTTCATTAAATCCAAAGACCATAAGGACATGCTCAAAAATCTGTTGGACGAAAATGATAGACTTAAACTGAGAACCGAAACCATACAAAAATTTGACTCTCTAAATGCCAAAGTAAGCTCAGAAAATAAAATTGATGTTGAAAATGCATCTGAGCTTAACGAGGATGAAAACATGAGTGAAATTTCTGTAGAGGATACGGTTGACTGCTCAGAATTTGTGAAAAGCGAAACTGAAAACCACAAAAATCTTATTTCTGAAAATTCTGTGGAATTCGCTAGATTGTCCCAACAAAAGTCCCCGAAATTAGTAGAAAAGGCTGTTGTCTATCAAAAGGTCAGAACCACTCCGAATCAGGTATACAAAGTGACAGGAGTAACCGAACATCAGACAGCTGAACTCACGGCTATTGTTAACGAAGACAATGCTGATGGCTGTGATGAGTTCTTCTGGGAAGCTCCTATTGACAATGGAAACTAAACCGTTGGCCTATCTGAAAGAACCTCTTGGATGAAGAAAGGGAGATACATACCTGAACCCTTGAACAAGCCTGATAATTTCAGTGAACCAAGCATAAGTGGTACCAAAGACACTCCTCAAGAGGTTGATCATTCAGTAAAAGAAGACATTCCTTCAACGCCAACAGCTCGAAGTGAAACTTCATCAGATACTCCTTCCTTTTCCTCAGGACAAACTGAATCTTCTTCAGATATTCCCTCTGCTCCCTCGATTCAAAGAAAATCTCCTAAAGTTCAAAAGGAATCAGCAAAGGTTACATCAAAAGCGAAAGCGAACGTTCATCATCAACCTAAACAGATGAGGGATAAAAAGATAGAAAGGAACCTAAGATACAGGAAAAACCTTTCTGAAAGGAAACAATTCTGGCACTCCCAAAATGCATACTATTCACACAAGGACAAGAATCTGAGGTTTGAAAATAATGATAATTCCAACAACCGAAAGCCAAGGTTCGGTTCGCAAGATGATACCAACCGAAAGCCAAGGTTCGGTTCGCAAGAAGATACCAACCGAAAGCCAAGCTTCGGTTCGCAAGAAAATTCTAACCGAAAGCAAAGGTTCGGTTCTGAAAAGGAGTTCAACCGAAACCAAAGGTTCGGTTCCAAGAACAACTCCAACCGAACGCGGAGGTTTGGTTCTGAAGTCAGAAGAGAACAAGACTCAAAAGTTGAACCCACCAACGATCAAAAGCAAAAGGGACACCTAGAGTCATCAGCAAGGAAGACACCTCCATCCAAATCCAAATCTTCTCTTCCTAATTCTTCTTGTTCATCTCCTTCTTGCTCCAACTCTAATTCCATGGGTTCTCAAAAACCACGTCCATATGCTGAAAAGAAGGACAAGCAGAAAGTCGGTAAATTCAAACCTGAGTCTAAAGCGAACACAAGCAATCCTAACAAAATAAAAGTTTTCACCATTAAAAAGAAAGATGAAACAACTTTAATTAAAAGAACATATCTTGTTGATATCTCTCTAACTATTCCTGTTCCCATGAAAACCTCACATGGACCCAAGAAACTTTGGGTTCCTAAATCTGCTTAATCTTTGCAGGTTATAAGTGACGAGCAGTTTGACGAAGAATGGTACATTGACAGCGGCTGCTCGCGTCACATGACAGGGAGGAAGGAGGAACTAAGGGAATACAGATCTCTTGCAAATGGCGGCAACGTTAAGTTTGGAAATAACTCTTTCGGCACCATAAAGGGATATGGGATGATAACGAATGGTGATTTTACCATAAGAAAGGTGGCTTATGTGGAAGGACTTCAACACAACCTCATCAGTGTATCTCAGCTTGTTGGAGGTACAGGTCTCAAAGTTTCATTCGATGATGAAGGTTCTGAAATCATAGAGAAAACAACAAAGAAAGTGATTCTGAAGTCAGAGCGAAAGGGTGAAATGTTTCCTCTGAACATGAAACCCATCAAAGGGAACCCAGCAATCTGTCTACTATCAAAAGCTCAATCCAACGAAAGCTGGTTGTGGCACAGAAGACTCTCTCATCTCAACTTCAAAGATATCAACCGACTTGTCACTGAAGGTCATGTTAGGGGTCTTCCATTGCTCAAGTTTGACAGAGAGCATTTATGTGCTGCATGTGAAATGGGAAAGCAGAGTCATCAAAGTCACCCATCCATTGTTAACACAAAAGTTGTTGAACCACTCGAATTGCTTCATATCGATTTATGTGGTCCTTCATCTATTGAAAGCATCGGTGGTAGCAAGTACATTCTTGTTGTCGTTGATGACTTCTCTAGATTTACATGGGTGTTCTTTCTAAAGCTCAAATCTGAAGCGACTCAAAAGCTAAAAGTGTTTATCAAGCAGATTGAAGTCCAGCTCAAGAAGGTCGTTCGAAACATCAGGAGCGACAATGGTCTCGAATTCAAAAACAAAGAGTTTGAAGAGTTTCTTGCAGAAAAGGGAATTAGTCATAATTTCTCAGCTCCCTACACACCACAACAGAACGGAATAGTCGAAAGACGAAACCGATCCTTATGTGAAGCTGCCCGAACTATGTTAAGTTTCGCTTCCTTACCTCTTTATTTTTGGGCTGACGCTATTTCTGCTGCTTGTTATACACAGAACAGATCCTATCTCAATAAGCGATTCAAGCTCACACCATATGAGATAATAAATAACAGAAAACCCAACGTGAAATTTTTCCATGTGTTTGGCTCAAGGTGTTTCATCTTTAACTCTAAAGAACATCGCAACAAGTTTGATGTCAAAGCTGACGAGGGAATCTTTCTGGGTTACTCACTCACATCCAAGGCGTACAGGGTCCTAAACAAACGATCAAGAAGGATTGAAGAGACATACTATGTGACCTTCGACGATAACTATGTCAAGAAGCTACAGGCCATAGATGACACTGCCGTGGAAATATTTCCTCAAACTGGCCAAGTCACAGTCTCAATCGCCAATTTGTACGAGAATTTTCTGGAACTCTTTGATGAACCGGAAAATGCTTCTCTCTCAGAAGCAGGGGCAGCCGACAACAAAATAGATCATATGAAGCAGATTGTCGAAGATGCTGCAAGAAGAATGCATGAAGGAGAATCGCCTACTGATGAATCTCCAACCAACAATGCTTCAGTCGAGGGGGAGCCAAATTCTCTTGTCGAGGGGGAGCCTAGCTCACAAGTCCAGGGGGAGCCAAGCTCTACTACTTCAACCGAAGGTCCTTCATCAACCGAAGGTGCTTCTCCAACCGAAGGTGCCCCTCCAAACGAAGGTGCTTCAATGCCTGAAACTCCAGCACCACAAGACACCCCTGAAACTCATGTTTCTCAAGACTCATCAATTGAGGGGGAGCATGATGATATGACGCTTGATTTCGATAGCCAATCTGAGCCTGAAGAGATGATCAACGCTGAACTAGATCCATCCTTTGATCCGAATTACCCTCCTCTTACAAAATGGACCAGAGATCATCCCATCTCTCAAGTAGTTGGTGATGTATCTGACAAGGTTCTGACCCGATCTCAACTGAAGGCAAAACAGACATCCTTATTCTCAAAAGTTGAGTTTTGTATGTTTAACTCATTTGTATCAAAAGTCGAACCGAAGACAGTGAACACTGCCCTCGATCACTCTGATTGGGTTCAAGCGATGCAAGACGAACTGAATGAGTTTGAAAGGAACAAGGTCTGGCGCCTCATTCCAACTCCTCCAGATGCTTCGGTTGTTGGTCTTAAATGGGTCTTTAGAAACAAAATGGACAAGGAAGGTAATGTCATAAGGAACAAGGCTCGTCTGGTTGTCAAGGGATACTGTCAGGAGGAAGGGATAGATTACGAAGAGACGTTCGCTCCAGTAGCTAGGCTAGAATCGGTTAGAATATTTCTGGCCTATGCTGCTCACAAAAACTTTGAGGTCTTCCAAATGGACGTCAAGTGCGCATTTCTCAATGGAGAACTTGAAGAAACGGTGTATGTGGAGCAACCTCCTGGGTTCGTGAATGAAAAATATCCAAATCATTGCTACATTCTGGATAAAGCTGTGTACGGCCTCAAACAAGCTCCGAGAGCCTGGTATGAAACGCTTACAAAATTTTTAAAGATGTCCAAATTCAAACAAGGTTCGATTGACCCAACCTTCTTTCGCAAAAAGGAAGGTAACCACCTTATGATCGTTCAAATCTATGTCGATGACATCATCTTTGGCTCTACGAATCCCAGCTTAACAGCTGAATTCAGAAAGTTGATGGAGACTAAGTTTGAAATGAGCTCAATGGGTCCTATTAATTTTTTCCTTGGTTTAAATATAAGACAGGGACCCGAAGGCATCTTTATCAATCAGGAAGCTTACACAAAGACTCTCCTAGCAAAGTTTGGCATGATGGGAGACTCAAAAGTCAAAGTCCCTATGGCATTCGGCACCAAACTTACCCCTTCACTGGATAAACCGGCTGTCGACATCACGCTCTATCGTCAAATGATAGGCTCACTGATGTATCTAACTGCTAGCAGGCCTGATATCATGTTTTCTGTATGTTATTGTGCTCGATTTCAGGCTAACCCACGCGAACCTCACATGCTGGCAGTGAAGAACATCCTACGCTATCTCAAGCGAACCGCCTCCTTGGGTCTATGGTATCCATCCAACTCTGGCTTCTTCGTTCAAGCCTATTCTGATGCAGACCTTGGAGGATGTGGACTCGACCGCAAAAGTACAACTGGTGGCTGTCAATTTCTTGATGGGAAGTTGGTCAGTTGGCAATCCAAGAAACAAACATGTGTGTCGCTGTCTACTGCTGAAGCGGAATACATTGCCGCTGCATCCTGCACATCACAAGTGATTTGGATCCAGAGTCAACTTCGAGACTATGGACTCAATATGAAGAAGATCCCTCTATATTGCGACTCTGAAAGTGCAATTAGGATCTGTCATAACCCGGTGCAACACTCTAAAACCAAACACATAGCACTGAGGTATCACTTCATCAAAGATCATGTGGAAGATGGAAATGTCGAAGTTCACTTCGTGAGAACCACTGATCAACTGGCTGACGTCTTCACCAAAGCTCTTCCAGAAGCCTCATTCAATAAAATTTTGCAAGGCCTAGGTATGATGGAATCAGAGTCAGTACCACACACTACCTCTCAATCTCAAACGTAAGAAGCGAAACCAACCGAACGTTCGGGTTCGGTTCAACCATTTCACTCGCTCATTAATTCAACGGTAGTTTTTCTAAGTTGTAAATTTCTTGTGCAAAATTTGTTTTTCTTTATGTAAAAAGTTTTTTTTTATTGCATATCTAAACTTCTTGGTTTCTTCAAATTTTCCAAAAACCGAAACCTCCGGAAGGTTCGGGTTCGGTTTTTCAAAATTTTCAAGAACCGAAACCAACCGAAGGTTCGGGTTTGGTTTTTCAAAATTTTCAAGAACCGAAACCAACCGATGGTTCGGGTTCGGTTTTTCAAAATTTTCAAGAACCGAAACCAAACGAAGGTTCGGGTTCGGTTTTTCAAAATTTTCCTGAACCGAAACCAACCGAAGGTTCGGGTTCGGTTTTTCAAAATTTTCCTGAACCGAAACCAACTGAACGTTCGGGTTCGGTTTTCCATTTTTTTTTTCTTTTTCAAAAGTTTTTTTATTATCAAAAGTTTTTTTTCTTTGTCTTATTTTTAATCTTTTCTATTTTTTTTCTTTTCCATTTTTTTTTAATTTTATTTTTTTTATATAAATTTCAAACACTCCAAAAATATTTTCTTTGTATGTTCGTTTATTTATGGGGATATATTTGCTGAATTACTTAAGTGTCCCTAGAAGCATGTTGCTGTATGTGTCCCAAGCCTCATAAGATTTTGAATAATTGCCTTCACGACTTGGTATACACAAACCCTGTCTTCCCAATAAGGCTAACTTATTTATTCTAATCGTGAGCTACCTCACACTCTTCTCACATGAGTTAAGAGTCTCCTGCTTGGTCCTTTCTTTCACAGCAGAGGTACTATGTCTTCTTTCACCATCCCCATTACACTTCTCCATAACATTCGTTTCATCACTGTAACCCTAGAGACTCTCAGAAACTACCACTGAGGTTTATGGTTACGCAACATCTGTGTTTATGATCTTAGTTTCGTGCCACTACGAGCTGAGTGAAACCCAAAATTCAACACCAAAGAATTGACGGTGACAAATTAATTTGATCAAGTTTTTACCAATGAATTGACGAATGTACCTTCATAAAATCTCAGTTTCTTTTCTTTTTGCGTGGTTCCAATGAAATTGTTACACACCATAACATTTCTTCCCAAGGGATCCAGTTTTATAATTTTTTTTTATCTGAGATTTTATACTTATCCAAGTCACTTAATAAACAACTCCAACCTACTTGTTCAACAGACTACACTGGTCTCACAAGTACTTTGTTCACATTCGTTCTTATATCAAGAATTGAATTGATGAATCAAAGCGAAACCACCCTTATTTTATCTTATTAAAAGAAGCCTTTCAACATTTATTAATAAATGTTTGATCGTAATTCAACGGGATTCCACACTAACACTTTACGGTCTCTCTTGATCTTGAAGGAAGAGATTCGTGCCCGGGATCATCAGTTTCGTGTCATAATTGACATCACAGATTATTCCAAAAAAAAAAGAGTTGCTTTATTTCCTTATCTTTTACACTCTTAGCACGAAAATCCTTGATTTTCAAAAATTCCGTTACTAATTATTTTACAGGCTGGATAATTAATGGATGGTTCATAATGAAGTTGTGGTTACCAATAATCCACGTGGGCGTTTTATTCAAAAGACAGCAGGTTAAAAACGGGAAGAGACAAAAGATGCTGACGCGGTGGAAGTTCAAAGGATAAAAATTCAAACGACGGTATAAAAGGCGGGCGCGTGCATTTGAAGAGGCCGCGCTTTTTCTGACACTATTGGACGCGTGTACAATATTGAAGCGTCATCCATCAGGCATTAATGGCGCGTGTGGAAATGGAAACGGTTCATCTCTCTAAACCGGCGCTTATTGGGCGGCGTGATCCTAGGAAACTGACACTCTCTCTCCTACGTGATCATCGCACGTCCCAACTGTCACCAATCAGTCACTCAAATACCCTTCCATATTCCCATAAAAGATTTGAATCGATCTTTCTCTCTCCTATCACCTACTATAAAAACCCATCCAGACCACCTTTTACCTCTTTACTGCCCCCATAATTTCCAAAGCAAAACACTTCCAAACTTTCTCCCGGTCATCTTCTTCTCCACACCTGCAACAATGGCTGAATCCTCTTCCGTCCATGCTACTTCTCAGATTCTCCCCATCAGACCTCAACAATGCCTTGTCATTGATCTGAACCCAGAAGCCTATGATCCCTACATGTCGCCGATTATTGAATGCCTCAAGTACTCCCAACTTGCTCCGGCATTGTCCAAGATTGAAACGGTGCCAATGGTGGCTCTTTCTCAGGTCTATGCCACGGCCTACTACGACAAGGGCGTCGACAGGATCTTTTTCGAAGTGGCGGAACACAAGACGTCAATTTCTCGTCCCCGCTTCTGCTCTATGCTTGGGTTTGCCGCTGACCCATCGCGTGTTCACCCGGAAACAATTCCGGTTGGTATGCTCTACAGCATGTTCTACAACATGGGCTACACGGAAGTTCTCACCTCCGTTGCCAGATTCAAGAAGTCATGCCTACCGCCCCAATGGAATGGGTTATTTACTGTTCTCTTCAAGGGACTGTCAGAACGAAGCTCAGGATCAGACGGGGCTAGTCGTCTTTTCCTGTCAATCATGTATGGGGTCTACAACGGGATCAACCTCGACTACGGGTTTGTTCTTTGGCAACAGCTGATTCAGAGCCTCTCTTCCACTTCTCGACATTCTGAAGTGTCGCTGGCCCGGTTCTGGATCTTGATCACAAGATGGGCCATGGACAGGTTTGACGTCCAAACTGCTGACGGTGCACCGATGTCTTCGGTTGGTACGTTCCACACCACCAAGATCATCGTATCTGCTGCATCGAAATTCTCCTTCATTGGCTCTATCCCGGAGTCGATGTATGGTAGTGTGCCTTCAGAAAGCAGCTTCATCAAGGCGATCAAGGAGTTAGGGCCATCTGGTCCGAGGGAACTGACTCCGGACATGTTGAGATCAATCCATGATGCCGACAAACCGGGGGCCAGGGGCAAGAAAGCAGACAAGGGGAAGAAACCATCCAAAGCCCCAAAACCTACTCCCAAGAAACGCAAACAACCAAAGCCTGCTTCATCCACAAAACCAAAAAGGAGGAAGACCCAACCGAAACGGACGCTCGTCCTTTCATCATCCTCTACCGAATCCGAAGGTGGGAGTTCGGGCTCTGAGGAGTCACAAGGAGACGAATCTCCACAAAGAGGCAACACACCTCCTCGTTCCCCAACCCCGGAGATGGAACTTCACCAATCCCCAGTTCCTTCCCCTCCACCCACAATTCCTATTTCCATTCCCACCATAACCCCTACTATCCCACCAACCTCATTCCCTATACCACCACCAATATTCACCACCTCAACCGTAACACCACCTGTAACCGAAACCCCTCCCGTAACCGAACCACCACAAACCGAAACCCATACACAACCACCACCCGAAACTAACCCCCCACCTACTCAACCTGAACCAACCAAACCAATAACACCCCCATCTTCACCACCACCTCAATCTCCAGAAGACGCCTCCGATGGCGATGATCAATATCTTGGTGGTGACCACCTGAACTTTGATTCGGTCTACTATAGTCCGTTTCAAGTTCAAAGTGACGAGGAGGATGATGCTCCTGTAACCAAAAAGCATCTCCGTGAGCTGAACGAGAAGGTTGATCAACTTCTCGCCTCCTCTTCCAATCAGCAGTCATCCTTATCTGAAGCTGCCCTTCAGAGGATAGTTGATGCCTTCTCTAGGGCTCAACATGACTCAGTGGCCTCTGCTACTGCTGCAATAGACGCCTCCACCCGAGCTTGTGAGGCTGCGACCGAAAAAGTCGATAAACTATTCCATGACGCTACAATCCTGCTGCAGTCCATGCAGGCAAGCGCCGAAGCCACCAAAACAACACTGGAACCACTTGTTCATCAATTGGCCCAGTTTGTGAAGACGGAGTTATCCTCGTTCGCTACCCTCAGACAAAACCTTAGCGACGACAACTCGGCACTTCGTGCCTCCATTGAAGCCCGCCTGGCAAAGCTACAAGAGGATCTTGCGGCTGAAAATAAATTGATGGACGTCCTGGCAAGTAAGACTACTGCCCTGAAGGTCAAGAGCACCCAACTTTCCAACTCCGAACAACAATTGGAGGCTCTTCGATCCGAAAGGGAAATAATCAAGACGTGTGTTTCGGATGTCCACGCCGCTCTGTCAAACATCCTGGAAGCACACGACCCCATTCTGAACCACTCGGTGAGGCGTACCCTCGCTGAGAAACTCTCTCCGGCCATGGCTCTCTTAAGTAAAATTGAAGGCCTACCCAGTTTCGTGTCCATTCCGAAACAAGGGGGAGATGAGAAGAAAGGATCGAAACCACCTCCTTCCTCAAATGCAACTCACACAACCGAACCACCCCCAACTGGTCATGCCTCGGGTTCGGGTGTGAAGGACAAGGGCAAAAACATTGCAGAGGGAGGAGATGAAGATGAAGATGAAGATGAAGACAAGGAGACTATTGCGGACATGTTGAAGAGAAAGAACAGTCGCAATACTGATGACGATGTCAGTCGTGTGGCACGTGAAGCTGAAGAAGCCGAACGTAAACAAAAAGAAGCCAACGATCTCCTTGAGAGCCGAAAGCTGCTCTTCCCTGCCTGGACCAGGGATCGACTGATAAAAGAGGCCATAGAGACTCCAAGCATACTATGGCTCGAGCCGGTGATATCATTCGACTGCATCAACTCGGTCGATTCGCAATTTGATATGCCGCTGACTCGAAAGGCGTTCATCTTCCACGCCTTCTCCAACATTTACGAAGTCCCGCATCCGAACGATGAGCTTGACAGGGAGCTCATTGACTTTTATCTGGAGGCCGCTCGCCCTCAATTCCTTACATGGAGCGCCCAGAAGATTGTCAGTGTTCGGGTGATGAAGCCGTTTGCCGTGGGGAGATTCACCAACGTCAAGTTCAAGCTTATCCGAGGATCTGCAAGAACTGCTCACATGATCTCTCTGGCGGATCTGCCCAATCTGAACCCTCATGATTGGATAGTCTTGTACAACATCTTGCTGACAAACGAAGCTGAATATGGTCCCATCTTAGACCATGTCAAAAGGATGCTGGCATGCTACATCATGGAGGTGGCCCTAATGGATCAGGAGGTTGCCACAGTGTTTAAGAAGAAACCGAAAGTCAAGCCTGTGGGATCGGCCAGTGATCTAAACACGATGAAAATGGGCAAGATTGATTCGAGGCGAAACTCTGTGATGTTCACCAGAGCCGAAGGACAGAAATGTCTGTTCGCGTTAGCTGACAAGCACCTCTACACCACTCCCTGCTTGGAACACGTTCTATCTATCGTCAAGCGGTGTAAGGACAATTCGGCTGATGACATCAAATATTTTGAAGATATGATCAACTGGTACATCCGGTTTAGACAGACCATCCTTTCCATAACCAAGTGTCTGTTTAGTACAGTGAAGAAGAAGGTACCAGCTTCAGCTGCCGGCCCAAGTACGAAGTAATGGTCTCGCTCCAAATTGACGCAAAGGGGGAGATTGTTGGGCTGAAGTTCTGTTTTGTATTGCGTCTTTTGGGCTCGTAGATTAGCCTAGTATTCTCCGGTTTGGGCCTGTCCAACCGAGAGTCTTTTATGTATAGTATATAAATTATCGCTTGCATGCATATTAGGTTAAGATTTAAGATTCAAGATTTCTGTTTGAGCGTTTCAGAGTTTACGATTTTGTTCTCTTGTAATCTTCCAATCCTTTACAGTTGATGTTCTTAATCGAGCTCTTCTAAGGATTTTGTTTAATCATTCAACACGTTTGATTCAAGCTGTTTGTTCCTTTTATTGTGTTCTGCACTGTTATTTATATTGTGTTCTTGCAGTTTCATATTCATATACCTGTTCACGATCTAATCGATCTTTATAGATTAAAAGCTATTGTGTTTTAAATCTCATCAGTCTCAAATGGGTTATTAAGTTTCGAGAATGTTAATTTTGCTCCCGAATTGAAGCATAGTGTTAAGTGTTTCTCAGATCTGTGACAAGGGCTATTCTACGCATTTCACTGACAAGGAATGCATGATTCTCAAGCCAGGCTTTGTCATCCCAGAAGAGTGGATTCTTGTAAAATCTAAAAGGGATGGGAATGCCTATATCATTGATATGAATAGAAAAATTCCAGAACAAGTTACGTGTCTTTTCTCCAAGATCTTCGAACATACTACAATGTTGTGGCACAGAAGACTAGGTCATGCTAACGCCAAAATCTAAATCTTCTTGCGAAGAATGAGATGGTCTGTGGATTGCCTGTCAAAGACTTCATCACGTTTGAAAAATGTGTGTCATGTGCACAAGGAAAGCATCATAGAAAGCCACACCTGCCAAAACAAGTCAACTCAATTAGCCAGGTGCTTCAATTGCTACATATGGATTTGTTTGGTCCAGTAAATGCTCTCAGCATCAACAGAAGTTCTTATTGTCTGGTTGTGATTGATGATTTCTCTCGGTTTACATGGGTTTTCTTTCTATCCAACAAAGCTGGAGTTGCTGATTTGATCAAGAAGTTCATTGTATTAGTTGAGAACCAAACTAACAATCGGGTGAAGGCGCTTCGTACCGACAACGGAACAGAGTTTAAGAATTCTGTTCTCGATCATTTTTGCACAAAAAAGGGTATCCTGCGTCAATTCAGTTCTTCTCACACACCCCAACAAAATGGTGTTGCTGAAAGAAGGAACAGAACGTTAAAAGACGCCGCAAGAACGATGATGTGTGATTCAAAACTACCAGTTTTCTTTTGGGCCGAGGCGATAAACACTGCGCAAAAATTGATGGTCTTAAGCAATGGCTTGAGGAGGTAGCGAGTGGTCCTTCCTCAAGAGGGGGAAGTGAAGACCATGATTTGGATCGCATTTCTCAACAACATTCCCATCCGCATCAACATCTAAAATCCCCTATCTGCACCAACGAAAAAGTTCCTTCTCCACAGCCATCTCCCAAAAACAAGAATCTGGTACCCTCTCAATCTCCTTCACCCACTCCTATTGAGCGTGAGCAACCGGAATCGCCTCCTCGCCAAGAAACTCCTCCTTATTTCAAAAATTTATCTCTAAATATGTCATCCGAACATGAAGAAGACTCCCCTGCAACTCAACAAAGAAAAAGGGATTGGAAATCTGCTAAATTTGCTGAACAAATATGGAGAGACCATGGGTTTGATACTACCATGGACAAAACCCTTATTAACTCATGGGTCAATCCAACTCGCAGGCTCTGAGACGATGACTACAGGCCGGTGCTAACATTTGTTGAGCCTCTGGAGGATGGATATTGGGACATTCCCATTTCCCCAATTGCAATGTTCTTCACAGTGTTTGAACCGTTTGACCTTAGCCTCCCTCCTGAACAAAGGCTGCCACTAGAGTTTGGAAGATTGAACAAAGTCCATGGTAAACATGGATCCAAAATTTGAAAGCATATGATCCTGTGATAGGCCCTCCGGTATCAAAAACTACAAGGTTCGAAAATTCATGAAGTTTGAGTTCGTTCAGTATACGCTAACTAGAAGATGTTTTGACTACATTCGGAATCATGCCGATTTCCTTGCACGAATCCTAAATATTTATTCCTCATTGCTATAGTATTTCAACTCAAATTTGAAAAATACTCGAAAATGAAGATCGCATTTGAAAGAGCATGTGAATACCTTAAGAACATTGTTTGTGATTTTTTTGAAACTGGATGTGGACATTCACCCCACCTTAGCTCAAAAGTTTAATCTTCCTTCACTTGAGCCTACACCCATGTTTACTAAAGGATATGAACAACGATCCTTGGGTGCAACCAACTTTCCAGAGTTGGGGTTATATTCAAAAGAATAAACAACAATGTGAAATATTTTGTTCCTATCTCAGCCATGCACTGCCTGACCCGAAGGCAACTGGAAGTCACTTTGACTTCGGTGCAAAGATCTAAACACACAATTGAAGAAATTAAATTTGAGATCACTCGAATAATCAATTGGATGACTGAAGTGAGGAAGTTCTGGTGGCTTCTGATCAAATTTCTGAAGCTCAACAGGTGAAAAGTTAAAGAGGTCACTTAAGGGGAAATTGGTGAATCATACAAGTGACCCTCTTGAACTTAACAGATTTGAAGCCACCTCCTGATCCATAATTATCATCTCAACCGCAAACAAGAATCGCATCCGCAATTACTACTTAGTCTTAGTTTATCTGTTTTAGCTTTTGTCTTTGCATCTCTTTACCCAGTGTGCCTTGCATGGCCACATTAGAACATATAGACTTTTAACTTCCGAGACTCTATAAATAGAGTTCTCTTTCTGAATGAAAATTACGCATCTTGAATCTCACATCTCATCTTACTTACTTCTTACTCTTCACATATCTTCTAAATTGTTTGTAATCTCTCTTCGGATCAAGTCATTCTTGACTTCATCACTAAGCTTGATCTCACTCACTAACTTGGATTGACTGTAATTCTCGTTAAGAATCAACTTAAGTGTATACTTGACATAATACTTGTTGTCATTTATATTTCCTTATATTCCGGCATCTAATCATCTAACTATCTAACTATCTAACTCTTATTTATTATTGTTGAGCTTTATGATCCTTTGACTTAAACTTTATTCCGCATTATTACTTGTTCTAACGTTTGTTCAAGTGTGTTACTCAAGTCTTTCTCTCAACTTGTTTGATACAACTCCGATTTCGACCATCCTTATATCCATGAAAAGGTAGCGAGAAGCTCTACACTTTATTCAACCCATATCTACCATAAAATTCCCCTAACGGAAATCTAATTTCCATAAAAAGCCGCAGCCATTTTACCAAAGTAACCCTTGGCTCCAAACCAAATCCGAACACCCGAATCATCAACATTACATCAACCACACCCAAATGGGTAACGATTTAGAACAGGGTGCTACAATCTTTTTGAGTGTTGAGTTCCATTAAGTCATGTACGGGTGTAAAGTTGCCAACTTTACGTATTAAGTCACCATTTAGGATCAGATCTGAGAATTTGGCAAGTTTTCTTAACTAAATAAGTGCTTAATGGAGTGGATTGGTAATCCTGGGAGTACGTTAGGAGTACCAAGATGGTACACTGTGCGTACTGGCCTTGGAAGAAGTACGCTAAGCGTACGAGCTGAGTACACCCCGCGTACTCAGCAGATGAACCTTTGGGTTGGATTTTCTCGGGTTTGGGCCATATTCTGGGCTTTTAGGGATTGGGATTTGTTGTGTCATTAGACTTCTGACTTTGGGCCATTTATTGACATTGGACTTCTTAGGGTTAGGTTCACGATATTTTGGGTCCAATTTGGAAGTTGGGCCTTATTGGGCCTTAAGATGTCATTTAATGAATTTAGGCCTTTTGAGTAATGGGTTACGATTTAGTTTTGGGCCATGCAAGAAAAGGGTAAAAAGCTCTTTTACCCTGGATATTGGAAAATTAACCTAGATTATGGGTCTTGATCCAATTATTAACTGGATATTTATTTGATGATGTTAGCGCGGAGATTTCCTAGATGAGCAGACAAATATTTTATCTGAGTGATTCTACAACTTGAGGTGATTCTTCTCTCACAGTATCTGTAGGCTGAAGGCACCAATGCCAACCCACTAGGTTATGATGCAGTGTGATGATTGTCTTTGTGAAAGTTGTTAGTTATGCATGTATTTGCTTGATGATTATGTGATTTTTGTTATGATATTATGTGGTAGTAGTAGAGGTAAAATAGACCTGTTATCCGGTTGAAATAGGCCGAAGGGGATTGCAATCACCCAAATATGCTTGATAGTACCTAGTTGAAATAAACTGAAGGGGTAGACAAGCACCCATATATTTTTGATAGTATCCGGTTGAAATGGACGGAAGGGGTAGGGAAGCACCCAGATGTGCTTGATAGTATCCTATTGAAATAGATCGAAGGGGTAGGTAAGCACCAGATATGCTTGGTAGTGTTTTTGTTTAGTATGTGGTAATTTGGGGAACTCACTAAGCTTCATTCTTATAGTTTTCAGTTTATGTTTCAGGTACCTCGATTACAAAAGGGAAAAAGCTTGGGATGACTACATTGCTTACACTACATTGTTTCGCAGTTTATTTAACTCTAATGTATTTAGATGTTTATTGATATACACTGAGTTCACTATGGTTTTATGATATTGTTTTGGATAATGATTTTATTGTTATAAAATTGAAATTTTTGGTCTTAAGTTTTGGGACGTTACAAGTTGGTATCAGAGCCTTAGTTTGAAGGATTCGGACATACCCTCGGGTGTGTCTAGACTTAAACTGAGGGTTTGGTAGAATTTTTCAAAAAGAAATGTTTTATAAAAATGGTTTTCTAATAAAATAAAAATTGTGTGGTGCATGCAATCGGCCGAGCTCAAGTAAGTTTCCCAAAATAGCCATAGATATTTATGATATGCTTTGATTTATGAATTTGTTGATCGCATGCTAGTTAGGGCTAATGATCTACTTAAGATTTGCATGATAGAATGCTAGGAGAGATGCCTTCATATGCCTACAATATGATCTTATAGACTTGCGTGCTAGTACTGATCAGTCAGTGATAGGATGACTTGTTTAGGTTATGCTTGTTCCAATTACTCGAAGCTCGAATGTTTCTTGCTTTGTGCACTTAGGAGTTTCCATTAACCTTAGATAACTAGTAAGTGAGTATATTAGGTTACATGTTGTTGAAACTAGATAATTTTAGAAGATTAGGTTTTACCTCTATTACGCAACACTTATTTGAGTCCAACCATTGTAGTTTGACACCTTCCATTCAAAGAATTATCTGCTGTCGATGATATGTAATTGTATTCATGAGATAGTTAGAGGATGTTAAGGAAAGTTCCTTAGGCAACTAATGTTTGGAAGTAGTGTGGTGGTTTCTCCAGGGACATCGGTCCTTTTCAAGGTTTTGGTCTAGGTGGGCCGGGTTGCTTATCGACTAGATCTTCCCGACTTGTTTAGTTAGATCCATAGCACATTTCATGTTACTTAGTTCTGGAAATGTTTGGCGGATGGATTGGCCTGATATGTGATGCCTTGTAGCCTAAGAGGAATTGGATGTTACTCTATATTTGAAATCTTTCTTGGTATGAAGCGAGATTGAGGTGTCCTTTATTTGGCTGTGACTTGGAGTGTTACTGCATGAATGCTGCTTGATTTATGCTTTGTGAAACTCATGATGATGTGAGCTAACTATTAAGTGAATAATTTAAGTCACATGTGGCATAAGTTAAATAGTCTTAGAGTACGGATTTGACCCTACGGCACAGCTCTCATTTAAGTCTAACTATTGTAGGGATGAGTCTTTCACTCGAAGGATTATCTAAGCTTTGATACATTTTATTGTATTCATGAAGTAGTTAACTAACATTATTAGGAGTTCTTCAGCAGCTAATGGAAGGGTGAGGTCGGGAACCTAGGAGAGCCTAGGATGTTTTGTAGTCGGTTGGCATGTGATGTGTACCGATGGGTATTCGTTTGAGAACAAGTGTATAAGAATGGATAGGACGGATGCGAACATGAGTGGATATTTTGACGACTCGAGATGATTCTTAAGGAAAGTATGGATATGTATGGAAGGTAGTATTGGGCCCATACTACTAGAAGCACAAGATTCATAATCGAATCAAGGAAATTTTAGGGGATTCTAAGGAACTAGCTAAGGAAGGTGGCATGGTTTGGCACCATGATTTTTTGCGATATATTTCCACATTTATCAATTTATCAGGTATGATCATCCAGGTTAAGGATGGATCAGATGATTGTTCGGGCCTCAATGGTTGTGTCTGTTGGGATTCAGTGGTGTATAAACGTGGAGGGTAGTTGATTCCAAGTTCTGGAGGGACCGAGTCAAAGTATTCGCAGTTGAGTTGCGAGACTCAAGAAGGAAGAAATTGTTAGGAGAGACTAGAGGATTGAAGACGGAGATTTAGTGATGGCAGATGGATTGGAATATAGTCCCGACACGAGTCAAGAAGATTGTAATTATCTTTGTTGACGGGTATAGCAACATATGAATGCACAAAAGGGTTTTGTGGTGGCATTCCTTTGAGATGAGATCAGGGGTCTGCTTTCTTGAAATTAATTAGGTCATGTGCTAGTTGAATGTTTCAGGAACCAAGGGAAGTGAATATGTAAGAGCAACTTTTGTTGTCTCTAAGGTATCCTGGCTATGAGAATGATGATTCTTATAATTATGGATAATGCTCGTCACGAATTGTGTGCCGGGAATTAGGCGAGGTGTGTGGTAGTTCATTTGTTTCTAGGTGGAGAATTATTGTCATGAGTGGACATAATTATTGTTTTTGCATCTACAAGGGATTCTGATATTAGAGGTGGTTATGATGTTGGATTAGGTGTCTAAGCCCATAACTATTTTTGGTATGTACTTGATTTGATTATGAGCATGGTCCTTTTAGGTTGCCTTCACTCATGCAACTTGATAGGATGACAAGAGGAGAAAGAGTCAAATTTATTATATGAATAATAAATTGGTACTCAAAATGGTTTTATTAATCTATTACAAGATTAACATATCATTTGGAAATCATATTATTTAATTAGTATTGATCAGAAATTAATTTAAAATTAATTTAGTGGTCAAAAGAGACTGACTATATAATTGGGGTACTATAATGCAAATCATTGATAGTTGCATAAATGGGTTGATGGACTCCATAGAGTGGAATGGACGAAATCCTATACGGACGCCTTATAGATTTCGTCCATGGGAAATAAGGTAGGAGTTCATAGGTTGCTTGTTGCCTAAGTTAGGTATTAGGGTTTCCACCTGAAAACCCTAGCAGCCCACGCAGCTATATAAGGACCCCTTTGCTAGTGGAATTCGACCAAGGAGTTCTGGGAAACCCTAGCCGAAAATCCTTCTCTCTTAAGTCATCTTGTTGCATTGGGTGTTTGTGAATCCATTAGAGGTGCAACACTTGGGGCACTAGGCTTTCAGAGGTCGAGATCAAGAAGGAATAAATTTTGTTATTACTATATAACAAGAAAGGTAAAGTTTCTAACCCTAATCGTATGTTATTTTCGAAATATGTATGCTAGTCATAGGGTCATTGCTTTGGTATTCAAAGTGGTATGTTCATTATAGAAAAACCTAGATCCAAAGCAATTAGGGTTGCATGTATACCATAGGAATGATGTTATGCTCAAAACCCATCAGTGGTATCAGAGCCTAAGTCGTTTTTCTATTGAATAGATGCAAAAGTGAACTGCTAAAGGATTAAAAATTCGAAACTTTTGTTGTCTGCCAGGTCTACTCGATGAGTCCATGTATGGACTCGACGAGTTGCATGAACTCGACGAGTCCCATATTGGACTCGACGAGTCCAGGGTTCTGTTGCTGGGATTTTCGATTTTTTGGCTAGATTTTGATTTGGATAACTACCATAACTCGTTTTTCTTGCCTAAAATCGATTTTTATGATTGATATGAGATATCCTTATCAAAATTTACGGATTTGGTTAAATATGGATAATATAGGATTATTATGATTCAAATATTTGACATAGTAATTTTAAAAAGTTTCAAATTACACCCTTTAGGTTTTATATTTTAGATTTGAACTTAATAGTTTTAGTTTTTGAAATTTAAATAGTGAAACCCTAATATTTTGAAAAGTTTCAAAATGTGACCTTAAGTTTTGGAATTTAAAATTGATTTAAAAAGTCTTAATTTTGAGATATTAAATTCTAAAACCCTAGTGCTTTGAAAAGTTCAAATTACAACCTTATGAATTTTATTAAATTAATTAAGTGTTAAATTAAAAGTAAGAATTAATAATAATATGGTTTAAGTCTAATCAAATTAAAAGTCTAATTTATTAATAGATTAAACCACCTAGTATTGTAAATATATAAAATACAACCTTATACTATATAAAATTGAGAGTCTAATATATTATATATGTATAAGTAAAAGGTCAGTCTTACCGTTAGTAGTTCTCATTCATGAAGTTGGTCTATAAGGGGTGTTTAAGGAAGCGGCCTGTAAAATGACTGTCATTGGATATCCACTCTTACCCACTGCACCCTTGACTAGTGGAGGGTCGTTAGTCAAACGAGTAGGATAGGACACAACCTTCCATTATAAGTATAATGAAATACGAAGTAACTAAACACTTTTATAAATTCCCAAATCTTAGTTACGTTAGGAAAAATGTGAATTTTGTGCTAATCCATGAAATTGCACATTGCACCTTGTTGGTCGTTAGTGGAACGTGTGTGGTTAACCGGCTCACTAATATGGGACCAATGAAGGATGGAAATGGGTATCTCATAGATTATCATAGATCAATGGAGCGTGTGTGGTTAACCGGCACATTAATTAGGTGATATACGTTTTCGAGAGTACCAAGCTATTTTGCATGGTTATTCACACCTTGTTTGTGATCCTGTGGTATCCTAGTTACAAACTTGAAGGGCATAATTGAGATTAAGCATGCCATTGAAAAGTTCAATGAATCTCAAAAGATCTCGGAATTTCAATTCATTTAAAACCTAATTTTCATTTTTCGTTTTTCATGGTGAAAATTGGTAGATTGTCATTTACCTACCTTCAGATATTCTGCAACTAGATTATGGCATCCCTCTTCCGAATTGTAGAATTTTATGTTGGGTCCTAGCCTTAATATTTCATTTGGGTGTTATATTAAGGATTGAATCAACTAACTTTAATTTCTACCGTTTTATAGATGTCAAATTCTAACAACTATGGTCTTCTCGAATCCTTTGGAAAAATCTTTCCACATGAAGATGATGTTCCATGATTGCATCATGGAAATGAAAATCATTCTTTCCTCCACCTCCTCCAATAATTCTCCCTGACTCCGATGTTCGAGGACTTGAAAAGTTCAAGGTCACTCAAGCCCTACTGGCAAGTAGACATGAAGATGGAAGGTCTGTGTGTGTACACGTCTTGGGGATGAAGTCACACATTGACAAGCTGGGAATGTTGGGTGTCGATGTCTCAAGGAAGGTGGCTGTTGACTTGGATCTTCAATCACCTCCTGACTCATATAGTGAGTTCATTAAAGATTACTACATGATGGACCACGACGTGACCCTCATTGATATTACCTATTTACTTATTTCTACAGAAGCAAAAATAATTTGGCGCACTGTTCAAGCAAACTTGACTGGTAGATCAACCTCTTAAACTTCCATGGACATTGATAATGGCAACGTTGGAAGTCCAGAAAAGTTTTCTGTTCCCAAAAGAAATGGATTGGCCAAGGTTAAACTGTTTGATCGAATAGTAAAGAGAAAGGATGAATCTGAGATTGTCCCATGTGCTATTCCAAAAGAGTATGTTTTCTTCTACTGCCAAGAGAAGGGGCATTAGTTACGAAGCTGTTGTATCTACTTGAAGGATCGAAAGGATGGGAGAGTCAAGATGTATGACTCTACTTCAGGTAAAATCCATTATATAACTCTATTAAGTTCGTATTTGTAAATTCTTAATGCATGATATGATCAGATTGCATTTGGATGTTTTGTAGGATCAAAGAAAGGAAAGGAAGCTTAAAGGAAGAGTGATCTGAGTCTGATCACGAAGAAATGGATTTTGATCGCATGGTTCGAAGATCGGATTTTTAATCTGTTGTTTAACAGTTAGGATAGATTGCTTAGGAATATTTAGTTACATAGTTTTCATCTGTAATTGAATCGTAAGGACAAGTTCTTCCACGTTTTTATAAATAAAATAAATTTTGATTTTCTGTCTTATTTATATTTCCTTGCAATGTCATTTTGTGAAAATTGATGTTTGTATGTTTCTAGTGTTAGAAACAACCAAAAATGGATGTGATTCGTAGTTATGTTATTTGTGGTAGTGTCGAAAATTTACCAAATAAGGAATGATTCTCATCACCCAAGTTTTAATTGCAAAAGAAACTTGGAATCATGCAACTGGTATTGTATGATGAATGAGAACCTTCGTATTTGGGAAATTAAGACTAATTCTTTATTTGCATAAGCACGTGAGTCAAGTGAATGACTAAAGGATCTAGTACGCATTGTTGTGCACCGGTCAAGTCCATATTGACATTATTATGAATAGAAAGGATTCTATTAACAATGAGTTGTCATATGGCAAATATGGAAATGTTTCCATAATGGGAGTTGGATATTAAGAATCTATGTGTAGTTAGAAACTTTTATACAAGAAGGATTTTCAAAGGAATGTACTTTGAATGTAGACTTCATATCTATGGAGTTTTCTTGTAACAATCTCCAATAGAGCACTTTGTAATATAATTGGCAAATTCTTTGTGACCTTGGTGCTATGAAATTACAAAAGTGTAATTACATAAAATGTTAGAATCTAATATATTCAAATAGTGGGAAGAATTTGGTATTCTTACACTTGTAATAAGGATTGGGAATTGTGAAATGAGCACCATAGGAAATGTGTTCAGTTGATCTATTTCACAAAGTAAGGACCATAGGTAAACATAATGTGCATGCTTGGAGCATGGGATGACTATTGTTTCAATTCAAGTATTAAGTTGATTATACAAAACATTATACAATGAATAATGTGTAATCAATATGGTGATTAAATAATAAGTGTTTTATTTATACTCAAAAGTTTTGAGGCCATATTGGATTCGATTATTCTTGTGTTTCACTTCGCATGTTTTTACTTCCCGAATAACTAGGTTATTCAAACATCCACAGTCAATCATACTTTGGAAGTAGGTAATGTGGTTATACTGTCATGAATTCGACTTTAGATTGTCGTAAGTTTTTAGACATAGCAAAAGTTTATTGCAGTGTTCATGAGTGCTCCTGAAATAAGATTTGAGTATTGGATTAAACTCACGCTCACGCGAATCACTTCATGGATTTTATCATGAGTGATTGTGAGACGATAATATCTTATATTCTTGAAATGGAGAGATATGAGTTGTTGTTTACAAGTCGGTTGCACATTGATAATACATAAACGCATCAGTAACTTGATGTTATAAAACATATTGTTGTGTGTGATTTTATGAGTAAATAGTTCAACAATATGAGTCGGAGTTTATCCATTCCTTTTAACTAATGTGGGATAAAAGAGATATATGTGGGCCCCTCGATGATTTAGTGATGACACCCTACGCGCTTGGCCCTGGACTAAGTTGATGTGTTCAACTAAAGTCTATTATCACTCGTCTTAAATCGGAAATCAGGAAAAAAACACATAGACAGAGAGAATGATTATAATCCATGTCTCGGTCTATACGATATCTTGAGAATGGAGGAATATATGATCACTTATCTAAAGGACGTGTTGCTGATAAGATCAGAGTTCGAAAATGGCTTTTGAAAGCTACAGTTGTTAATTAGATTCTAAATTTGTACTTGTAATAATAGTTATTAGACTTATCCTAGTAGGAGACTGTTGGATTAGGTGTCTAAGCCCATAACTATTTTTGGTATGTACTTGATTTGATTGTGAGCATGGTCCTTTTGGGTTGCCTTTACTCATGCAACTTGATAGGATGACAAGAGGAGAGAGAGTAGAATTTATTATGTGAATAATAAATTGGTACTCTGTAAGTCCCTTAAATGTATGTGTATCAATCAAATCCGTTTGATGGTGCAGAATCCCAATCAAACGGATGATGTCAGATCAAAATAGAAGAGAAGGAGAATAAAAAGATGATGAATCTTGTATTATTTGATTATTAGAATGTAGATCCAAATACAAGCTTCACACACAACACACGCTCTTTTCTCTCTCTAGGTTGTACACTTATATTTATACTTAGAGAATATGGGCCTAATGGGTTTATGGTCGTAAATGGGTTTACAGCCGTAAACCTGTTTACGGCTGTAAACAGACCATCTGACCGTAAACTCATAAACATTACATAAAAATACAATTTCCTAGAAAAGCAAAATATAAACCATATTTTTGACCCAATAATCACCCCCTTGGTTTATAACTTTCTTTTCTAAATTGACCCAACAAGCTCCCCCTAAAAAGTAGTTGGCTTTTCTTGTCAATCTTCATCGAGAGCTTGGCTTCAGCATTAATCTTCAAATTCTTCACGACTTTAAGATGAACTTGATGAATCTTCAATGAATGACTTCATCTTGAGCAGTTGAGCTTTTCTTCAGAATTTGACATTGAACGCCCATTGGGTGAGGAGGCTTGACGTACTGATTCTTGAAAGATAGTGCTTTCAGCTTGAGAATCTTCAAAGAGAACATCAGAGAGAACAAATCTTCTGGATCACTTCAGCAGGTTTAAGATAGCAGCAGACTGATTAAGGAGGCTTCAATGCAATCTGTCACATAATCTTCAATTTCAGCTTCACGTTGCTTCAGGGGTTGAAAGATTGAATTTTGAAAGAATAATCTTCATTTCTTGCTCCTTCGAATGAGAATTCTTCGATGATCATGGATGAAGCCTTGGCTCATAAATTCTTCTATACAGTCTCCATGAGTCTTCACTTTTCAAGACAAAACAAAACTAAAAGAAAATTTAGCACACAATATTTTTGCTTTTTCATATTTTCTGAAAAAAATAAAACAGAAACAAAAATATTTTTGGATTTTTGATTTTCTGAACAAGAAATAAAACAGAAATAACACTATTTTTTTATTTTCAATTCCCCCCCCCCCCCCCCCTAAATTTGTGCATAGAGAAAAACTATGAACAAATTTAACAAAAAGAAAAATATTTGGGATCAAAGTTGTGAGATAGCCTTAAATTGTTTATTAGTACCTTCACTTTCATGAATAGATCTGGTCAATTGCTGGTATTGTGGTCCACTTAAACACGAAGAGTATTGACAAACTTTGCTAAATAAACCATTTAGCTGACGACGACCACGGGTATTGTTGTCCACTTAAATCAAGCAGCGAGATCTATAGACAACCTCTAAATGGTTCAATTTTAGTTGCACTAGAATGTGCTCCCCACTTCCCGATATACCCTGGTTATCTAGAACTTCCAAAGAACTCCTTACTTTAGGTGAGTAAACAATTATTAAGGAGGAAGTCAGATTTAGAAATAGATGCATATGTTGTGTCCCAGGTCGGATCTATTTCAATCACTCATAGGGGACAACATATGACTAACAGAGATAGAGGGATATAGAGATAGTAGGGTGCATATATTGTGTCCCAGGTCGGATTTTCCGATCACGCAAAGGGGACGGCATATGGCTAACCGATAGAAATAATTTCATAGATAAAGAAGTGCGTAGAAATAGAGTTGCATATGTTGCATTCTAGGTCAGATTGTAAGTCACACAAAGGAGAAAACATATGACTGACAGATAGAAAGCAAGAAAATAATTTCTATAGACCTACTTTATCAGAACCCCCCGGTCGCCCTATCAGAACCATAATTAAGGACATAAGTCCTTACATCAAGGAAAAGTCGAACCACGGTTCTAGATGTGTATTAATTTAGTGTATCTCGTGGGTTCCCGTGTTTATCTCACTGCTCAATCTACCCAAGCGTCGTATGGTCAGTCCAAACAATCCTAACTAAATCCACACTGTCAAATCCTTCGTGCCTACCAGCACATTGAACACAGAGTCTAGACAATTCAGATTCAGTCCCTTACACTACTTTTAGACTGCCCATTATCACTTTCTTGATATCACTTCCCAATAATAACTACTAACAAAACTTATTAAGAAAATGAAAATTTTGTCTTTAAAACGAATCAGAGTAAGATAAACTCAGAAGTATAGAGAAGAAAACGCAAACCGTAATTCACCGATTGAATTTGCATCCAGAAGGTCTGAGAACAGCACGCATAATCTCAGAACAGATCCGAAAATTCTTCATGTCATTAAGCACAAACACCATGAGTGACTCCTTCCTTTCTTCCCTTCCCGCAAAGGACACATACTCTGAAACAAAATTCTGAGTGTTGTACAGTTGAGAGATGCCTCCTATCATTTGCTTGCAACAACTACTACCAACAAACCGAAGTCTGGTGATATGCCTCCATAGCTGCTCCAGCACAGCGCAGGATCAGTTGGTCTTTGGAACCCAGTCCATTTTAAAACTGGGTCGAGCTTTGTCATCAACGCATGATACTCTCTCCATTGACATATCATGTTTATCACAAACAAAAGATGTAGAAATAATAGAGTCATTAGGTGATTTGGGAGATTGAGCCTTCCGAACCCATCTATCGTCAGGTTTAACCCATTTCTGGTTTGAGCGGATGGGTACCTCAGTACTTGCTTTTGAACTGGAAGCCGGCTGCCGAAATGACTTTGACCTAACCGGTCTTTGTTTCATTTGAGAATCTCTTGGATTAGGCTTCTTGGCCGGCATTTTCTTCTTACCCTTGGAATTTGGATTCTTGGCCTTGTGGATTTGATTCTGGGCCTTCTGCACGTTCCAATCACCATTGTCTAAACGTGACCTGGTATCTCCCACTTGGTGCGCTTTTCCATCCTTGTGCATAGTAGGGAACGTATGCGCGATTAGGACAATTTCTGGCAATGTGTCCAGGTGTTCCACAGTGAAAACATGTCTTTTTCTTCACCGGGAAGTTGTCTCTTCCTGCCCCTGGTGGCGTATCCATGTCTTGTCTCTTATTTATCCCACATGCACACTTGCAACAAGCACTCTGTTGCGCTGGAATTGGAGGCCTGTATTTCTCAACGGCAGGTTTGTTAGGAGTAACAGAATTCGAAGCAACAGATTTTGAGTTCAAGGAGTCATTGATTTGTTCAGTAGTGTTCTCCTTGTTCTCATCTTCTGCTACTTTACCTGCACATGAAGTAGAAACATTAGTATTTTCAACCTGAATACCTCCTGACACAAATCCAGCTGGTTTGCCATATTGAAGATGTGCCTGCCTGGCAATTTCTTCCTGTGTCATAGGGATGGATGTGTAGTTATGATTAAAAGGTGGAGGAACACTATCATACCCTAGACCCTTGTTTTGATTATCTTTGAATTCTAATTGGGTTTCAAATAAGGACTCAACTATCTGACTTGACGTAGTATAATTTTTGAAACTAACATCTGTTTTTCCACACTTAATTTTCAAAGTGTCAAGTTCTTCAGTTATAGCAACAAGTTGTCTCTTAATATAGTCATAATTTTCACACTTGTTGCTATACTCTTCCTGAAGCTTCCTAAAGTCTTTGGTTTTTGCTTCTAATTCAACATTCAGGGGTTTCTGTCCTTTCATAAGTTGATATCCTTCGTATTTTAGGTCCTCGACTTCCCTTTTTAGCAAATCGTTATGTTCATGAAGAATTTTAATCGTATCTTCACAAGATGGAGTACCTGAAACTTCATTGGTCGGGATGTTTGTGGAACTCATTATTTTTCCACATTTCAAAGCATCAAGCTCTTCAATTACATCAGCAATACTAAGACGATTGAGATCTTTTGTCTTCTTGATGACAGCTACATTCATATCCCACCATTTCGGAAGTGAATTCAGTAGCTTTTTGTTTATCTCAGATTTCTTCAAGAAGATCCCAATTATATTCATCTCAATAGTGAGTGTGGTAAATCGTTGTAACTGAGTTTCGAGGGTTTCTCCAGGGATATAATCGAAAATGTTGAAATTTTGTCTTAACATATACTGACGACTCTCTTTCATGTTTTCAACTCCCTCGTAGACCTTAAAAGCTATTAAAAAGCACAACTAGAAGCCAAAATCAAACTTAAAAGTCAAACCCTTTGATTATAAACCTCAAAAGTCAACCTTAAAAGTCAAATTTAAAAAGTTAAACTCAAAAGTCAAACTTAAAAATTCAAACTTAAAAGTCAAACCGAAAAGCTAAATTTGAAATTTTAAAAGTTAAACGAAAAAGTCAAAGTTTAAAGTCAAAGGTCAAACTTGAAAGTCAAAGTCAAAATTTAAGATCAAAAATTAAAAAGAATAAAAGTCAAAAATCAAAATATAATTTTATTTATTAATTTTTTTTATAATTATTATTATTATTATTTTTGTATATATATTTTTATTTTGGATGAAAAGGAATTTAAAAAAAAATGTAACACCGTAAATTTCAAAACAATTTTTCGCATTTTATAAAAGCATAATTCATTTAGTATTCATCAAAACATGAGTGTTTGAAACTCAAATCCATTACATATAAAAATCCCAAGATCTCATAACATAAAAATCCCGTGTGTGTACTGATTAGGCCGACGCCTTCCCGCGGTCATCACTAGTACCTGAAATAAATAACACCAAACACTGTAAGCACAAAGCTTAGTGAGTTCCCCAAAATACCACACATAGCACATATTAGCCACTCGAGGCTATAACTCTATGGGTCTGTGGACCCTACTCTGTGAACCCTCTGGTTCTAACTCTGTGAACCTTCCGGTTCCAACTCTATAAACATGCACAACATAAATCACATAGAAATAATGCAGTACAACACATAACATACATATAGCATACAAATACCCTGTCACATAACTCTGATTACCTACTCAAGGTAAAGTATAGTGAGAAGACTCACCTCGCGTATCTCAATAACTCGCAAATCCATGAAATCACTAGTGCTCGATTTCCCGAGCTATAGTCCTCCTATAACACAATACATCTCTAATTAACACTTTCCCAACTAAGGTTGACTAACCCTATCAAGTTAACACTGGTCAATGGTCAAAGGTCAACGGTCAACTCAACTCGCCGAGTCTGACGTGGACTCGCCGAGTCTCTACGGGGACCGATTCCTCTGAGTCCCTTCCGACTCACCGAGTCACTCACCCGACTCGGTTACTCAAACCCTGGTTCGAAATCACTGAACAACCCGCACCAACTCGTCGAGTCTGGAAATGGACTCGGCGAGTGCATTCCATGCACAACCTCAAACGACCTTCTAAGGTCAAATCTGCTTCACTAACTCATAGATCCAGTCCTTCCAAGCTTATTCATCACGTAAAGTTCATGTCTTGGCGCTCATAACACACCTAATGACTCATAAATGGTGTTTTGACCTCAAGCACAAAGACCCCAATCCAAAACCTCCATGGATTCATAAAAAGCTTGGACAAAGGGACACTCTGGACCTCCAACGGTCCAGATCCAGAACCTAACTCACTTAAGGGACCAAGGAAGCATTAGATCTAGCCACAAAACGGCTCAACAAGCCCTAAATCAACATGAACATCACCAAACAGAGAATGGTTCGAAAAATAGTACCTCAAACGTGATGTTCTGGACCTCAGATCTTCAAGAAGTTGTTCCTCTTGTTTCCCCTTGGCTATTACTTCCTTTCCCTTGCTAGATGACACCTCCAAGGTCAACAATGGCTCCTTATCTCACTCCAAACGCTCAAGCTCACTAGGGTTGCACTCTAGGGACTGGTGAGCACAAATGATGGCCATAAGGCCCTTTAAATAGGCCCCAAACCCGAGAAATTAGGGTTTCATTAAACAACGCAGACTCGCCGAGTCCACCAATGTGACTCGTCGAGTCCGGTCATTAATCCGGGTGAGAAATCACGTCTCTACTCGGCGAGTCTTCGCACCAACTTGCCGAGTTCTTCCACAAAACACAAAATAAAATGAATAAATATAATACCTGAAATTCCGGATGTTACAATTCTCCCCCGCTTGAATCTGACTTCGCCCTCGAAGTCTCATTCCTGAAATAGCTCCGGATGCTGCTCCTGCATCTCACGCTCTGGCTCCTAGGTTAACTCAGATCCCTTCCGATGTTGCCACTGAACCTGTACTAGAGGCACCTCCTTGTTCCTCAGAACCTTGATCTTTCGATCCACAATCGCAACTGGTCTCTCTGCATAGTTCGGACTCGCATCCACCTGAATGTCCTCTAACGGCACTACCGACGACTCGTCGGCTATACACTTCCTCAACTGAGACACATGGAAGGTATTATGAATCCGCTCGAATTTTGCAGGTAGCTCCAAACGATACGCTACCCTACCCACCCTCGCGACCACTTTGAACGGCCCAATATACCAAGGCCCTAGCTTGCCCCTCTTCCTGAATCGGATCACTCCTTTCCAAGGAGATACCTTCAGGAGAACATAATCACCGACCTGGAACTCGAGCTCGGATCGACGTCTATCCGCATAACTCTTCTGGCGGCTCTGAGTGGTCAACAATCTTTTCCTGACCCGCTATATTTGCTCTGTCGTCTGAAGCACAATCTCTGTGCTACCCATAACACGCTGCCCGACCTCTCCCCAGCAAATGGGAGTCCGACACCTCCTCCCATACAACAACTCAAAGGGCGGCATACCAATGCTCGAATGATGGCTATTGTTGTAGGAAAACTCTGCCAAGGGCAAATACATGTCCCAACTCCCCCCGAAGTCCAATACACATGCCCGGAGCATGCCCTCGAGAGTCTGAATCGTCCGCTCACTCTGTCCGTCAGTATGGGGGTGATGTGCGGTACTAAAATGCATCCTAGTACCCAACTCCTCGTAGAACTTCTTCCAGAATCTGGAAGTAAAACGCACATCCCGATCTGAAACAATCGAGATCGCTCCATGTCGAGATACCACTTCCCTCACATACATCTCTGCTAATTTCTCTGCAGAAGAACTCTCACTGATAGCAAGGAAGTGGGCGCTCTTTGTCAACCTGTCCATAATCACCCGAATTGCATCGACTCCCCTAGCAGTCCTTGGCAATTTGGTGATAAAATCCATAGTAATCTGTTCCCACTTCCATTCGGGAACCTCCAACAGCTACAACTTACCATGCAGTCTCTGGTGCTCGGCCTTAACCCTACGGCAGGTTAAGCACCTCTCCACAAACCACGCAACATCCCTCTTTATACAGGGCCACCAATACTCTCTCCTCAGATCTAAATACATCTTAGTGGCCCCAGGATGGATCGAGAATTTCGACCGATGAGCCTCTTCCATCAAAATGGTACACGTCCCTCCCACAAACGGTACCCATATACGCCCCTGAAATGTCATAAGCCCCCGACCATTAGTAACGAACTCCGATACCAATCCAACAACTCGCTCTCTCTTTTGGTTCTCCGATCTCACGGCCTCAGCCTGTGCTCCACGAATGGCGTGTACAACACCGGATCCATCACGATCAACCACAAACATACATCCCGCAATGGGGCGCTCTCTGCCCTACGACTCAGGGCGTCGGCTACCACATTAGCCTTGCCCGGATGGTACAAGATCTCACAATCACAATCCTTGACCACATCCAACCACCTCCTCTGCCGCATATTTAGGTTAGGCTGATCCATCAAATACTTCAGGCTCTTATGGTCCGTGTATATCGTACACCAAACCCCATACAGATAGTGACGCCAAATTTTGAGGGCGAACACCACTGCCTCCAACTCTAGATCATGGGTGGGATACCTCGTCTCATGAGGCTTCAGCTGCCTCGATGCGTATGCTATCACATGCCCTCTCTACATCAGCACCGCTCCCAACCCAAGATCGACGCATCACAGTATACCACAAAGTCCTCCATCCCCTCCAGGAGGGCTAACACTGGGGCTTCGCATAATCTTTGGCGAAGCGTCTCAAAGGAGGCCTGCTGCTCGGGGCCCCATGAAAAAGCGACACCCTTTCGGGTCAACCTGGTGAGTGGCACTGCGATCTTAGAGACATCTCTGATAAATCTCCGATAATAACCTGCCAACCCGAAGAAATTCCTGATCTCGGAGGGTGACCTCGGCACCTCCCAACTCATCACTGCCTCAACTTTGGCCGGGTCGACCAATATCCCCTTATGATTAACGAGATGCCCTAGGAACTAGACCTCTTGCAACCAGAAATCACACTTGGAGAATTTGGCATAAAGCCTCTCCGATCTCAGAACTCCGAGGATCTCCCTCAAATGCTCCTCATGCTACTCTCTAGATCTCGAATATACCAAAATGTCGTCGATGAATACAATCACCGACCGATCCAACATCGGCCTGCACACTCGGTTCATGAGATCCATGAACACTGCCGGGGCATTGGTGAGCCCGAAAGGCATCACCACAAACTCGTAATGCCCATATCGTGTCCTGATAGCTGTCTTCTGGATGTCCTCATCTCGCACCCTCACCTGATGATATCCAGACCTCAAATCGATCTTTGAGAACCAAGATGCTCCCTGCAACTGATCGAACAAATCGTCGATCCTCAGAAACGGGTAACGGTTCTTGACCGTCAGCTTGTTCAACTCCTGGTAATCAATACACATCCGGTGTGAACCATCATTCTTCTTGAAAAAAAGGATAGGTGTTCCCCACGGCGAGCTGCTCGGCTGAATAAATCCCTTTCCCAGCAGCTCCTGAAGCTGCGAGGATAACTCTTGCATCTCTGGAGGTGCAAGGCGATAAGGCACCTTGGCAATAGGCGCGGCCCCCAGAACTAAATCGATACTGAACTCCACCTGCCTCACGGGAGGCACACCCTACAGCTCCTCTGGAAATACATCCAGAAACTCACGCACTATCGGAACCTCCTCAACTGACCTCGGCCTCTCTGAACCAACCCATGTATCCATCACATACGCCACAAAGCCCTTACAGCCCTGCTGTAGACACTGCCTCGCCCTAGAGGCCGAACAAAACGCCGACCCAGAACGTGTACCCTCACCGTACACCGTAAGAACTCCCCCACTGGGGTCTCGTATGGTCACCAGCTATCGCTCGCAGTCGATAACCGCACCGAATCTGCTCCAACCACTCCATGCCCACAATGACACAGACGTCACCCATCGCAATAGGAACCAAATCAATCGGGAACTCAACACCGAAAATCTCGAATACGCACCCACAGATCACCTCCGTGGCATATATCACTCTCTCGTCAGCTATGGAAACTCTCAGAGGCCGACTCAACGCCTCACAACTAATACTGATATGCTGACTAAAAGCCAAAGATACAAAAGACCGACTCGCACCCGAGTCAAATAACACCAAGGAAGGTACAGAATTCACAAGAAAAGTACCTACACATAACATAATATAAGAATAATATCTCAACATCAAAATAAATACACAAAAGAATACATACCAGCCACGACATCGGGCGCTGTGCGGACCTCCTCCGCGGTCAACTGAAAGGCTCTCCCCCGTGCCCTCGGCGTTTCGGCCTTCACTGGCCGACTCTCGGTAGCTCTGATGGCGGCAAGGGCAGATCCCTGAGGTGCTCCCTGAGCTGATCCCGGCAACTGCGGACACTCTGCCTTCCTGTATTCGGTCTGGTTACAGGGGAAACACACTGCAAACCCCTTGGGGCAGTCCTTGGCCATATGCCCCTCCTTGCCATACTTGTAGCAAGAGTCAGCTCTACAAACTCCATCATGACCCTTGCTGCACTTTCCACAAGTGCGGCCCTTCTGGCTCCCTGATTTGGGATCAGCGGGCTTGGCTGCCGGCTGGGACTATGCCGGTCGCCGATCCCTTCCCTGAGACTCCGCCTCCTCCCTGGCCTGAGTCTCTAGCTCAATCTCCCTCTTCCGGGCATTTGCCTGAAGCTCGGGTAATTTCCGGTACGAGGAGTTCTCCACGAACTCCCGAATGTCTCTCCTCATGATACTCAAATATCGGCTCATACGTGCCTGCTCAGTGGACACGTGTTCAGGGCAGTACATCGCCCTCTCGTGGAACATCCTGGTAATCACCGTAACAGACTGTACCCTGCTTGAGGGTCAGAAACTCCTGGGGCAAACACTCCCTCTCAACCTGGGGAACGTACTCATCTCGGAACATGGCAGTGAACCTCTCCCAGGTCACTGCCGCAAGCTTAGCAGGCGTAAAGTGCGTCGTCACAAACTTCCACCAGTCCTTCGCTCCCAAGCGAAGCTGGTTCAGCGCGAACCGGACTCTCAAATGCTCAGGAGATGAGCAAGTAAAGAAACACCCCTCTATGTCTAAAATCCATCTCATAGTCGCCACTGGGTCCTGGGTCCCATCAAACTCCGGCGGTTTTGTGTTGCTGAACTCTCGGAACAGCAACACATCACCACCCTGCGGCCTCGCGGCGGCAATAGCTTCGGTGGCCGCTGCAACAGCAGCCTCAGAAAGAGCAGCATAACATTCTTCGAAAGTCTCAATCAACGTGGTCTTAATAGACCCGAACATCTATGGTATCTCTGCCCTGATGGCCTCAGCCACCTCCTCATAGATGATCCGGCGGATCTCCTCATCACTGGCCCCACTGCTCTCAGGCATAAGACGTGTCCTCACCATGATCTACCTCTGAAATACAACATACGATAAATTAGAATCAATTCGAGCATACTCACACTCGACAACTCATCCCTCCTTGATCCTTGGCATTCCAAAAGATTCTTACTTGGGCTGTACACCGCCCCGGTGCTTTCAGTAGTACGGGCCCAATACTATTGTCCGCACCGTATCAGCATATACCCCAAGTCCTCCTCTTCGGATCCCAAGTTCCAAGTACTCTATTATGCATAATCCACTCTCTAACAGACCTCTCATAAGCTCCTCGCTGCTACCTACTCACTCTCAAGCATCTCATAGCAGCTCACCTCTCCCTAGGCTAAGGCATCACAAATCAGGCCACTCTAGTCCTAATAGGAGTACCTAGCCTACTCCAGCGTGGGAATACATCATATCAATATCATAACACATAATATGAGGGTATCTTGGGAAATCACCGTTCGGGCGCGGACTGATCGTACACACGACTCTGCTCTGCGTTTTCCAAAAAAATCGTTTACTCTTTTTGAAAATATTTCTCAAATCCTCATGTTGAGTTCAAATACGCCCGAAGGTGTACTCGAATCCCTCAAACCAAGGCTCTGAAACCAACTTGTAACACCGTAAATTTCAAAACAATTTTTCGCATTTTATAAAAGCATAATTCATTTAGTATTCATAAAAACATCAGTGTTTGAAACTCAAATCCATAACATATAAAAATCCCAAGATCTCATAACATAAAAATCCCGTGTGTGTACTGATCAGGCCGGCACCTTCCCACGGTCATCACTAGTACCTGAAACAAATAACACCAAACACTGTAAGCACAAAGCTTAGTGAGTTCCCCAAAATACCACACATAGCACATATTAGCCACTCGAGGCTATAACTCTGTGGGTCCGTGGACCCTACTCTGTGAACCCTCTGGTTCTAACTCTGTGAACCTTCCAGTTCAAACTCTATAAATATGCACAGCATAAATTACATAGAAATAATGCAGTACAACACATAACATACATATAGCATACAAATACTCTGTCACATAACTCTGATTACCTACTCAAGGTAAAGTATAGTGAGAAGACTCACCTCGTATATCTCGATAACTCGCAAATCCTTGAAACCACTGGTGCTCGATTTCCCGAGCTATAGTCCTCCTATAACATAATACATCTCTAATTAACACTTTCCCAACTAAGGTTGACTAACCCTATCAAGTTAACACTGGTCAACTCTGGTCAACGGTCAACAGTCAACTCAACTTGCCGAGTCTGACGTGGACTCGCCGAGTCCCTACGGGGACCCGATTCCTCTGAGTCCCTTCCGACTCATCGAGTCACTCATCCGACTCGGTTACTCAAACCCTGGTTCGAAATCATTGAACAACCCGCACCAACTCGTCGAGTCTGGAAATGGACTCGGCGAGTGCATTCCATGCAAACCCTCAAATGACCTTCTGAGGTCAGATCTGCTTCACTAACTCATAGATCCAGTCCTTCCAAGCTTATTCATCACGTAAAGTTCATGTCTTGGCGCTCATAACACACCTAATGACTCATAAATGATGTTTTGACCTCAAGCACAAAGACCCCAATCCAAAACCTCCATGGATTCATAAAAAGCTTGGACAAAGGGACACTCTGGACCTCCAACGGTCCAGATCCAGAACCTAACTCACTTAAGGGTCCAAGGAAGCACTAGATCTAGCCACAAAAGGGCTCAACAAGCCCTAAATCAAAATGAACATCACCAAACAGAGAATGGTTCGAAAAATAGTACCTCAAACGTGATCTTTTGGACCTCAGATCTTCAAGAAGTTGGTCTTCTTGTTTTCCCTTGGCTATTGCTTCCTTTCCCTTGCTAGATGACACCTCCAAGGTCAACAATGGCTCCTTATCTCACTCCAAACGCTCAAGCTCACTAGGGTTTCACTCTGGGGACTGGTGAGCACAAATGACGGCCATAAGGCCCTTTAAATAGGCCCCAAACCCGAGAAATTAGGGTTTCATTAAATAGCGCAGACTCGCCGAGTCCACCAATGTGACTCGTTGAGTCCCGTCATTAATCCGGGTGAGAAATCGCGTCTCTACTCGGCAAGTCTTCGCACCAACTCGCCGAGTTCTTCCACAAAACACAAAATAAAATGAATAAATATAATACCTGAAATTCCGGATGTTACAAAAAAACTAAAAGAAATCGAATTTTGGGTTAAAAGTGTCAAATTTTGAAAGTTGAAACCGAGAATAACTGGTTATGAATTAAATTTCGAAAGATTGTAACAGGGGATCAAGTAGCCGACTTGGATAAGGCACTGTGATTATGACCCTGAGGTCCCGATTTTGAACCTCGGCACCTCCAAATCTGCCTCCTATTTTTTTAATGCGAAGCGAGGCTGCTGCTTGCGAGGACGGAAACACTACTGGGCCGCAAACTCAGACCACAAGCTCCGGGGCCGTAAACCTTGGACCGTAAACTCCCGAGCCGTAAACTCCGAAAACCCTAGTCGTAAACGCCACTGTTTCCGGCCGTAAACTCCGACCGTAAACCCTTCAAAGGTCGTAAACCTTCAACAGATTCACGAAAAAACGATGTTTTTCACCCTTTTTTGCTCCAAAACTCGATCAAAAACTCGTTTTTATGAAAAATGCAAAGAGGAAACATATTTTTGACCTAACATACTCAAAATGGTTTTAATAATATATTACAGGATTAATATATTATTTGGAAATCATATTATTTAATTAGTATTGATCATAAATTAATTTAGAATTAATTTAGTGGTAAAAAAAGACTAATTAAATAATTGGGGGACTGTTATGCAAATCATTGATAGTTGCATAAATGGGCCGATGGACTCCATAGAGTGGAATGGACAAAATCCTATAAGGAAGTCCTATAGATTTCGTCCATGGGTTCTATGGAAGGATTTCATCGACTGCTTCTTGCCTAAGTTAGGTATTAGGGTTTCCACCTGAAAAACCTAGCAGCTCACACAACTATATAAGGACCCCTTTGCTAGTGGAATTCGACCAATGAGTTTCTGGGAAACCCTAACCGAAAATCCTTCTCTCTTAAGTCGTTTTGATGCATTGGGTGTTTGTGACTCCATTAGAGGTGCAACACTTGGGGCACTAGGCTTTCAGAAGTCAAGATCAAGAAGGATTAAACTTGTTATTGCTACATAACACGAGATGTAAAGTTTCTAACCCTAATCATATGTGATTTTCAAAATATGTATATTATTTATAGGGTTATTTCTTTGGTATTCAAAGTTGTATGTTCATTATAGGAAAACCTAGATCCAAAGCAGTTAGGGTTTCATGTACACCATAGGAATGATGTTATGCTCAAAACCCATCATATGATTGGGAGGTTAACGAGGTTCCCATCTGAGATGTAGCAACGTCATTTGATAGTAGTTCAAACCCTAAGTGGGGGAGATCGGCTATGGTGGTTGAAAGATCATTGTTATGTTTGAGTTTATGACTTCAAAATAATGGCTCTTAGGGACTTACGGTTCGGGTATGCAGAGCTTTGTTTCAGGATTTGGTCAGGACGGAGGTGCAGAACAAGTTATCATCAGATGTATGTGTTTAGGAATGCAAGAGTCGTCTTCTCGGTAATAAGTTGTTGGATGAAAAAGCTTGATGTAGCCAGTGTTTCCTTTCAGAATGTCGTTGAATAGATTAAGAGGCACTGGGATGCTCAGGTTGAGCATCAAGTGTTGGGGGAGTTCCTCAACTCATTGTATATATTGTTATCCCTGTTCTAAGGTGGGTAGTGTTGATCGGTAAATCATCTTTAGATTTTGGTGTGTCTAGTCTCGCATGAATTTTGGTGCAAGAAGTGTATTAGGTTATTGGGTTAGTTGTCAGTGAATTCTTGATCATTTTTCTTATTTTTCACCATCAAAAGTGGAGGTCGTTCGAAACTTTCGAGTTGTATCAATTGAAGATCAATGGATGTGTCATCCTATCATTGAGTTTCGTATGTTTTATATTTACTCTGGTTTCTGGGTATGTTTACCAGCAACTGTGGTGTGGGATTTTGGTTTATAGCAGGCTCAAGTTGGCAGTTATCCTTAATTATTGGAGGTTTGGATGTTGGGGCAGCGTTATTCAGCTTTCATGTTTTGGCGGCATTTCTTTATCACCTTGGAAGTTTTCTCTAGCTATTGTGAATTGGTGGAATCCGTTTGGTTTCAATCAAGGTGTGGGATCTTGTATCAATCATCATGAGGATGTTTCTGTTAATGGTTGAGGTTCCTCATTTCGTTAAATCTGTTAGTATATCACCTTTAGGGTAAGGATGTGTGGACGAGAGGATATAGTAGATCCAGGATTAGGTAGGTGTCTCCCCTTGGGGGCAAACATTGTAGTAGTGCCTCGATTATGGACAGAATGGGTACAAGTGGACTAGGTAAGATAAGTTGAGACCACTTGATTAGTATTGTTGGCATGGTGATCATTTGGGTTAAAACTTTCAAATTGGGACAAGATTATGACTGTCCATCTCCTTCTCTAGTTGTGTGCGACAATGTTTCCGTCTAGTTTACGTCGGTATTAGTCTATGATGTGTAAGGAATTGTGTATGATTGAAGAGTATGGCCCTTTTTGTGTTCAGATAACCCTTAGACTGATGTTGTTTGGGTTCCTCCAAGTCGGTGGACAGTTGGTTGGGTATCTTTAGGTCCTTATGGGGCTGGTCGTGATTCTTCAAGCTATGGATGTGGTGTCGACAAGATCGGTTTAGTACCATGAGCTTATCATATATTCGATAGCATGTGTCATGATGTATTGTGAACTAGTGGTTGTATGATTTATATGGGCAAGACCCAATGGTCTTTTGATTGAGGCACTTAGGTCTCAGCTCGTTAGCTTTCTTGGCTTATTTGGGTGGTAGCGCACTATGGGAGTCAGGAGATTCAATGATCAGCTGGTTTGGATCATGTAGATAGTTAAGGTTGTTAGGAATGATGGTTGTGCACTAGTAGCCTCTTGTAGAGTGTTTTCATTATGAAATTAGGTTGCTTGAGGGCTGTCTATCTGGAGTTTGGTTACCAATGTTGGGCATCGGTTATGGAATCTCGAGCCATAGCTGACATGGGATTTAGTTGCAGCGTGAGAATTTTAGGATTGACCATCCTTCTGCTCATGAGATCAGCAAGTTAGTGATGATTTGTCAGGAAGTCGAGCATGTAATTGAGGTTGTTAGGAACAACCTCCGAATTAGGGATTTGGTGTAATTTTTTATCGGTATATTTTGAGCTTTCCTTCTGTATAGTAGAACGGTATTCCTAGTAAGGGACTAGGGGTGGGTATGATGAATAAATGACCAGTAATCCTAGGGAGTAATCTGTTGGGGTTTATAGTGATGGATTCATGTTTTCGGGAATTTCCTGCTTTTAGTGGTTATCATAGTGATATGAGGTTTTCTAGTTGGCAATAGTAAGGTAGATGTTTCAGTTCTTGGGCAAGGCTGTTGGGATTCCTTCTTTTAGGTTAAGGGCGGAGTGTTAAGGTTCATCCTTTCGAAGGTATAAGCAATTTCTGCCATGACGGGATTTGGATGGCAGGTTTGGGAGTCGGTCATCGGTATGAGATGATTTTTCGGTCTTAATCGGAATTCAGGAAGTTTGGGTAGGATCGTCTAGCGGTGGGGGAAGTAGTAAGGAATGATTTCGATGACAAATCCAATTTCAGTGGCTGAGAGTTGTAACACCCTATTTTGAATCATTTCATAAGTTGGGGCCATGAACTGAAGACCGGTTATCATAAGCCTTAGGGCCTTTAGGAAAGATACTTAGTCCCCTTTGAGTGTAGATAATGTAGATTAGATGATCAGGGAGTTTGGTTTGTGTTTTGGAGCCTAAGGGTATATCAATAAAGTACCCGTTTGGGACATTATGAAGTTTGGGTTTAATTTCAAAGGGTTTTAAGGAAAGAGAAGTTTATATCAGTGTAGAGCTTCTCGTTACCTTTCCGTGTATATAAAGAACGCTGAAATCAGACTTAGAACGAAGAAGTTATGGCCTTCGGAAGATTGGTGGTTCTTGACCCTAGCCAAGTACGTTGGGCGTACTGGCTCCACATCCCGATTGTGGAGATTTCAGCATACACTGGGCGTACACATGGTTATGAGGGGCGTATGGCCAGCAGGGGCAAAACCCTAAAATTTAGGGTTTATGCCATAGGTAATCACCTTAAGTCACTCATGGATCTTCTTATGACCAGCCTCCACTTCTCTAAACCCTTATAATGAAACCCTAAAGGCCCTTTGAGATCTTTGGAGCTTGGAAGTGAGTTTTGGTGGTGTTTTTGAGGATTCAAAGGAAGAAGAACTCTTGGAGATTGTATTGGGGTAGCATGAGCTTGTAGATCTAGATTCATCATCATCTTTGCAAGCTATTTGAGGTATAAAGTTCCTACTTGATGATACATTGTTCTAGATCTAGTTTAGGGCCTTGTTTATGCGTTTTTATGTCTTTTGAGTTAAAGTTAACCTTTTGATCTACTCAAGAAGCCATGAATGTTATATCTTAGCTCCATTGAATTCCCTTGTTCATAAAAATGCAAAATTTATGAGAGATATTGATCCATGCAAGTGCTAAGACTCTTATTAAGCTTCTTTTTGAGTGTTGGGTTCGATTAAGTCATGCATGGGTGTAAAGTTTCCAACTTTACGTATTAAGTCACCTTTAGTATCAGATCTGAGAGTTTGACAAGTTGTCTTAAATTAATAAGTGCTTAATGAAGAGGATTGGTAATCTGGGAAGTACATTGGGCGTACCCAGTTGGTACGTTGTGTTTACTTTCCTCGAAAGCAGTACGCTAAGTGTATGAGTTGAGTATGCCCCACGTACTCAACAGATGGACCTTTAGGTTTGACCTTCTCGGGTTTGGGCCATATTTTAGGCTTTTAGGGTTTGGGCTTTTTAGGCCATTAGACTTCTGACTTTGGGCCATGTATTAACTTTAAAATTCTTGGGGTTTGCTCCATGATGATTTTGGGCCCAATCCGGAAGTTGGGCCTATTGGGCCTTTAGATGCCATTTAATGAATTTAGGCATTTTGAGCAATAGGTTGGGCCTTGGTTTTGGGCTAAGTAAGAAAAAGGGTAAAAAGGTCCTTTACCCTATATATTGGATAATTAACCTAGATTATGGCCTTATGGGTGTGATCCAATTATTAATTGGATATTTATTTGATGATGTTAGCGCGGGGATTTTCCGGACTAGGAGACTGGGATTTTATCCGAGTGATTCTACAAATTCAAGTGAGTCTTCCTTCATAGTATCCGTAGGTCGAAGGCACTAATGCCAACCCACTAGTTTATGATGTAGTGTGATGATTGTCTTTGTGACGGTTGTTAGTTATGCCTGTATTTGCTTGATGATTATGTGATTTTTGTTATGATATTATGTGGTAATAGTAGGGATAAAATAGGCCCGATATCCGGTTGAAATAGACCGAAGGGGATTGCAAGCACCCAAATATGCTTGATAGTATCCAGTTGAAATAAACCGAAGGGGTAGACAAGCACACATATATTTTTGATAGTATCCGGTTGAAATGGACCGAAAGGGTAGGCAAGCACCCATATATGCTTGATAGTATCCGATTGAAATAGATCGAAAGGGTAGGAAAGCACCCAGATATGCTTGGCAGTGTGTTTGTTTAGTATGTGGTAATTTGGGGAACTCACTAAGCTTCATGCTTACAATTTCCAATTTATGTTTCAGGTACCTCGATTTCAAAAGGGAAGAGCTCAGGATGACTGCATTGCACACACTACATTGTTCCGCATTTTATTTAACTCTAATGTATTTGGATGTTTATTGATATACACTGAGTTCACTATGGTTTTATGATATTGTTTTGGATAATGATTTTATTGATATAAAATTGAAATTTTTGGACTTAAATTTTGGGACATTACATTATACTACCTTCCATACCTACCCATATTTGTCTCAGAGGATCATCACAACTACCCTAACAACACACATACTAGAATACGCATACATCCTATCCTCTCCCCTGTCAAGAGTGGATAAACATTCAAAAACTGGTCGGCTACGCCCATACTCACTCATAGAAATACTCCTATCACCTGCTAGAAAAGCATCATGAGCACTACATACTCCCTAGGCTATCCTAGGATCCACATCTCACCCCACCATAAACTGCCAAACGACCCCTATTAGTGTCAGTTAACTATTGCATGAATACAATCACATGCAACATAACTTAAATAATCTTAGATTAAAAGATTAAACCCTACAACGGTTAGACTCAGACAAGAGTTACGCAGTAGGAACAAATCCTTAACCCTAAAATTATTTAACTCATGCGACATGTGACTAAATGTATTTAATTAGTAGTTAATTCACACCTGACAGAGTCATGCAACAATCAGCAAGAGAAATCTATAGGAACTAAGGCATCATATATCAGAAATTCTATCATGCAATTCCTGAAGATCCCTAGCCTATCACTAGCATGTTTTTCTAACATAAACATAATATCAAATAACAATGTGGTAACTTGGGGCATACTTATTGGCTCCAACTAATCATACACATCACATCCTTTCCTCACTAATTTTGAAAACAATTTTGAAAATCATTTTTAAAACATTTTTATTTCCTTAGTTTGAGAATGGATTCACACGAATGTTCCTCCAATTCGCTAAAACCAAGGCTCTAATACAGACTTGTAACATATCAAAAATCACAACAAAAATTAGACTTTTCAAAACAACCCATTTACTAATAAAAGTGTTTACAAAACCATTGCTTCCAAAATATTATTTAAAATCAGAGTCTTCCAAGATCAACAACATAAAAATCAGGAGGTTTACGGTCACACCTTCTCCTTCCCATGATCTTCAGAAGTAGCTAAAACCATGACCAAAAAATGTAATCCAAAACTTAGTGACTTCCCCCAAAGTACCACCATATAACATAACAAACAACAGCATGTATAAACGAGCCTTCAACCTGACTGGACCACCTCGTATGGCCTACAACCTATCTGGACTGCTCCTCGATCCTTCTGTATGACTAGACCACCTCACAGGGCCTACAGTCTATCTGGACCGCTCTCCGGGCCTTCGGCCTGACTGGACCGCCTCATAGGGCCTACAATATATCTGGACCGCCCCGGGTATCTTGGCCTTCAGCACAAAGCAAGACCGCCTCAACCCAACCAAACATAACATGTCGAGATATACATAACAGATAAACATATAACCAGTCAATAGACAAAGAGACAGATCTACGATCACTACAGCATGCTAACATCCTATATACCAGGATGCCGATCCAACAAATCTTTACATCATAATAACGTACTATCATATAAAAAGATATCCAATCCAACGGGCCGGTCTTGGTGCCTTCGACCCACAAGTATAGTGAAGAAGACTCACATCTCAATCTGAACAATCGCTTGTGAGGTCCCAATTCCGAATCTCAGCTCTAACCGTTACCTATCCATCCAAATGATCAATTCTCTAGCAAAATCCAAATACCAACAATGCCAGGTCAAACTTGGTCCAAATCAGGTAAAAGTCAAAATTCCAAAAAGTCAACCAAGTCAACCCAACTGAGTACGCCCAGTGTACTCAGTTGTATGCTCAACATACACATTGGTTGACCAGGCACAGGCCTTTTGACCATGCACGCACAACGTACGCCTTGTACACCCTACGTACGCAGGTGGCTACCAACCCAACTCATTAAGATTTTAATCCTTAAGCCTATAACATCGTAAATTTCAAACAAGTATTTCATTTTAAAATCAGATTAATCTCATTAACATAAGTCACAAAATCTCCAAAATCTCAATTTATCAAAACACATGTCCATAATAACACAATCCAGGATCCTCAAAATATAACTCAGTCCCGTGTGTACAATCAAGTCGGCGCCTTCCCATGATCCTGAGAAGTACCTGAAACACATAACGTATAAAACGGTAAGCACGAAGCTTGGTGAGTTCCCCAAAATACACCACATATGTCTTTAGCCTCTCATGTCTATGCTCAAATAAGACCCTCTCGGTCAATGTGTCTCAGTGGGACCCTCCGGTCCCACAACTCGGGTGGACCCTCCGATCCTAACTCAGTAAACTCAGTATAATACATAGCATAAATCACAAAGACATAATGCAAGATATCACAGTACTCAATATAAGCACATAAGACCCTCCAGCCACTCATAGATTACCACTCAAGGTAAGTATAGTGAGAATACTCACCTCGTAAGCAAGCAAATCAACGTAGTACACGAATCACCGAATCTAGCCTCCGCCTAACACATATGATAATTATCACTAATTAACACTTTAATCACAACTCTAAATAAACTAAGTTACTTTCTCTCTCTAACTATTGGAATGGGTAAAAGACCATTTTACCCCTCCACGGTCCCCATAATCGTTGTCTTAACCAAACCCTAAAGTCAACGGGAGTCAACACTCGAGTCAGCAGTCCATGTTGACCCGACTCGTCAAGTGCATCTATGTGACTCGCCGAGTCACCTCGTTTCTTCAGAATGTCGTAAAAATACCACTTAACTCATCGAGTTGTCTCATCAACTCGCCGAGTTACTCATGTCCATACTCATCGGAAAAACCCTAGCTGACTCATCGAGTCAGCTCAACGACTCGGCGAGTTCATTCAGTCTATGTTCTCATTCAGGCATTTTAAGGCAGATCTACAACCCCAAACTCTAGATCTAGCCTCCCAAGGCTTAGATACCACGTAAATTCGCAATCTTTACGTCCATGCATGGCACTTAGGGCTTTGGAATGCAAAAACAAGTTCTATTTGGAGTATTAAGCACAAAGCTCTTCTATGGATGGATAAAGATGGGACCTTTGGACTCTAGGGACCTCACAAGTTCCAGATCTGATGTCTCAAACGCTTAGCAAGATCAAGTCACTCAAAATCTCAAGGAAATATGGAAAAAGCCCCAAACGCTTCTCACTACAAGATCTAAACAATATGATGAGCAAGGTGATGACTTTTACCTTCCAATATAAGCTCAAAGTGGATGAACACTGGATCCCACAGTTTTTCCTTATTCCTTGCTTGATTCTCTCCTCTTCTCTTCCAATGGTTCACCAAAAACACTCAAATAATAGCTCTCTCTCTCTCTCTCTCTCTCTCTCTTTCTTAGCTCAATATAGCCAATTAGGGTTTCACACAGGGGAGTAAGGTGGTTAGTGAGGCGGAAATGAGGGATAAAGGTCCTTTAAATAGGACCCAAACCCAGAGATCTAGGGTTTCTTCTCACAACGCCAACTCGCCGAGTTGGTCTCTCCGACTTGCCGAGTTGGTTGTAAAACCCACGTGGTCAATATGTCTCTACTCGATGATTTGGGGCACCCACTCGTCGAGTTGCTCAATCAACTCACAAATAAATATAAATATTATACCTGGGATTCGGGATGTTACAATTCTCCCACACTAGAATCAAACTTTGCCCTCGAAGTCATGCTTCGAAAATAACTCTAGGTACTACTCATCCATCTCGGACTCCGGCTCCCAAGTCCACTCTGATCCCTTCCGATGTTTCTACTGGACCTGAACCAGGGGCACCTCTTTATTCCTCAAAACCTTCACCTTCCGATCTAAAATTGCTATCGGCCTCTCAATGTAATTCAGGCTCGCATCAACCTGAATATCCTCTAAGGGTACCACTGTCGTCTCATTGGCTACATACTTCCTCAACTGAGACACGTGGAAGTTGTTATGAATCTGGCTCAACTCTGCAAGTAGCTCCAATCGATAAGCTACCTTCACCACCCTGCCAGTCACTCTAAAAGGGTCAATGTATCTAGGACCCAGCTTGCCCCGTTTCCTGAATCGGATCACCCTTTTCCACGGGGATACCTTCAGGAGGACAAAATCTCCAACCCGGAACTCTAGCTCGGATCGTCGCTGGTCTGCGTAACTCTTCTGGCAACTCTGGGTTGTTAGTAACCTTTATCTGACCTGCTGAATCTGCTCAGTCGTCTTGAGCACTGGCTCAGCGTCACCCATCACTCTCTGCACTACCTCTCCCCAACAGATGGGAGTCCAACACCTCCTCCCATATAAGAGCTCAAAGGGAGGCATATCAATACTGGAATGATAGTTGTTGTTGTAAGAAAACTCAGCCAAGGGAAAATAGGTGTCCCAACTTCCACCAAAGTCCATAACACATGCATGCAGCATGTCCTCAAGCGTCTGTATCGTCCACTTACTCTGCCCGTTTGTCTATGGGTGGTATGCGGTACTGAAGTGCAATTGGGTACCCAAATCCTCATGGAACATCTTTCAGAACCTGGAAGTAAAATGCACATCCCGATCTGACATAATCGATGTCGTCACTCCATGCCGTGCCACCACCTCTCGTACGTATATCTCGGCCAATCTCTCTACAGAAGAGCTCTCACTGATAACGAGGAAGTGAGCACTTTTTGTCAACCGGTCCACTATCACCCATATCACGTCAACCCCACACATAGTCCTTGGTAACTTGGTGATAAGATCCATGGAAATATGTTCCCACTTCTACTAGGGAATCTCTAGGGGATGTAACGGTCCATGTGGACGTTGGTGCCCTGTCTTAACCCGACGACATGTCAAGCACCTCTCAAATACCCATGCCACGTCCTTCTTCATACAGGGCCACTAGTAATCTCTCTTCAGATCCAAATACATTTTAGTGGTCCCTGGGTGGATCGAGAATCTCGATCTATGTGCCTCCTCCATCAGTATGCGCCAAGCTCTACCCGTATAAGGCACCCAAATCCGCCCACAGAAAGTCATAAGCCCCCAACTATCCGTCTCAAACTCGGAAACATGTCCAATCACTTGTTCCCTCTTGCGGTTCTCCAGTCCCACGGCCTCCACCTGGGCCTCTCGGATGGTATCTAAGACTGGAGTCATCACTGTCATCCTCATACACACATCTCAGATCGCAACACTATCTGCTCTACGGCTCAAGGCATCGGCTACCACATTAGCCTTGCCAAGATGATACAAGATCTCACAGTTGTAGTCTTTCCCTACATCCAACCACCTCCTCTGTCTCATATTCAGGTTGAGCTGATCCATGAGGTATTTCAGGCTCTTTTGGTCCATATATATGGTATACCGGACCCCATACAGATAGTGGCGCCAGATCTTAAGGGCAAACACCGCCGCCCCCAGCTCCATATCGTGGGTGGGATACCTTGTCTCATGAGGCTTCAACTGCCTTGATACGTATACTATCATGTACCCCCACTGCATTAACACCACACCCATCCCCGATATAGATGCATCATAGTAAACCATGAAGTCCTCCACTCCCTTGGGAAAGGCTAATACTGGAGCTTCACATAATCTCTGGTGAAGAGTCTCAAACGAGGCAGAAATTAGGGCTTAAGGTCCTTTAAATAGGACCCAACCCTGGAGATCTAGGGTTTCTACTCACAGCGCCAACTCGCCGAGTAGGTCTCTCCGACTCGCTGAGTTGGTTGTAAAACCCACGTGGTCAATATGTCTCTACTCGATGAGTTGGGGCACCCACTCGTCAAGTTGCTCAATAAACTCATAAATAAATATATAATAATTATACCTGGGAGTCGGGATGTTACAAAGCCCTTAAGTCCATTTTCCAAATCTAAGTCCAAAATGATGTCCTTGACCATAAAATGCCCAACACTAAAGATCCTAACCTCTTATTCCATTAAGACCATGCATGAGAAGAAACTAGTGTCTAAGATTACATTTTTATGACTCAAGAGGCTCCAAAACCTCTAAAAGGACAACTCAAATGGATTATAGTAACCCTCACTAATTATACCAAGCTTAAGGGACCAAAAGAACATAAAATCAAGCCCAAAACAAAGTCTAAGTATAACTTCACCAAGTTCAGAACTTTATACCTCCAAGTGATGTCAAATGATGATGTGATTTTGGATCTAAGGTGCTTCACTCATCCAAGATGATCTCTACTTCCTTCTTCTTCTTCAAAGACACAAAACACATACACACACAAGCTCAAAAATGCTCACATGGTAGATTAGGGTTTGCAAGAATGTTTTAAGAGGATGGAGGCTAATTAAAGAAACCAGGTTTGAGAGTTAATGAAGAATAAATAGGGTCCAAACCCTTAATATTAGGGTTTGAAAATTTACCCTGTACACCTAGCGTACGCAAACGTACGCCCAGCGTATGTGGCTCCGCCCCACAATTCTAAAAATGGCAATATTTGCCCCTCCTAGCCACAAGTCTCACATTTTTAAGGACCAAAATGTAATAAATCTCAATATAAGGGTCAAAAGTGAAAGTACCTCAAAACAAGATGTTACAAGTTAATTATATACACAATATAACATTTGTTCGCAATCTTGAAGTCATTTTAGTTATGATAAAAAAAATCAAAACCAATTTAAGGAAAGTGTCTATATCTAAAGAAAACACAAATATTTTTCTAATGTAAATTATAGATTTCATATATTTTTTTAAGTAACTTTAAAAGACAATTTGCCCAAACAAAGTCTAACTTTAAAATCTTTGTCATCTACAAGGTTGGAAATTATTATTAAAAGTGTAAAATCAATAGTGACTTAAGCTCTGGAAATAATAAAAGTTTTATATAAAATGTTGATGAAAGGACATATACAAAGATGAAAAGTGAAGCTATTTGTCTAGGAGAGTATGAACTTGATGGATTTGACTTTATAACCGATATGGTTATATGATATCACTAGGTGTAAAAACACATGTAATACATGGGTTGATTAAAAAAAGATTAAATATCAAAATATAAATAATACTTATTTTTAAAATAAAATTTTGAAAGAATGAATGAAAAACATGTTTATTGCAATTTATTATCACATTTATTACATTTAATATTTTACATATATATCATGTGATTTTAATTTAATTTTAAAAATTAAAAAAATCTAGAAATTGACATGTAAATAATATTTTATTTTAAATAAATTACAAATGACAAGTATCAAAATTTATAAAAGATTAACATGTGGCAAAATTGATCTTTATTTATTATAGTAGATATATTGGCTAAAGTAAATAAAATGAGCAAACTGATTCAATCTAGGACTATGCATATAACTATAACTTCTGATTTATGAATGGATCTGGTGTTTGTTAAGAAAAATAATAAAATAAGAATTTTAAAAAAATGACGAGACTGGCGTTGGGTCATCAGAACCGATACATGAACTTTCACCTCAAGAGTCATTCATGATTCGGTATTTTTTGTACACAATTGATCAAGTTATTAGTTCATTGGAGCGAAAGTTTAAACAATACAAACAATAAAAAGTCATTTTGTATTTCTTTTTTGCAACAGAAAAATGAAGTCGCTGAATATTTGTGAGTTAAAGGCAAGTTGCAAAAATCTTGAAAAGATGTTGCAAGATGGTTATCTTTCAAACATTGATGCTGATGATTTATCCAACGAACATGAATTGTTACAAAACAATTTACCAGTTGAAAATAATACAACTATTATGATACTAAATTTCTTAAAATGATAAACATTTATCTAGTTTCTTGTCCAACATACAAAATATTGTTGAATGTTTTCACTAACATTGCATCGGCGGAAAGAAGCTTTTCAAAACTATCTTTTAAAATCTTTTGTGCGCTCGATCATGTCTCAAGAGAGATTAAATGCTTTGGCTTTAATTTCTATTAAGAACGGATTTCTTGATAATATTGACTATGAAAGTGTAATAGATGAATTTTGTTACTCTTATGTCGTTAATTCTAGGCATCCATTTTAGAAGCGAATTTATATCTTGAATCAAAGGTTTACCTAGTCTTGTTAATACTGATGATATGGAAAAGTATTTAGGAAAGGTAAACATAGAAAAAACTAAACCACCAACGTCTCACAATATACTCTTTAAATCGCTCTCGGTTATGTTTGTCACCTTCTTCACTCCCAATTTTCATCAACTATTTCAAGCTTTAGGGCATCAGGTCAAAGGAACAAAAATATTGGAGATGTGAAGTGTTCGTTGTAGTGTTGAAGTTATCTTCTCCATTTCATTGATCGACAAAATCCCTTACTTTTTTAAGGTATTACTTAAATTGATGAGGATAGTTTTGGTAGTAAACTGACGGGTTTCGTATACATTTATTTCGCAAGATCCATCAAAAAGTTACGATTTTTATTGTTAATTGATCCACCATTTTCAAATCAATACTCAAAGATTTGATGTTCTAAATGAATAAAGACTTGAATAGTGACATTGTTGTAAATGGCCAACTGGAAATAGAGAAACTTGAGAAATGGATTTCATGTTGATGAAGCGGGTGCTCTTGTTGATGGTTCTTATTAGAGTCATTTTCATGCTTGGGTTGTTGATGGTTCTTATTAGAGTCATTCTCATGCTTGGGGTTATAATAGTCACATAAGTCCCTTTGTTGTTGACATTGAAATAGGTGTAGGTTGTTGGTTTAAGTAAGGTTAGTGGTTTTATCTTTATGTGTAGTCATGTTTTGGTAGATATCGAGTTTCAACAATCAACCTTACGTCTATTTGTTCTATTGTAATTTCTTTCTTAGACTACATTTTTAGGAGGACCCTTTGAAAGACCATAACATCAACTTCATTACATATGATACTACTAACTAGACATCGAAAGTTGTAGTTGCTAGCACCAAAGTGTATATGTACCATGGATTTAATATGAAGAGACCTTTCATTATACATCCATGTTGCATACACCATGAAAGGATATTGTTTTTAGTCATATTTTCTACCACACCTTGCAATGATTCTAACTCTATTAGACTGAACAAACATTAACTGGGGCCCATTTGGTACGTCTTGGTTGGTTAGTGCAAACCTCAATTGTGTAGGAGACTCAAATAACTCTCTAACTATTGGTTTCAATTTGCTCTATTTTATGCTTAGATAATGTACCTTGTATTTTGCACTAACTTCAAGTTGACCTTCATCTTCAAAGTTCCCTTTTTCATAAGCTTCGTCAATATCACCAATATGTTCATTTTCCACATGCCAATGAGTGTCCCTTAACACGTTTTCATCACCTTACATGTTAAGGAAGAGATCATTAGACACAGGAGAAGTTGGTTTGAAGGTTTGTGGTTTGTAGTCCAAAAAGAAAAAAGTCAATCACTTCATCATAAAAGTCCTCATCTTGTACATATATGTTTTCACAAGTTGTTTCTCCTTTTTTTTATCACGTCTATAGATGTCATTTCAAAGACTAGAATCAATGTTAGTTGTTAGTGTGCAAAGCAAACAAAAATCTTGTAATTGATCATAAGAACACACTACCTTGCACTTGTAGTACCTTCAATCTTCAATGCTTCAAAGGTTTGTGGGTTCACTTCCTACATGCAACAAAGGGGGTTTCCACCAAAAATGATCAAAACCATCACCTACCATGTCAATGATTTTGAATCGTATTATCTATGTGATGTTTTTTTTAAAAGGTGAGATATATACGTTGGTGTTAGAGTGTTTCCGAAGAAACACACTAGAGTGAAGTGATAACTGTTGACAAGGCTTACATGTTGGTAACCGGCCAACACTCTAGTAATGAAAGGGATGCCTAGAATTAATGTCAAAAGAGTAACAAATAAAAGTTTTGGAAGATTGCAAATGGGGGCCCAAATTTTATTGTTTTTGTGGCAATGACCCGATAACATATTGGCTATATCGATTCCTCATGTTTATGTTACATCTTTCACCCTTAGGGTTATGGTTTGATTTCAGTAGTGGTCTTTGAACAAATTTCTACATACTGGTCGTGCTGGAGTTATTTTTTTCCCAAATGGCTAAATATGGTTCTTTTGTCAAAATTGGTTGTTGAAAATGGTTAGGTAAGGAGTTAGTGTGTAAAAGGTAAGTTTGTTGATCAATTTATCTTTCCGATATGCCTATTATATGAATTTTGGAGTATAGGATACGAAATATATTTAAGTATTAATTAAAAGTCAAAGAAAGAATTAAAATATCAACACTTTATGAATTAATATTAAGGGGTTTCGAGATACGAGTATATGATATTTCAAGGTGTTCCGAAAAATTGTATATGTCGTTTAATTTTATAAATAAAGTAAATGATCTAATTAAAATAATTAAATTATAATATTTTGTTTTAATTTTTGAAGTAATACAATATAGTTATAATCTAGTGCGTAACATTGAATTATGTGAAATTGAGTTAGGGATGAGAATTTGGCCTGAAAACCTAAACCGAACCGAACCGAATTAGACCTAAATAAGCAATTCGATTCGGTTTTTGGGTATCTATATAAGGCTTATTCGGTCTGGGTTACCCAAATAAGGGCTTATTCGGTCCAAAAGGACCGAACCGAATATGAAAAGTCAAATTTTTTTTCCACTTGCACGATTGCTTATTCGGTCTTGTGTTCTATCAATCATTACCCAAAATACCCATGTAATGTTTAACGTTTAACTTATATACTTATAGATTGATTTTTGAGTGTTTTAGATGTTTAATGTTTAGTGTTTAATATGTTGCTTAATAACTATATTTTAAGAATGTGGTGGTTGGATTTTACATTTTATATATCAAGAATAGTTAATCCATGTTATCTGTGTTATTTGTGTTTATCATAAGCTAAAAAACTCATAAAAAAATACAATACTTATAATCACATTGTAAATGTTATTTGAGTTACTTGGGTTATTCGGGTTATTCGGCTCCTTAATTATCTTGTACATGTTATTTGGGTTATTCGGGTCGGAACCGAACCGAATCGAATAATACCCGAACCGAACCGAACCCATATTGCTTATTTGGTTCGGTTTTCGGTTCATATAATTATCCTTATTCGGTGTTCGGTTTATTTGGGTTCGGGTCGGTTCGGATCGGTTCCGACCCGAATAACATCCCTAAATTGAGTAATCAAAACACTTGTTTGGATCTTTTTTAAAAATATAACCCTTCTTTTTAAATGACCACTTGGTCTGAAATAGAGCATTGACATTTCATATCCGAATTTATATCCGGTAAATAGGTAAAAGATTCGAACCGATAATCTGGTCCTTCTATAAATATCATTTAATCCGTTTCGGACTAGATTCCACAATTTGTTTCAGAATACCCTACATGTAGTTCCGGAAACCATTAAAACTGGAAATGTCTTCTAATAGCGGTGATGAGATGCAGTTTTTATATGTAAGTTTCAATTTTGTTTATAATTATATGTCTTTATTTTAGATTATACATTAAAGCATGTTTAGTTTATACAATTATATAGGCATTATAGGGTTTTCTGTGAATTTTATTCATGTTACGGAAATTATAGGATTACATGTACTTATCAAAAATTGTTATAAAAAATTGTCATTTTCACTAGTCCGGAACATGTCCAGAATCCCAAAATCATGTCCGGAATACTTAGAACTCCCTGAAATACGAGGAACCGATTTCGGAATTTTGGTCTTGAATTTATGGTTCGGACTTACCAATTCCAAAATTTTGGTCTTGAATTTATGGTTCGGACTTGCGTTCCAGTATTTATATTCCGGACTTGAGTTCCTAAATTTTTGGTCCGAACTTGCGTTCCGGAACGTACATACAAAAATGCCTAATTATTTATTCTTTTGATTGTAGCACGATAGAACATACGAAGTTGTTGTTAACACAACCTGTAGGCCTGAACTTGGGCGCGAAATCATCACACGTTTACAAAACTGACCAGGTTGTGGGGTCATGTTTAGGCAATCATGTTTTGGTGGTTATGTGAACATGTCGATAGGTGTCGAATGTCACCCTTTACTATGTCACTATCTTATGTGCAAGGAAGTTACTACTTTTGATCCAGTTGACCTACAAGAGCTTCTATTTTTGGTTGGCGACTATTAGGTTTCCTTTGACAGAAAAACATCCTGCTTAGTCATAGCCTTGTTGTTTGGGGAGTATTTCCCTCCCACTTCTGGTTTTACAGAGTTCAGAGAACGTGTGTTTCCATTTATGCCGCTTTCACGTTTGGTGAGTATGGCTGATTTTATACACATGCTCAATAACTTACTTCATCAATTAAGAAATGCAGACGTTGTGAGAGTCTCCCTATTGTATATGCTAGAGCAAGGATTTTTGGTAACTATCATCGACATCCAGTTACTAATGAACGTATGGCACTCGTCTCTAATTTAGACGAGTTTAACATGTATAATGGTTTTTACACACATTATATCAAAATGATACATATACTTATTAATAGTAATTTTTTGACATAGGTACCCATATAGCAGAGTGATAAGGGATTTCACTTACAAACACATTATATCAAAGGGGGAAACCCAAACCCTAAGTCCTTCCATTAAGAGCCAAATATTCTTCGTTTGTAAATGGGCCCAAAGTCCATGTCCAAAAATCATTAATGGGCCTCATGGCCCAAAAAGGCCCAATCATCATGTCCATGGCCCAAAACAGATAAAATGGCCCACTATTCCCAAAATGCAACCAAGTCCAATAACCAAATGAGGCCCAACAGTTCAAAGGCCCAAAACAAATTCAAGCCCATTTGTTGTGTGTACGCTTAACATACCACCCTGGTACACGCAGCGTACTAGGTCTCTAGGACTTACGCGCAACGTACTCTAGGTTACGCACATCGTACTAACAGATTAAGCACTTTCTCCATTAAGTGCTTAATAATCAATTCCTTTATGTCTAAAAGTCAGATCTAAGCTTATTAAAAGGACCTAGGGCATAAAGTTGGCAACTTTATTCCTTTGCATGTCTCATATGTTCCCAACATCCCCATTATGACATTTTTAAGGCTCTTAACCCATGCATGAGGTCAAAACACCCATCAAGACTCCATTTTTATCTTGCAAACAGACCAAAGGACCTCAGATCTGTCATTTTCATCCTCTGGAGTTACTAAACTCATAAAAGGAGTTCCAAAATCAACAAAGGGGACAAAACTAGAAAACCCTAGCTAGATCTAGTGATTTAAGTGGAAAGGTGTAAGCCTTATACCTCCAGAAGCTCCTCAAGGTCGACTAGATGCAGATTCTGGAAATCCAAGGCCACTCCAAGCTTGCTTGACAACCTCTTCTTCTTTAATAAACACTATAAGGACCACAAATGCACTCTTAAAGCTCAAAATGCACTCACAAATGGTATTACGGTTTCCAGAGGGGTTTGAAGGTGAAAGGGATTGATTAGGGTGAGGCTCAAATGATTTAAATGTGTTTATATAGGTCTCAAGTCCGGAATTTAGGTTTTGGACATCCGACACGTACGCCCAGCGAACATGTTGTCCCTCCGCGATCATCAATGCATAGTACACTAAGCATACTCATAAGTACGCTGAGCGTACCTAAGGGACCATTATGCTAAACTTAGTTTTCTTCAAGGTTCTCAAATCAATACCTGAATTGGAGTGTTACAACTCTCCCCCACTTGAACAAGACTTCGTCCTCGAAGTCCGTGGCTGTGAATAGATCAGGATAATGCTCCCGCATCTGCTCCTCCGGCTCCCAAGTCCATTCGGAGCCTCTTCGGTGCTACCATTGCAGCTTCACCTCCTTGTTCCGAAGGCCCTTTGTCTATCTATCTAAGATGGAAACCGGCCTCTCGACATAGTTCAAGCTCTCATCCACCTAAATATCACCCAATGAAATGATTGCGGACTCGTCAGTGACACACTTTCGAAGCTGAGACACATGGAAGGTGTTGTGAATCTAGCTAAGATCCTCCGGCAGATCCAAGCGATATGCCACCTTGCCCACCCGGATCATGATCCGGAACGGGCCTATGAACCAAGGCCCCAGCTTGCCCCTCTTCCGAAACCTGATAATTCCCTTCCAAGGCGACACCTTCAGCAACACAAAATACCCCACCTAGAACTCAAGATCCGATCACTGTCGGTCAGCATAACTTTTCTGACGGCTCTGCGCGACCCACAACCGGTCACACACCTGCTGAATCGGTCTGATAGTCTTAAGCACTACCTCAGTGCTCCCCATGAACCGGTGCCCAACCTCATCCCAACACACGAGGCTCCTGTACCTCCAACCATATAACATCTCGAATGGAGCTCAGTCGATATTGGCATGATAACTGTTATTGTACGAAAACTCTGCCAGTTGGAGGTACGTGTCCCAACTCCGTCCAAAATCCAGCACGCAAGCTCGAAGCATGTCCTCTAGTGTCTGGATCGTCCTCTCGCTCTTGCCGTCGGTGTGGGGATGGTACGCTGTGCTATAATGTAGTTGAGTGCCTAGTTCCTTGTGGAACATCTTCTAGAACCTGGAAGTAAACCAGACATCCCGGTCAGAGACTACCGACACTGGCACCCCGTGTCTATCCACCACCTCTCGTACATAAATATCCACCAACTTCTTCGTATATATACTCGGGGAAATCGAAATGAAGTGGGAACTTTTCGTCAGTCTGTCTACGATCACCCGTATGGCGTCCACACCCCTCTCCATCCTAGGTAATTTCGTGATGAATTCCATAGTGATCTCTTCCCACTTCCACATGGGAATAGGTAGTTATTGTACCTTGCCATGAGGCCGCTGATGCTTGGACTTGACCTTCCTACAAGTCAAGCACCGCTCCACGAACCAGGCGATCTTCCGCTTCATGTAGGGCCACCAATAACTCAGTCTCAAGTCCCTATACATTTTTGTAGGCCTTGGATGTATAGAGAAATTGGACTTGTATGCCTCCTCTAATATCCTTTGTCTCACTCCCCCAGTCACCGGTACCCACACCCGACCACACTACGTCAAGAGGCCACGACTATCCTTAACAAACAAAGGATATTGTCCCCGTATTTTCTCTATCTTCCAATTCTCTTTCTTCACTCCCTCGAGCTGGGCCTCTTTGATAATATCCAACAAAGGAGAAACCACCATCATCCTCATACAAATGTTCCCAATCGGGACCCTGCCGTCTTGCGGCTTAAAGCATCGTCCACCACGTTGGCCTTCCCTGGATGGTATAGGATCTCACAATCACAATCCTCCAGCACATCTAGCCACCCCCTATGTCGCATGTTGTGGTTCTACTAATCCATCAAATACTTTAAACTCTTGTGATTAGTATAAATGGTGCACCGCACTCCATACAAATAGTACCTCCAAATGTTGAGGGCAAACACCACTGCCCCCAGCTCCAGGTCATGAATGGGGTAATTCGCCTCATGAGGCTTCAACTGCCTCGAGGTGTAAGCTATCACATGCCCCCTCAGCATCAGTACATCACCTAACCCTGAAATCGATGCATCACAGTACACCACCAAATCGTCTAACCCATCGGGTAGTACTAGGATCGGAGCCTCGCATAACTTCCGTCTTAGGGTCTCAAAAGCCATCTGCTGATCTGTGCCCCACCGAAAGTTCACATTCTTCTTGGTCAAGCGGGTCAATGGCACAAAAATCTTGGAGAAATCTTGGATAAATCTCCTATAATAGCCCGCTAAACCCAAGAAGCTACGAATCTATGATGCGCTCTTGTGTCCTTCCCACCGCATCACAGCCTCAACCTTGGCTGGATCAACCGAAATGCCCTCCTGATTGATGATATTCCCCAAAAACTATACTCTCGCAGCCAGAAATCACACTTGGAGAACTTTGCATAAAGCTTCTCCACCCTCAGGGTCTCAAGTATTTCCCTCAAATGTTGCTCATGTTGCTCCCTGGTCTTAGAATAGACCAGGATATCATCAATAAAAACGATCACTGACCGATCCAGCATCGGTCTACACACCCTGCTCATGAGATCCATGAACGCTGATGGGGCATTGGTGAGCCCAAACGGTATCTGAAATCTGTCTTTGGTATATCCTCATCTGATGGTACCCTGACCGAAGATCAATCTTGGAAAACCAAGACGCACCCTACAACTGATCAAACAAATCATCGATTCTTGGAAATGAATAAGCGGTCCTTCACCGTTAGTTTTTTCAACCCCCTATAATCGATGCACATCCTGTGTGATCCATCCTTCTTATTCACGAAAAGGATCGGTGCTCCCCACGGGGAACTGCTCGGACGTATGAACCCTCGGTCTAGCAGCTCCTGAAGCTGCGTAGATAACTCCTGCATCTCAGGTGGTGCCAACTGATATGGTGCCTTTGCTATCGGAGCGGCACCAGGCACCAAGTCGATACGGAACTCCACCTGCCTCTCCAGATGCACTCCTAGTAACTCTTCGGGGAAAACATCCCGAAAGTCCTATACAACCGGCACACTGCCCATATTCAGCATGGTCTCTAACCTTGTATTCGAGATATAAGCAAGAAATCTCGTACAACCCTGCTGCAGAAATCTCCTAGCCCTCGCAGCCAAACAAAGAGTTGGCCCCTGCGAGGCTCTCTCGCCATGAATAACCAGTTCTCCCCCACTTGGGTGTAACACCCAAGATTTTGAAAGCCAAGAAAGTAAAGGAAACCCTAAATTTAGGAGGGACTCGGCGAGTCCAAGGAAGGACTCGGCGAGTCGGAGCGGGATCCGGGTCGAGGAGTAAGTGACCAACTCGGCGAGTCGGCCAAGTGGACTCGGCGAGTCTGGTCTGTGCGAGGAAAACCCTAAATTCGGGGCTTGGAGCCTATTTAAACGTCTCAATCTTCTTCCTAGGGCTCCTTTAGTGCCTCTCACACCTAGAACGCCGCACCCTAAGCCTCCATTGTGATGATTTATACTTTTGGCCATTTTTGAGTGATTTAAAAGAAGAAGAAGAAGTGGGAATCTTTGAAGCATCAAGGAGTGGCTTTGGATATGAAGTTTGGGGAGCATTTCAGAGCATTGGAAGGTATCAATTCGTTTCCCTCCTTTAGATCTTCTTTGGTTATGAGTTTTGGGGATTTTAAGCCATGCCTAAGATCAATTTCAAGCTTGAGGTCCAGATCTGAGGTTGCTACCTCAGATCCATGCTTGTGTTGGTTTAGAATCCCGTAAAGTATCAGCCACTGGGTGGATTTTGGAGCCTCTTGGTCTTAAACCCAAGTTATTGGTGCATTTTGCCTAGATCTCCCTCTCTATACGTAAAGTTTGCAACTTTACGGGGGGGATAGGCTTGGGAAGGGTAGATCTACAGTTTGGAGTTCATGCATGACTCGGAAGTCCTCTGCAAGTAAGTGGATCTTATTGGACTCGGCGAGTCCTTCGAGTGGACTCGGCGAGTAGCTTGAAGATGAGGAGGAACTCGACGAGTGGGATGAACAGCTCGTCGAGTCGGATGAAGATAGGCATGAACTCGGCGAGTTGGATGAACAACTCGGCGAGTTGGATGAAGATTGTCGTGTGCTCGGCGAGTCTGTTCTTAGACTCGGCGAGTCAAGTCGCGTGGTCCCAAACCCTTCGAGTTAAGTCTCGAGTTAGCGAGTCGATCCAGGACTTAGCGAGTTGGACAGGACATGAATCAGGAATCAGTAGACTCGGCGAGTAGAGTCGTGAGTGGAAGGACTCTGGACTTATGAACTCGGCGAGTCAGTAGGGTGACTCGACGAGTAGGGTTGGCCTGGAAGGTTGACTTTGACCAGGATTTTGTTCTTGACTAGAGTTGACCTAGTTGACCTTTGGAGATCAGTTGGACTAAGTGTTATTTTGGCATTGGTAGCTCGAGGAGCTAGTGGAGCAGCAGTTCGGAGTCAGAGGTCAAGTAGCAGTCAAGGACTAGCAGCATCAGTTCAACAGTCTCAGGTGAGTTACCTTCCAGTAGCGGTGGGTCTATGGCCACAATGCCGGCCCACCAGTAGGAGTTGTTGATAGATGATTGTCTTTGTGATAATTGTCTATGTTTGCTACTACCTGGTATGTTATATGCTAGCATGATATGTTGTATGTGATAGTAGTCGAGTTCGGTTGTTAGGACCGAAGTGTAGTCAGACACCCCAGATACGTCTGACAGTATGTGATGATGTGTTTGCATGCTGGCTTGTTATGTTATACGTGATAGAGGTAGTATGAGGGGACTAGTCCCCGTGTTCGGTTGTAAGGACCGAAGGGTAGTTCAGGCACCCCAGATATGTCTGATAGTATGTTTATGTTATGATATATGTGATAGTAGCAGTAAGGGGTGGAATAGTCCCCGAGGGTCGGTTGTTAGGACCGACGGGTAGTCAGTACCCCAGAATGGCTTGACATGGGTAGTCAGCACCCCAGAATGGCTTGACACGGGTAGTCATCACCCCAAAATGGCTTGACATGGGTAGTCAGCACCCCAGAATGGCTTGACACGGGTAGTCAGCACCCCATAATGGCTTGACACGGGTAGGGCGGCACCCCAGAACGGCCATACCGGGTAGTCAGGCACCCCAGAATAGCCTGGCAGTAAGTATGTTATGTGTTTGTATGGTATGTGGTAGATTGGGGGAGCTCACTAAGCTTCGTGCTTACGGTTTTCAGTTTTGGTTTCAGGTACTTGGTTTTCAAAAGAGGAGCTCGGGAAGATTGCAGTGCACACACCACAGTCAATTAGCCTGGGGATGTTTGACTCTGATAATGCGATTATGTTTTGAATTAATACTCAAAAAATTATGTTATGACTTATGATACAGTTCTGTAAATATGGTTTTAGTAATGTTTTAAAAGAAATTTTTAGTCGTGATTTTTGGGTCGTTGCAAGTTGGTATCAGAGCCTTGGTTTGAGGGATTCGGGCGCACTCCCGAGTGTGTCTGAACTCAAACTAAGGAAGTGGTATAGAGTTTTCAAAAGAAAAATCATAGTTACAAAAGGATTTTGAGAAAAGAAAACAATTTTAGAAAAGTGTAAAGAAAAGAGTTTTAGAAAAAGCAAAAAGAGTTTTGAAAAGAGAAAAGGGTGTGGTGCATGCAATCAGCCGAGCTCAAGTAAGTACTTCCAATTCACCCATACAAGTTATGTTATGATTTCCATTTTCAGTTTCAGTTTCAGTTTCAGCTTCAGTAAGAACAGCATGCTAGAATAGGACTAAGGATCTAGGATGATGCCTTATGTGCCTGCTTTATGTGTTCCAGCTTGATAAGAATTTCATGCTAGTAATGAGTAGATAGTAGAAGGATAGCCTGTGTAGGTTATGCCTGATAGTATGAGCTTAGCATTGTATGCTAGAACAGTTTCTTGTTATGAGAATAGTTTTGCCTGAGTATGTTTCCTTTATCCGAATGTTGCTTGCTTTGTGCTTTGTGGGACTCTGAGTGATGGGAGTTAGCCATTAGATGAATACGTCACATCACATCTGATCAGGGTTGAATAATCTCAGAGTGTTGGATTTGGCCCTACGGCGCAGCTCTCGTCAGAGTCTAACCGTTGTAGGGACGAGACTTTTACTCGAAGGATTATCCGAGCCTCATTATATGTGATGGTATTCAGGTGGCGGCTAATTGGCATTACAAGGAGGCCTTCAGCAGCTGAGGACTGGTTTAGGTGGAGTCAGAAGTTCCCTAGGGCAAGCCTAGGATGAGAGTAGCAGAGATCAGTATTAGTAGAAGTGATTTGGCGGAGTTAAGGTAACTCTTGAGGAAAGTACCGATAGATGTGGAAGGTAGTAGGGGCCCATACTACTGGAAGCAGAGGATCCGTACTCGATTCAAGAGGGGCCAAGATGAAACCAGGGAATGGTGGAGTGAGTGAGAAATCCCTCAGCAGTAGTGTGTAATTGATCAGGAATTGTTATATTTTCAGCATGGTGACATTGCGCGAGATACCAGTTAGCAGTTCAGGCGTCGAGGAGGGATCTGGCTCGGGCTTTAGAGCCGGGCAGCTTGATGATCAGATGAGGGATTTCATTTCAGCAGAAATTATGCGCAACATCATTGATCAGACTCCTGTGATTTTTGATTCGGTTAAGGAGGCTATTGTGGAGCTTTTGGATAGCCGCCTCGGGGCCCTCTGGGCCGAGATTGTAGCAGAGCAGGTGGGGGCTCGTCTGGAGCCCGAAGCTTGTGGGTCTCTGGGATCCTTTTGGAAGAAGGATCCTACCACTAGCTTTTGTAGATTGGGGTCAAAAGTGAATAGTGCATCATGTCTCCAGGAGGGTCATTTACACGATTGGATTGCTGCAGAGGTTTCATGGGCTCTCCAGGAAGAGTTACCAAACACCATTGGGCGTATCACCGATAAAGTGGTCATCGGGATTGAAAGGCGGACCTCAGCTGTCCAGGCAATGGGTGAAATGGTCACTATGACCCGTGAATGGGAGATTGGCTCGGATAGTCAGCTAAGGAAGAGGAAGCGGTCTTCCGGTCTAGTTCGGCAGGATGGGCAGTCGGACACTGTCGTAGTTCGTGTCAGGGTCCCGCAGGATCGAGAAGGTTGCACGAGGAAGAAGGGAGTACGGGCTGGCGTGCGCAGCAAGTCTAAGTGCGGCAGATGCGGATGGAAGGGTCATAGACGCCAAGAATGCACAATAGGAGTGGAGTTATGCCATCGTTGTCATCAGCCTGGTCATGTCAGGGCAAATTGCCCCGCTCAGCGGGATAATCAGCCTCAGTATCAGCGGAGGCCTCGGAAGAAAGGAGTATTTGGGGGTTCTTTAGAGCAGGATGTAGGTATGAATCTTCCTCTTTCTATCAGCTTATGTTATGATTATATTGTTATGGTTCTGCATCAATTTTGGTATAAGTATTGTATTATGGTGTGGCTTGCTTGTGATTATGTTATATGCCATCTGCATACCTTGGATATTTGTATGGTAGTTAGGGGATGTGCTCTATTGAAGAAGGTTTCGGAGGATGCAGTAACTGTAGCATGTATGTGTAAGATGCAGTAGTGCCTTACTACTTGCGGAAGGCGTTGGTCGGGTAATGATCAGTTATATTTTCAGTAGTGAAAACCCAGAGTTTTTAGTGGAGCAGCTAGCGGTCAGTAAGGAAGTGGTTTGGGGATGTGCACCCCAAACGCAGGTTCTCGGGATGCAGTCCCTAAAGCAAATACAGTTAAGGATCGAAGGGTGCTCAGTCAGATAGCAGGAAGGGTGCGGATCTGATAAGAGTTAGTTGGAGCGCTGGCAAGGGTAAACGTCGGCGGACAGCATATCGCCCTTTAATGGAAGGAAGGATGGAAATCCTTTCGACCAGTGAGCAGTAAGGATCTAGCTGAATCCAAGTGGGGGAGAACCCTCCGAGTATACAAGGATAAGAGCCACGTAGACTCAGAATGAGTGCGCAGCCTCTGAGAGGAAATGATAGTAGCACAGTGATCGATGGATCGAGAAGTTCAGAATTGGGAGTTCGAGGACCTTCCATGCAGTTAGTTCATGTAATCGAGATGGTTAGAAGCTGGTTGAGAATCCAGGATTGGAGGACCACCTGTAGAGGCTCAAGTGAGTCGGAATGAGGATCCTGAGAACGGTTAGCAAGAGATGTCTACGTATTAGTAGCCAGTGTCAGCGTCAGCATGCAGGATTGTGTAGATTCAAGAGTTGGGAGTTTGGAAACTTCCCAACAATAGCTTCTTGTATCCGGATTAGTAGACGGTTGGTTTGGGAACCAAGCCGAAGAGTTCCTCGACGAAGCGCTAAGTATATCAAGGATATAAGATATCGAGGATGATGCAGTATTCAAAGAGTGAGGGCTGGTTTTGAGAAATCGGGATGAGGAATCACTAGCGGGACTAGGGATAGTCAGGATGTCCTCGGGATAGTAGTAGTAGTAGTGTTGTAAGTCTGCGGGGGTAGCCGTAGCATTCACTAGCAGTCAGATAGTAGTAGTAGTGTTGTAAGTCTGCGGGGGTAGCCATAGCATTCACTAGCAGTCAGATAGTAGTAGTAGTGTTGTAAGTCTGCGGGGGTAGCCGTAGCATTCACTAGCAGTCAGATAGTAGTAGTAGTGTTGTAAGTCTGCGGGGGTAGCCGTAGCAGTCAGATAGTAGTAGTGGTGTTGTAAGTCTGCGGGGGTAGCCGTAGCATTCACTAGCAGCCAGATAGTATTAGAGAGTTGTAAGTCTGCGAGCGTAGTCGCAGCCTTTATCAGATTGGTAGGTAGCATGAGCGCGTGTTGGACGCGGGAAAGCAATAGTACCCACCAGTTCGGGTGCAGCAGTGAGGATATGGGAATCCACAGGTTAGATTTCGGATTTCCCAAATGGTTCAGTTGTGGCTAAGTCAGCAATTTTGGCTATAGATCGTCACATCAGTTATGAGATCAGAGTAGCAGTGGACCGTTGGGGTTCGGGTATGTTCGGGTATGTTAAGGACTACCGTCAGTCTGGGAGCCATCATGTTGTTAGTCGTGGAATTGATGATGTCAGGATGTGACGTATGGACCCGATCGGTTGGATCGGAAGGTTGCTAGAGCCACAATGACAGGATAACTAGTGGAAACTAGTTCCAGAGAAAGATTTCGTTCAGAAGTCGTGAGAGCGACTAAGTGAGGAGTCCTTTGAATCCACAGTTGAGTTGGAACTCAGTGTTACAAATAACCGACGAATGATTGGAGACCAGGAGGGTCTCGAGATATTTGGGAAGCATCCGTATGTCAGTTCAGTGTTTCAGGCAGCTCAGTGTTTCAGTCAGTTCAGTGTTCCAGGCAGCTCAGTGTTTCAGTTAGTTCAGTATTGCAGGCAGTTCAGTGTTTGGAAAGTTTCAGAGTTTTGGACAGTATTAGTATTTGTGTTGGAATGCAAGTGCTGACGGTATAGTTGGTTGATTTGGAAATGGCAAGTCCCTCTCAGCAGGATCAGTTGAGCCTTCTGCCAAGTATAAGTGATCTGTAAGGATAGCTAGGCAGGTAGCTTTTCTTTCAGGATGGAAGGCTCGAGTTACTAGGAGTTGAGTAATCAGATGGGATATAAGCAAGCTGGTTCCAGCAGCATCGTTTCAGTATGAGCGGCAGAGTGGATAGAACAGTTATATATAATCGAAGTATCTACAGAAGTCGTTGGAGGCGACTAGGAGATTGCGATGGAGTGTAGTGACCGGTGGGAGTCCGATAACTCAGATATCGGCAGATTAGTTAGACCTGGGTAAGTCTCAGTGCACCCGGTAGGCGGATGAGGGGCAACAGGATTTTCAGTCGGAGGAAGTAGCGTAGAGGAAATTATAGAAAAGAGAAGGATTCAGTATGTACCAACAGTAGTGACCGGCACAGTGAGTGGCAGGAGTGATCGACAAAAGGGTGTTAGTTTTCCCAGACAGAGAGTTGGAGGCAGTTCGCAATACATTTGGCCATAGCAAACTTCGAGGACGAAGTTCAGTTTAAGTGGGGGAGAGTTGTAACACCCAAGATTTTGAAAGCCAAGAAAGTAAAGGAAACCCTAAATTTAGGAGGGACTCGGCGAGTCCAAGGAAGGACTCGGCGAGTCGGAGCGGGATCCGGGTCGAGGAGTAAGTGACCAACTCGGCGAGTCGGCCAAGTGGACTCGACGAGTCTGGCCTATGCGAGGAAAACCCTAAATCCGGGGCTTGGAGCCTATTTAAACGTCTCAATCTTCTTCCTAGGGCTCCTTTACTGCCTCTCACACCCAGAACGCTGCACCCTAAGCCTCCATTGTGATGATTTATTCTTTTTGCCATTTTTGATTGATTTAGAAGAAGAAGAAGAAGTGGGAATCTTTGAAGCATCAAGGAGTGGCTTTGGATCTGAAGTTTGGGGAGCATTTCAGAGCATTAGAAGGTATCAATTCGTTTCCCTCCTTTAGATCTTCTTTGGTTATGAGTTTTGGGGCTTTTAAGCCATGCCTAAGATCAATTTCAAGCTTGAGGTCCAGATCTGAGGTTGCTACCTCAGATCCATGCTTGTGTTGGTTTAGAATCGCGTAAAGTATCAGCCACTAGGTGGATTTTGGAGCCTCTTGGTCTTAAACCCAAGTTATTGGTGCATTTTGCCTAGATCTCCCTCTCTACACGTAAAGTTTGCAACTTTACGTGGGGAATAGGCTTGGGAAGGGTAGATCTACAGTTTGGAGTTCATGCATGACTCGGAAGTCCTCTGCATGTAAGTGGATCTTATTGGACTCGGCGAGTCCTTCGAGTGGACTCGGCGAGTAGCTTGAAGATGAGGAGGAACTCGACGAGTGGGATGAACAGCTCGTCGAGTCGGATGAGGATAGGCATGAACTCGGTGAGTTGGATGAAGATTCCCGTGTGCTCGGCGAGTCTGTTCTTAGACTCGGCGAGTCAGGTCGCGTGGTCCCAAACCCTTCGAGTTAAGTCTCAAGTCAGCGAGTCGAGCCAAGACTCAGCGAGTTGGACAGGACAGGAATCGGGAATCAGTAGACTCGGCGAGTCAGGGGCTGACTCATCGAGTGGAAGGACTCTGGACTTATGAACTCGGCAAGTCAGTAGGGTGACTCGACGTGTAGGGTTGACCTGGAAGGTTAACTTTGACCAGGATTTTGACCTTGACTAGAGTTAACCTAGTTGACCTTTGGAGGTCAGTTGGACTAAGTGTTATTTTGGCATTGGTAGCTCGAGGAGCTAGTGGAGCAGCAGTTCGGAGTCAGAGGTCAAGTAGCAGTTAAGGACTAGCAGCATCAGTTCAGCAGTCTCAGGTGAGTTACCTTCCAGTAGCGGTGGGTCTACGGCCACAATGTCGGCCCACCAGTAGGAGTTGTTGATAGATGATTGTCTTTGTGATAATTGTCTATGTTTACTACTACCTGATATGTTATATGCTAGCATGATATGTTGTATGTGATAATAGTCGAGTTCGGTTGTTAGGACCGAAGGGTACTCAGACACCCCAGATACGTCTGACAGTATGTGATGATGTGTTTGCATGCTGGCTTGTTATGTTATACGTGATAGAGGTAGTATGAGGGGACCAGTCCCCGTGTTCGGTTGTTAGGACCGAAGGGTAGTTCAGGCACCCCAGATATGTCTGATAGTATGTTTATGTTATGATATATGTGATAGTAGCAGTAGGGGGTGGAATAGTCCCTGAGGGTCGGTTGTTAGGACCGACGGGTAATCAGCACCCCAGAATGGCTTGACATGGGTAGTCAGCACCCCAGAATGGCTTGACACGGGTAGTCAGCACCCCAGAATGGCTTGACATGGGTAGTCAGCAACCCAGAATGGCTTGACACGGGAAGTCAGCACCCCAGAATGGCTTGACACGGGTAGGGCGGCACCCCAGAACGACCATACCGGGTAGTCAGGCACCCCAGAATAGCCTGGCAGTAAGTATGTTATGTGTTTGTATGGTATGTGGTAGATTGGGGGAGCTCACTAAGCTTCGTGCTTACGGTTTTCAGTTTTGGTTTCAGGTACTCGGTTTTCAAAAGAGGAGCTCGGGAAGATTTCAGTGCACACACCATAGTCAGTTAGCCTGGGGATGTTTGACTCTGATAATGCGATTATGTTTTGAATTAATACTCTAAAAATTATGTTATGACTTATGATACAGTTCTGTAAATATGGTTTTAGTAATGTTTTAAAAGAAATTTTTAGTCGTGATTTTTGGGTCGTTGCATTAGGGTTCGAACCCTAATCAATTGGCACTCGCAATCAATCATGGTCCCATTGGCCCCTAACCAGTCCATCCCGACAATCACCTTCAACCCTCGCAACGGTATCGGGACTAGATCCACACGAAACCTCTCGCCCAACACATTCAGGATGCAGTCCTGATACACCCTCGCTGCATTAACAGTGCGGTCATCTACGATCTCTACCTTGAGCGGGGAATCTAAAGTTCCTGGCGCGTCCTGAAACTTCTTGCTAAGCGCAAGTGACACGAACTATCGGGTAGCACCTGAATCAAACAAGACATGAGTATACATACCATTGACCAAAAAGATCCCTATACAAGCATAAATTACACATAGGTCATGAAAATAATAAGAACAGAGAATAATAGACATGTATCAGCCACAACATATGGCGCTGCCCGAGCCTCCTCGGTAGTCAGCTGAAATGTGTGAATCTTCACTGTCGGGGCATCCGCCTTAGCAGGGTGGCCATCGGTGATCCTCAAAGTGGCAGGTGCAGGCACCGCCACTGCTCCTCCCCCTCCCCGCAACCTCAGACATTCGGCATTTTTATGGCCAGTCTGGTTGTAGTGGAAACATATCAAGCCCTTCTTGGGACAGTCCCGGCTCACGTGGCCCTGCTGACCACACGTATAACATGTCGGACCCGTTCCCCGACAAGCTCCCCTATGGAATCTCCCACACTTGGAACACCAGCCCCAGCCCTGCTAGCCCTACCCGAAGAATCAGAGGTCTTAGGATTTTTAGCCTGACCCACTGCTATATGTGCCTGCTCCGGCTTCCGCTTGGTGCGGAAGTCTAACTCCATCTCCCGCTCTCGGGCCTTCTCCACTATCTCATTCAGGGTTTTACTCCATGTAAAGCTCACAAACTCCTGGATATCATCCCTCAGCATGGAATGATATCTCGTCCTATGCATATCCTCGTCAGTAGCATACTGAGGAATCAACAATACTCGCTCACAAAACTTGGCGGTGATCTCCGCCACATTCTTGGTGGTCTGCTGGAGTTCTTAGAACTCCCTCACCATCCTCTACACCTCAATGGCTGGGGCAAACTGTTGGATAAGGTGTCTAATTCCATAACTATATTTAGTATGTACTTGACCCGGCTTAGCATGGTCCATTTGGGTTGCATGGCATCTCAACAATTGGATAGACATAATGAGAATAAGGACACTTATGATTTGTTAATATATTCTAATATATATTAATATGAAATCATATTATTAAATTAGTATTGATCAAGAATTAATTTGGAATTAATTTTGTGATCAAAAGAGACTAATTAGATATATGGGGATTGATTATGTAAATCGTTCATTCTTATATAGTGGGCTTTAGGTCGATGATTCAATAGATTGGGCTAGGACCCATTGGGTACTCCATGGATGCTCCATGGATGTTAAAACCTATGGATCATGCGGGAAATGAAAGGCCATGCACATTAGGGTTTACATGGTGTAACCCTACATATGAAACGCTATATAATGAACCTCAAATGGAGCAAAAATCGGCACTAAGACAAAAAGAGTAGGGGCTAGCTGATTTTGTGATCAAGTGACTTCTCTCAAGTTATTCTAAGAGTTGTGGTGCTGTGTGAAGCATTTAAGGCATCACATTTGGGGTGCTAGGCTCACAAGGTCTTAAGGAATCCAAGCTACAAGAAAGTTATGTCATTCTACTAATTTTTATATTACAAGTACCCATGGTATGCTAGTTAGAATGAGAACCTTCAAAATATCTTATTTTCATGTATATTGGAGAAAACATAGATCCACGGTTTCTAGGGTTGCATGTACACCATAGAAGTGTTGGAATGCTCAAAACCCATCAGTGGTATCAGATCATAGGCTTGTTTTCTATATACTTGATGCAAACTGGTTGAAAAGGTCGAATTTCTGCTAACTGTTCAGTGGACTCGCCAAGTACATGGGGGGACTCGACGAGTCCAAGTGAAACTTCATCCTACTCATCGAGTAAGTTCTTGCTCTCGGCGAGTAGGAGGCCCTGTGTGAAGATTTTCAAGTTTTGCCACTGTAAATGGACTAGAATCATTACCCTAAACTGTTTTGGACTTATAAAATTTGTTTTTGATGTGGTACTGATTATGCTAATCCATTTACAATGGTTATTATCAAATTTTCAAGTTTTATATATGATTCTTGAAATTGTTGATTTGAATATTCATGCTTATGAGTTTTAGTAGATCATAGGAATTATTTGCAAATTGTTTGTTAATGTAATTCTTGATCTTAATGACAATCAATGGACTCCATAACTTGTCCTCAAGTTATGGAATTCCAAAAGTCTTTTCTTTAAAATTATTAAAACTCATAAGTTATTGAATATGAAAGATTTTGAATAGTTTCAAAACTTGCCCTCAAGTTTTGAAATTTGTAAAGTCACTTTAGAAAACCTTAATTCCAAACCCCTAGAGTTTTAAAAGTTAAAATTGAACCCTTATACTTTATAGTATTATAAGCTAATAATATATATATATATATATATATATATATATATATATATATATATATATATATATGTATGTATGTATATATGTATCTCTGTGTGTGTGTGTATATATATATATATATATATATATATATATATATATATATATATATATATATATGTGTGTGTGTGTGTGTGTGTATAATAGCAAGTCAGTTTTACCATTTGTAGGCCTCATTCACGAAGCCGGTCAATAAGGGGGTATAAGGTTGTTGCTTATAAAATGGCAGCCTAATGAGTGTCCACTCTCACCCACCGCTTCCTTGACTGGTGGAGGGTCGTTAGCCGAACGGGTAGGACAAGGACTATAATTCCCATTAAAAGTATAATGATAAATATAAAGTAACTAAACCTTTTATAAATTCCCAATCTTAGTTACTTTAGTAAAATGTGAAATTGGTGCTAACCCATGAAATTACACTTTGTACCTTACCAAGTCATTGGTGGAGCGTGTGTGGGTAACCGACACATTAACATGGACTAGTAAGAGTGGCAAAGGGTGACTTAATGTTTATCATAAATCGGTGGAGCGCGTGTGGGTAACTGGCACATTGATTAAGTGATAAAGATTAAGGGTACCAAGTTAATTTTCATGGTTATTCACACCTAGTTAGTGATCCTCGGCATCCCAGTCACAAACTTGAGAGGGCACAATCTAGATTTAAACATGCCATTGACAAGGTTCAATGAGTCTTAAAGGATCTAGGAGTTTTAATTCACTTAAGACCTAAAATTCTTTTTCGTTTTTTGTGGTGGAAATTGGTGAATCGTCATTCGCCTACCTTCAAATAGTTTATAGCTTGGATTACGGCATCCCTCTTCAAAGTTATAAAATATTGTGTTGGGTCCTAGCCTTAAAATTTCATATTGGGTGTTATATTAAGGACTTACGTCAACTAACTTGAATATCTCCCATTTTAGATGTCTGGTTCAGACAACTATGATCTTTCCAAATCCCTTGGCACAAGCTTTCCTAATGAAGATGATGTCCCGCGATTGGATCATGGAAATCATACTTCACTTCCTCCACCTCCTCCAATTATTCTCCTTAACCCACAAGTTCTTGATAAAGTTCAAGGTCACTCAAGCCCTATCGACAAGCAAAGTCTATGTGTGCTCACATCTTGGAGATGAAGTCACATATTGACAAGCTGGGAGAGTTGGGTGTCAAAGTCTTGAGGAAGTTGGTTGTTGACTAGGTTCTTCAATCACTTTCTAAGTCACATAGTGAGTTCCTTTAGGACTACTATATGACAGACCATGACATGACCCTTAATGATCTTACCTATTTGCTTGATGTTGCTGAATCAGCAATGATTTGGAGCACTGGTAAGGCAAATTTGATTGAAAGATCGACTTCCCAAACTTTCATGGACATTGACAATGGTAACATTAGAAATCCATAAAAGCTTTCTCTTCTCAATGGAAAGGGATCGGCCATAGTCAACTCGGTCGACCAAATGGTAAAGAGAAAGGCTAATTCTGAGATAGTACCGTGTACCATTCCCAAAGAGTCCATATGTTTCTATTGCCAAAGGAAGGGGCATTGGTTGCGAAGCTGCCCTATTTACCTGAAAGATCATAAGGATGGTAAAGTCAAAAAGTTTGACTCTACTTCGGGTAAAGTCCACTATCTAACTCTATTAAGTTCCTATTTGGAGATTCTTATTACATGATGTGACTAGGTCACATGTTGATGTTTTAAGAATCAAAGAAAAGAGGAAGCTTAAAGGAAGAATATGTTGATTCTGATCGCGAATATAGATTTTAATCGCATGGTTTGGTGATCAGAATTTTGAGCTGCTACTTAAGAGTTATTATATATTGTTTAGGAATAGATAACAATTTGTTTTTTATATGCATTTGCATTGTAAGGATAAGTTTTTTCCGCAAGTTTTAAAATAAAAGAAAAGTTTTATTTTACTTTATTTGAAATATCCTTACAATGGCATTTGTGAATAATTATTGTTTATATGATTCCATTGATAGCAATATTGGAAATGGATTTGATTATTTCGTTTGTGGTAGTGTCATAATTTACCAAATAAGGAAAGATTCTCATCACCCAAGTTTCAGTTGGATAGAAACTTGGAATCATGCAACTTGTATTGTATGATGAATGAGAATTTTCATCTTTGGGAAATTAAGACTAATTCCTTGATCACATGTATATGTGAGTTAAGTGAAGGATTAAGGGATCGGGTACACTTGAGTGTATGCTTGTCAGGTCCACCACAGAGAATGATAAAACTATTCGTCATGATTTACTAAAGTTTAGTAAATATGATTAAGCTTACAAGTTTAAGTGTAATTCTGAAACATTGGAAAAGTTTCAATATAAGGCAGAACGAATAAGAAGAATCAAATTAGGCAGATAGATAAAAATTTCTCCGATCTAAAAAGATGGGAGAGTACTTGAATCTCAAAAGCTCTAGGAGTTTCGAATCTAATTAAAACCTAATAATTTATTTCATTTTTTTATGGTGGAAATTCGTGAATCGTCATTCACCTACCTTCAAATATTTTATAGCTTGGATTACGACATCCCTCTTCCAAGTTATAATGTATTGTGTTGGGTCCTAGCCTTAATATTACATACGGGTGTCTTATTAAGGATTTCATATCTAATCTAAACTTGTTTTTCTTCTTTTCATATGTTTCCAACAATGCTGCTTCTGGATCTAATCCTACCGGCTCCTTCTCTCTCATGAACCTTTGTGGGATTGTCATCTTTGATGGTTCAAACTTTAATGATTGGATCAGGAACATCAGGATGGTCACTCTCTACGAGGACAAGGAATATGTCCTCGACAAGGAGCTAAAGGAACTTGATGATTCTTCTGCTACTCCAAAGGAGATCGCCGACTTCAGGACTCATGAGAGAGATGACACTAAAGTGGCATGTATCATGTTGGCCACGATGACAGCCGAGCTCCAAAAGTCCTATGAGGACTTTTACCCTTTTAAGATGCACATGGACCTGATGGACCGCTACCATCAGAGTGCTCGTCAAGAGAGGTATGAAATCATCTCTTCCATGATAACAACCCGAATGAAGGATGGTGAAACCATCAAGGACCACTTGCAGAAAATGCAAAGGTATGTGGACCGTTTGTTGAAGTTAAATGTGAACTTCCCCGAGGAGTTGGCTATTGACATCATACTGCTCTCCTTACCTACTTGTTACGATCAATTCTGAATGACCTATCACATGAACAAGGATGAGGTCACACATAACAACCTTCAAGGACTATTGAAGACAGCCGAAAGTGGTCTCAAAGGTAAATCGGTTGTTACTACTCCTACTCCTAACACCGCCCCTGTTATGGTAATCGGGCAAAGTAGAGTGAAGAAGAGGAAGACCCCTTCGAAGGGTACCAAGGGAAAGTCTCTTGATGGATCCTCTTAAAGTGGAACCAAAGGTGATTCTATCACTCCTTCTTCCAACCCAAAGGAAGCTCAATGCTTCTATTGACAGGAAAAGGGGCATTGGAAACGAAATTGCCCCAAGTACCTGAAAGATGTTAAGGATGGGAAGGTCAAACATATCCATGCAGGTATTTACACTATATTGTCTAATAACTCACAAAATACTACTTCTTGAGTTCTTGATACAGGTTCTGGTATTCATATATATATTCTGATTTGCAGGGCCTAAGAAGAAGTGAGGATGTGGAGCATGGAAAGATAAACTTGATCATGGGGAATAGGAAAGCTTCACCTGTCACCAAGATTGGAGTTTATTCTTTGTTGCTAAGTAGTGGGTTACTTTTAGATTTAAATAAGTGTTGTTACTCGTCCGAAATGGCGATAAATATTATTTCTTTTCACGGTTTGTACAAATAAGGGTTTACTTTTTCATTTGATAATGAATGTGGTGGTATTAATGCCTTTTATAATGATGTTCTTTATTTTAAAGCATTACCTTGTGATGGTGTATAAGAAATTGTTTCGGTTGTAGATAACTTAGGAAATAATGTATTGTATATCGATTCTTCCACTAGTTTGGATAAAGAATTCTTGTGGCTTTGTCCTCTTGGACATTTTAACAAGAAGCGCATAGGCCAACTCCAGAAGGCTGGAGTCTTGAAATCATTTTACTTAAGGTTAGATGATAGTTGTGAATCTTGTTTACTTGGAAAAATGAAAAAGTCACCCTTCACTGGTACTTGTGCTAGGGGTGAAGGTTTGTTGGACCTCATACATACAGATGTGTATGGACCCATCAGAACCGCCACAAGGGATGCTAACCACTTCTATATGACTTTTACTGATGATTATAGTAGATATGATTATGTCTACTTAATCAAACATAAGTCAGAAACATTCGAAAAGTTCAAAGAGTTTAAACAAGAAGTGGAGAATCAATTAGGTAGGAACATTAAGATGCTTCGATCCGATCGAGGAGGAGAGTATCTTAGTACAGAGTTCCTTTACTATCTTAAATATTGTGGAATTCATTCACAACTGACACCCCCCATAACACCACAGCTTAATGGGGTGGCTGAGAGGCGCAATCGGAATTTGTTAGACATGGTTCATTCGATGATGAGTCGAGCTTCATTACCAATCTCATTCTGGGGGTATGCCTTAGAGACTGCCGCCCATATCTTTAATCTAGTCCCTATCAATAAGGTTGACAAAACACCTCAAGAGAAGTGGACTGGGAAAGTTCCCAATTTAGACCACATCAAGATTTGGGGTTGCAAGGATTTTGTGAGACGTGAGACTTAGTACAAGCTCAAACCTCGTAGTGAGCAATGTTTTCATCGGCTATCCATAGAATTCTTTTAGTTACCTCTTCTACAGACCTAGTTAGAATGTGGTCTTTATGGCAAGGAGAGGAGTCTTTCGTGAGATAGAATTCATAAGCCAAGGAAACAGTGGGAGACAAATTGACCTTGAAGAACTTCAAGAGTCAAGCGGTGAAGGAACCTCAAACCCTAGCAGTCAACCTGAGGAGGAAACTCCTGTTGATGAGTCCGTACCTATAAGGCGTTCCACAAGAGTTAGGAATCCACCTGAGCATTACTATGGTTTTCATATTACTGCAGAAGGTGATGCATTTATCAGTGATAGTACACTGGTAAATTTGGATGAGCCTAACAGCTTTAAGGAAGCCATGGCAGGCCCTAAGTCAGCCAAATGGAAAGAGGCCATGGACAGCGAGATTCGGTCCATGTATGACAATCAAGTTTGGAACTTGGTTAACAATGTATCGGGCCATAATACGGTCGGATGCAAATGGATCTTCAAGAAGAAGACTGACATGGATGGGAATGTACACACTTATAAAGCATGACTGGTTGCGAAGGGCTTTACCCACACTACGAGAGTTGACTATAATGAGACCTTATCACCAGTAGCAAAGATTAGGTCTAGAAGGGTTTTGCTAGCCATAGCTGCATTTCATGATTATGAAATATGGCAAATGGATGTCAAAACCACTTTCCTTAATGGAAAGTTGGATGAGGATGTTTACATGAGTCATCCATAGGGTTTTGTCGATGCAAAGCAACCAAATAGAGTGTGTAAGCTTGAGAAATCTATCTATGGGTTAAAACTAGCATCTCGCAGGTGGAATCTTTGTTTCGATGAGAAAGTCAAAGAGTTTGGTTTTTCGAGGAGTGAAGATGAGTCTTATGTGTAGGTTAAGGCTACTGGGAGTATAGTTAGATTTTTTGGTATTGTATGTGGATGACATACTACTCATAGGAAATGACATCCCAACCTTTGCAGGAGATTAAATCCTGGCTTGGAAGTGTTTCACTATGAAGGACCTTGGAGAATCTGCCTATATCTTAGGGATAAGGATATTAAGAGATGGGAGTAAAAGACTAATTGGACTTAGTCAAAGTACCTACTTGGATAAGGTGCTGAAAAGGTTCAACATGTAGGATTCCAAGAAAGGTGACTTACCAATCCAGAGTAACACCAAACTGAGTAAGACTCAGAGTCCGAGTACAAAAGCTGTGATAGCTGAGATGAGTTGAGTAACGTATGCTTCCGCTGGAGGCTCGATCATGTATGCTATGACTTGTACTCGGCCTGATGTGGCCTTTTCTTTGAGCATGGTCAGCAGATACCAAGGGAATTCGGGCAAGGCTCACAGGACTGCGGTGAAGAATATTCTCAAGTACCTACGAAGGACTAGGGACTGGGTCCTTACCCTCAGAGGTAGTGATAACTTGACAGTAATGGGTTATAGTGATGTTGGATTCCAGACTGATAGGGATAATTTCCGGTCTCATTCGGGTCGGGTCTTTACCCTAAATGGAGGAGCAAATGCTTGGAAAAGCTCCAAGCAGGAAACAATAGCTGATTCAACTAGCGAATCATAGTACATAGTAGCAAGCGAGGCAACAAAGTAGGCAATATGGATAAAGAACTTCATTAGAGACCTTAGAGTTGTACCCACTATTAAGGAGCCTATGGAGATTTTCTATGATAATGAGGGTGCATTTGCCTTAGCTAAGGAACCAAGGGATCATGGTAGAGCTAGGCATATCGACAGAAAATACCACTTCATTAGACATCAGATAGAAGAAGGACTCCTCATGGTAAAGAGGGTATCTTCAAATAAGAACCCAGTAGATCCCCTCACGAAGGGACTGTGTAGGGTTAAGCATTTGCAGCATGCGAGGCGCATCGGGCTAAAGGATGGTATTAGTTTTACAGATTAGATAGCTATTTCTAAAACTTGTAAAGTGTAATTGGCATTTGATGATTAAATAAAAGTTGTTGTTTATTTATAGGTAAAGTGTTGTTATATTGTGTCAATTGTTTACTATTATTTCAATTTTGCATGTTTTGGCTTCCAGAATAATTACTTTATTCAAACTCTCCACAATTAGTCATGTGTTGGAAGTAGGTATGAATCAAGACTGTCATGAATTGGGCTTGTAGATGTCTAAGGTGTTAGACATAGAAAAAGTTTCTACAACATTCATGAGTGCTCATAAGTTCTGAGTATTGGATTAAACCCATGCTCACTTGTATCACTTCATGGAATTTATCTCAAGTGATCATGAGACGGTAATATCATATAAGTCTTCAAACCTAGAGATATGAATTGTTGATTATGAGTTGGTTGTGCATTGATTGCACAAAAACGCATCAGTAACTTGATGTTATAGAACGTGCTTTTGTGTATGATTCAACAAGTAGTTAGTACAAGCATATGAGTCGAAGTTTATCTGTTCCTTTTAATCCTAGGAGGACTAAAAGCAGTATCTGGGCCCCTCGATGATTTTGTTTTGACCTATGTACCGGACCCAGTCAGAACCAAATTGATGTGTTCAGTTTAGTTCTATGTCAAACAAATCGGAAATTGGGAAACAAACTATTGGACAATAAGTACGACCTTGTTCCATGTATTTGTCCGGTTGATATCTAGAACAGAGGATTATATGATCACTTATCTTAAATGGCGCATCATCATCTTAGTTCTGTAAGACTTTGAAAGAGCTACGATTGCTGGTCGGATCCTAAAGTCATACCTGTAACTATAGTTATTAGACTTATCCAAGTGGGAGACTGTTGGATAAGGTGTCTAAGTCCATAACTATATTTAGTATGTACTTGACCCGACTTGGCATGGTCTATTTGGGTTGCATAGCATCTCAACAGTTGGATAGACATAATGAGAATAAGGAAACTTATGATTTGTTAATATATTCTAATATATATTAATATGAAATCATATTATTTAATTAGTATTGATCAAGAGTTAATTTGGAATTAATTTTGTGATCAAAAGAGACAAATTAGATATATGGGGATTGATTATGTAAATATTTCATTCTTATATAGTGGGCTTTTGGTCCATGATTCACTAGATTGAGCTAGGAACCATTGGGTGCTCCATGGATGCTCCATGGAGGTTAAAACCCATGGATCATGGGGGAAATGAAAGTCCATGCACATTAAGGTTTACATGGTATAACCCTACATGTGACGCACTATATAATAAAACTTATATGGAGCAAAAATCAACACTATGACAAAAAGAGTAAGGGCTAGCCGATTTTGTGATCAAGTGATCTTCTCTCAAGTTATTCCAAGAGTTGTGGTGTTGTTTGAAGCATTTGAGGCATCACATTTGGGGTGCTAGGCTCACATGGTCTTAAGGAATCCAAGATACAACAAAGTTATGTCATTCTACTAATTTTTATATTACAAGTACCCCATGGTATGCTAGTTAGAATGAGAACCGTGGAAATATCTTATTTGCATGTATATTAGAGAAAACATAGATCCAAGGTTTCTAGGGTTGCATGTACACCATAGGAGTGTTGGAATGATCAAAACCCATCACAAAATTAAACAAACTGTTAGACAAACTCGGCCCATGTCATCTCAGCCACGCCGGCTACTCCCACCTGGCTGGTAACCTCGCCCCACCAATCTCAGGCCCTGTCTCTCAACATACAAGAAGCAAATCCCACATTTTCCACATCCGAGCAAGAACTCATGTGCTGGGCGTTCTCGATATTCGCCACCCAACCTCGGCTAACAATGGGGTCCATGACCCCGCAAAACTCCAGAACCCCATATACCTTAAACTCCCAGAATGAGGGAGTTCAGGCCCCAACCTGACATGCATCAATCTCATCCCTGAATGTAGGCCTGTCAAATCGTGCCATCGTGTCGTGTTTTTGTCTGACACGACACGACACGACAATGTTTTTTGTAACACGAACACGACACGACACGATGTCGTGTTTTATTTCACTAACACGAAAACGAACCAATTAAAAAACGACAACACGACACGACACGACAAAGATAATATTATATAACTATTATTTTATTTAATTCATATTTAATCATATATAACACGATAAAAACGAAAAACACGACAAACACATGCTCAATCGTGTCAATTTCGTGTGGATTTGTAAACACGAACACGACACGACACGACATCGTGTTTTTTATATTTGACACGAACACGACACGAAAACGAATTCGAATTTTGATTTCGTCCCAATTTCGTTTCGTGTCGTGTATTTTTGTCGTGTCGTGTCATAAATTGACACCCCTACCTGAATGCCCTGAGTCTCTCCTCCATGATCTTCATCATCCCTTCCTTGACCGTCCCTAAAATGACTGGGGTAGCATCAAGGATGTCCTTGTTAACCTCGGTTGCAATAAGCTCACGCAGCCTCTCATCAATGACATCGGTAGTGTCGCCTGATCCATCCTCGGATCCAGATCCCGATCCTGATCCCCCTGCTCCAAATCGTGTCACCACCATGTTGAACTGAAATGTCATAAATCATAACGATCAGGATTTCCATATAAGGGATCTTCCCATACCGATCCTCCTTGAAGTCATCAGATCTAACATTGGTTCGAGTACAGCTCCTGTGCTTTCAATAGTACAGGCCCAATACTACCTTCCACACCTACATGTACCTTTCCCCAATGCTCTACCTGATAACTTCAGTTTGTCCCAAAACTAAACCATATCCCACAAACTACCGCATACATCAATCTCAGGATGTCCTAATATTTGCTCTACTCATATCAATCAGACCAATCACAACATTTTGCCTTTATGCATGCAAATTATACACAGAAAAGGATCAAATAGACTTTCGTATAAAAGATTCTACCCTAGGACCATAATCAAACAAGGAACAGGAAATAAGGCTAAATCAATCATTCTCAGGCTATAAGCTCCTAACCGTGTACAATTTTAAAAGCATACACATAGCAAGTTCCATACAATCAACAAAGCTCAAATATCATTATAACATAACTAACATATTGGGGAACTACTTACTTGGCTCGGCGGATCACGAGCGTTGCACTCTCATTTTTTTTCCTTTCTTTCAAAAAGCTTTTATGTTTTTTTAAAACAATTTTACCACTTCCTTAGTTTGAGTCCTGACACACCCGAGAGTGTGCCTGAATCCCTCAAAAAAAGGCTCTGATACCAACTTGTAACGACCCAATTTTACAAAGCAATTTTTCATTTTTGAATAATCAAACATATTTCCATCCATTCAGAAATCTAGTTATAATTGTTTTCAAAACATAAGTCAAGTACAACTTTTATTCCAAACATCAGAGTGTCCCGTGAAAACACCTGAGAGAGAGCGCATGCCACGCCATCACGCCTTGCCCTTTCCCTTAGGATCTGAAGTACCTAAAACAAATCCACAACCTGTAAGCTAAATTCTTAGTGAGTTTTCCAGAGCATACCCTGATAGAGAATCATATATGTCAAGAGTTCAGCGGGAGTCTTAAAGATCTTGACAAGTTTCAAGAACTAATCAAGAAATAACCTATTGTTTATCACTAGCACACGGTTTAAGGTTTGTAACCTATCATGTTGACATATTTTTATTTCTATGCTCATTCGAGTTAAAAGTTGACTATGCATGTGAGTTCTATGAGTTCTCAATTGTTTGCATAAGGCAACGCACCTGGATCAATGAAAGTTTCATTGATCAGTATGGGTGAGCTGCTTAACAACTTGGAAGACATGGTAGGCCCTTATTCTGACAGGTGGCAAGAAATTAAGATTAACCAAGTTCAGTCCATATGAGTTTCGATTTGTCACAAACCTTGTCTTATGGTTATGGTTTGACAAATTTACATGGATAGGAATACATACACCATAAAATCTAAGTGTTCTCTGCTTCATTAAAATGATTGTGAGGAAACGCTTTCACTAAGTAGATTTTAAGGAGATAGAATTTGTGACACTTGCATTCTCAAATTCGATTATGATTACGGCATCCCTCTTCATAGTTCGAATTGTGAGAAATGGCAAAGGGTCTAAACATTTGAGACTTATTGTTATAAGTTCTAAAATTGTTTAGACACACATGTGAGCTATCTAAGGATAGGTGTATGAGTTTGAGAAGCCTAAATAAAGTCTTATCAAAGCATCTCATATCAGAAATCTGAACTTTGGTAAGAAAGTCAATGAAGTTTTGATTTCTAACAGTCTAGTTGATTTCTGAATACATGTCAAAGCTAGTGGGAGCATAAGTGTTATGCTAATAAGGATGTAATTACTATGCTAGTGGGAACATAATCAATTAAGGTGAATGTTGCAAGTTAGCAATGTTAATTATAGAAAACAAAGGTTTCAATTTGCAAAATTGTAGAGTTTAAAATTTTGTTTTGCTATAATTAAGGGAGAGGAATTCATACTTCATTTAAAATCTAAAATCTTAGATTGTGAGATTTTAATCAAATTTAGTCATACTTCAAGATTGTGTTAATTGCATTCTCAAAATTCGATTATGATTACGGCATCCCTTTTCATAGTTCGAATTGTGAGAACATGACAATAGAAATATTATAGAAAAATATTGGTCAAGTATCATGTCTTTATGTGAGACATCATGAATCGTGTCCCATATGCTTCGGATATAGGATCGATTACATGTGCTATAATACTCATTCGTTCTAAATTTTCCAAATGCCTAGGGCATTAAGAGGGAAAAATGAATAGAACCGGATATGACTAAACTGGTTAAACAATTGTTAAGGATAATCTAAGGTTCACCAAGTATTGGTCGCTTGTAGTTGGAAGTATAAAAACGGATGGACCATATTGACATGTTCTTAAAAAAGACAAATCCTGTTTAGAAGTGATAGTGAAAATGGGAATATGGAAATGTTTCCATAGGTGGAAGTTATTCCTTAAATCTATGTAAGATTAGAAAACTAAATGCAAGAAGGATGTTCAAAGGAATGTACCTTGAATTTGAGACTTTGTCTCCATGGAATTGCTCTCCATTAGAATACTTTGTAATGTCTGTTGCCAAGTCTCTATGACTTTTGTGCATAGCCATTACAAGAGGTCATTGCATATAAGTTTAGAATCTAACATATTATAGTAAATGTCAAGAATTTGATATTCTTACATTTACGATAAGGATTTAGAATTGTGAAATGAGCATCATTGAAATGTTGTCAATTGAACTATTTCGCAAAGTAAGGATCATAAATAAAAATAGTGTTCATGTTTGGAGCATGGGACAACTATTGTTTTAATTCAAGTATTAAGTTAAATATTCGAAACATTATACAATGAATAATGAGTAATCATTATGAGACTCAAAAGTTTTGGGGCCATATAGGATTATTATTCTTGTGTTTGACTTTGCATGTTTTGACTTCCCGAATAACTAGGTCATTCAAACCATCCACATTCGATCATACTTTGGAAGTAGGTATTGAGGCAAAAGTGTCATGAATGGGTTTGTAGTTTGTCTAAAGGCATTTAGACATAGCACAAGTTTGCTTGCAGTGTTCATGAGTAATCCTATAATAAGATTTGAGTATTGGATTCAACCCACGCTCATTTGAATCACTTCATGGATTTTATCAAGAGTGATCGTGAGATGATAATATCTTATATTCTTGAAACCAAGACATGTGAGTTGTAGTTTACAAGTCGGTTTCACATTGACGTATGTAAACGCACCAGTAACTTGGTGTTATAAAACATATTGTTATGTGTGATTTGATGAGTAAGTACAAGCGAGCATTTGAGTCTAAGTTTATCCATTCCTTTTACCCTTAGAGGGATAAAAGCGATTTATGTGGGCCCCTCTATAATTTAGTGATGACACCCATAAGTGCTTGGCCAAGCCTGGACTAGTTTGATTTGTTCAATTAGTCAGTTGTCATAAATCGGAAATCGGGAAACAACAGAATGACAGAGAGAATGATTATAATCTATGTATCATGTCCATATGATATCTAGAATGGAGGAATATATGATCCCCTATCTAATGGACGCGTTATTGCCTAGGTCAAAGTTCGACATCGACTTTTAAGAGCTACGATTGCTAGTCGAGATTTTGGAGTCGTACGTGCAATAATGGTTATTAGACTTATCTAAGTGCGATACTGTTGGATTAGGTGTCTAATCTCATAAATATAATTGGTATGTACTTGACCTGAGAGTAGCATGGTCCATTCGGGTTGCATATCATCAGGACAAATTGATAGGATGGATACTTGAGTAAGAGGTTACTTATGATTTGTTAATATATTATAAGTTCTAAAATATTAATATGAAATCATATTATTTAATTAGTATTGATCAAGAATTAATTTGGAATTAATTTTGTGATCAAAAGAGATTGATTAAATATATGGGGATTGATTTGGTAAATCAATGATTCTTATAGTGTGGGCCAATAGTTATTTAGGATGGGTTAAACCAATATGGTAGCCCATGGATAGTCCATGGAGGTTTAACCCACGGAGCCTAAGTAATATGAAAGGTCATGGGCATTAGGGTTTGCATGAATGTAACCCTATACCTTGCCACACTATAAAAGGAACCCATTAGTCACCAAAATCGGCCCCATGCATTCCAAGAAGAGTGGTAGCCGATTTTGTGTGCAAGTAGCCTCTTTCTCAAGTTCTCCTTTGTCCTAGGTATGTTGTGAACCGTTTGAGGTGCAACATTTACGACACTAAGTTCTTAAAGGCCAAAACTACAAGCTACAATAAAGAGGTAACTCTATAACTTAATTATATGTTGTTTATATCAATTGTATGTTAGTTGTAGGCTTAACGCTTTGGAAATAATATTGCATGTATAATTAGAGAAAACATTGTCACGCCCCCGAACCAGAACGGTGGAAACGTCCAGAGGCGTGTGACGTTATTGAGCAGTATCATAACAATTGTATATAATTGAAACATAGAAAAATCCAAACATCATACATCAATATAACAAGCTTACATTATTTTACATCATGTTTATGTTTTCAAGTGTACACAAAAGAAACATCAGTAAACAAATTTCCAAAATACAGCAAAAATAATCTTGAGTCCGCGATCCATAACCTGCTTATTGATTTCCTGAGAATACAAGTCGTTTGAAAAGCGTCAAAAAAAATATGTTGTTGAGTTCATTAGCATTTTCGTATAAAATTTTGTTGATAGTTTAGAAATCCAGAAAATCCAATATTTTCTTATCAAATAGTTGTAATTCTTGTTTCGAATCGAGTATCGTTGCATGTATGTCTTAATTCATCGTTTTCGAAATCGTACAAATCGTTTCCCCAGAAAATCCTACATTTTTTGATGTGTAAAATAGTATCTTTGGTAAAAACATAACACTTGTGTGGAAAAGTCTCATTGAGATAGTCAAAAATACTTGATTTTCAACCGAAGGTGAAATCTGTATAAATACGTTTTTGATGTATTCTAGTGAGTCGTTATAACCATACTAATATGAAGAAGTGCCTGTTATGACGTTCTTCAGGCATCGGTTTTGTTCAAGATAGTTGTCACCCTAGACTGGTCGGTCTAGCTGTAGCGAACAGCGAAGGTGCGGGGTGTCAACCCCGTATAGATCGATACACAAATTCCCGCTCCCCCTCCAGGAGACTCTGGTTATAACTCTTACAGGATCTTAGGCATACACTATTATATATACGTAAATCTACTGTGAAGATTTGTCTGACTAGAATACTAACCGACTTTTGAGCAAATCATGAAAACCATTATTTACTAATAAATAATAATAGTTGTAGTCGTAACTAGATATTTTGTTTCGTTCGATTCGTTTGTTGGAATCAATCCGTTGTGAAACATTTATCAAAATGACTCGATATTATCAAAGCCAGCATAACTACCCTTTTTCTTTATAAAACACTATGTGTGACTCAATTTGTCGGAAAGTGTCAAGTTATGTTTTGCGTAAAAACTATGACTTGTGTGAAATTATGACAGCAGCTTTATGACATACAAAATTTTCTGTCATAAAGACTCTATTTGTGTATTTTCTTGTCGCAAATATTAATATCAAATATTTATGAAATACCCCCTGATAGTTTGCAAAAACAATCATTTATGGGGCATAAAGTCCAAAACTTTGAAGATCCTAGCAATTGTGTCAACTTATATGTGTATTTCAACAACTTTTTATCTTTAGATATAGAGATATGAAATAAGGGGGTATGATTGGACATATTCAAAACCTTGGGAGGCTCTTCTTGTACATAAAGCATTCTCTATGTGGTGGTTTTGTAAACATTTCTAAGATTTTCATATAATTTGTGAACTCACGTTAATGAAAAATTTGTTATAATATAATAACATCTTAACACACATACTAAACATACAAATACATGCAATTATCCAAGTATTTAGACAATATTTGACTTGTATTCTCCTCCAAAAAACAATAAAAATTTAGAAAAAGGTGGCGTATGAAGTTCACATTTGTTATCTTTGCTGGGTGATTTGGAGAGTGATGAGGAAGTTTCCAAGCTCCAAAACTTCGAAGATTCTTAAAACTTTAGAGGATTCTAAGAATAATTTTTGTGTGTAAATATAGTGAAATCTTAGAATAATGGGAAGAATAATTGTTTAAAGAGGATAAAATACTCACCAAAGAAATCTGGGAATTTCCCTTGAATGGATGAACTTGAAGCTTGAAGGTGTTGAGAGTGTTCTTGGGAGTTTACTGAAGGTGGATGAGAGAAGTGGGACTTGGAGAGGAAGGAGTTCACGTATCTAAAGGGAAGGATAAGGGTGACTTGACATTTGCATGGAAAGCTGGTGGGTAAAGCTTACTTTCTTATGGATAATGTATGTTTATCTGGGATTTGCATGGGAAATGAGGAATTAGCATCACATCATAAAGTCAAACCCCTTTATCCTCTAAAAATCTCTTTAAAATCTTGGGTATTATTTTATATAAATATGTTTAAAATAATTGATTTTGGCATAAAATAGGGGTTTAAGGGGTCTAAGATATGAAAAATATGAATTTGGTAAGATTTCCAACGTCAAAATGCCTTAAAATGATGAAATGGTCCGGAAATGGCGCAAATCCGAAGTCAAAATGCGAATTTCGAAGTCCATGTGAAATTTTCGGAGCCATTTATCACATTCTGAAGCAAGAGAGTGTAATTCCGAAGCCGCTTGCTCAGGTCCGGAGGGCTCTTCTCGGATTCCGAAGTCATTAGCATTTTCCGGAGTCAGTAATGCAAAGTCTGAAGCATCCCTTCGGCTTGCGAAGCCAGCTGTCCGGTCTAAGGTGCGAAGTAGCGTTGTTCCGGACAAGCGAGGAGATCCGAAGCACTCGTTAACCCTTTCGGATCATGCGAGGTCCGAAGCAAGCATTAACCCTTCCGGAGCACGCTAGATCCAAAGCAGGGGAAGTTCCAAAGCCATTCCTCTTTGTTCTTTAGGAGGTGTCCGGGCTAAGAGGGTTCCGGGCGAGAGGTTCATGACCAAGAGGGTTCCAGACAAGAGGTTCAAGACCAAGAGGGTCCTTTTGGGTTTTCTCCTTCGGTTTTGGGTTGTTTTCGACTGGGGAAGGTACATAGAGAGATTTGGGAGAGATTTCACATACTTAGAGAGATTTGGGAGAGATTTCACATACTTGGAGGGATTTGGGAGAGATTTCACATACTTGGAGTGATTTGGGAGAGATTTCATATACATGGAGAGATTTGGGAGAGATTTCACATACTTGGAGAGATTTGGGAGAGATTTCACATACTTGGAGAGGTTTTGGAGAGATTTCACATACTAGGAGAGATTTGGAAGAGATTTCACATACTTGGAGAGATTTGGGAGAGATTTCACATACTTGGAGAGATTTGGGAGAGAGAGATATATAGTGGGAGAGATTGAGAGAGACTTTGATGATAGCCCTTATTAATGTTTTTCTTCGTAGACTAAGGACTTTAGACTTAGTTACATACCATTTTGAGTGTTATACACCCCCTAAGGGTACTCAATAGTACTTTATAGAGCTGTTACTTCCCTAAATCAGATTAGGGTTTTAAATTTTGAACATTTGAAGCTTTCAAGTGTTACTTTGCATTAGGATTTATATTTGTACATTAGTAAACATAAGGAAATCCCTAACATATAATACTAGTTGAGTTGAACAAGTTGACTCATTGACCATCACTTGACATTGACTTGACCATAAGCTTACCGGTTGTCACATCATCCCCCGCTTGAGAGAATTTCGTCTCGAAATTTTGCTTTGAAGCAGTATTCAAGGTTTATAAGTGGGGGTACTTCTGTATCATTTGATCTTCACGTTCCCAGGTGAATTCAGGTCCGAGTTTATCACTCCAACGAACTTCTACAATTGGGATGCGACTTTGATTAGTACTTTTCACCTCTCTGTCCATGATTTCAAGCGGTTCTTCCACAAATAAGAGATTCTCGTTTACATCGATCTCTTCTAGCGGGATTACAAGGGTTTCATCCGATAAGCACTTTTTCAAACTTGATACATAAAATACGAGACGCACGCTGCTGAGATCAGAGGGTAGTTGCAGCTTATAGGCCACCGGACCAATTCGGGCAAGAATCTCTAATGGTCCGATGTAGCGCGGGTTTAACTTTCCTTGCTTCCCGAAGCGGATCGTCCCTTTCCAGGGAGAGAATTTTAGTAACATGCGGTCTCCCACTTGGAATTCCAGCGGCTTTCGTCTTTTGTCTGCGTAACTTTTTTATCTATCTCGGTACGCTTGAAGTCGTGATCTGATCTAGACAATTTTCTCGGTTGTTTCCCGGATGATCTCAGGTCCTGTGAGAGTGTTATCCGGTAATTGCCCGCTTGCCATATGGGTGTCACCCACCTCAGCCCAACAGAGGGGCGATCTACATTTCCAGCCATACAAGTGGGTATCCCAGGCTTTGCCAAAATCTATTACGCATGCTCTGAGCATGTCCGCTAGAGTCTGAATTGTTTGCTCGCTTTGACCATCTATCTGGGGGTGGTAAGTAGTGCTCATATCCAATTGAGTTCCCAATGCCTTCTGGAGCGACGGCCAAAAACGAGAAGTGAATCTACTATCCCTATCCGAGATAATAGATATGGGGACTCCGTGAAGTCTTACTACCTCCTTCAGGTATATTCGCGTCAGCCTTTCCATCTTGTACGTCTCCTTTATTGGCAAAAAATGGGCGGATTTTGGCAATCGGTCAACGATCACCCAGATAGCATCTAGACCGCCTACCGTCTTGGGTAATTTTGTTATAAAATCCATTGTTATCCTCTCCCATTTCCACTCGGGTATTTCGGGTTGCTGAAGTAGACCTGAGGGCTTCTGCTACTCCATTTTAACCTTGGTACAAGTGAGACACTTGCCAACGTAAGTAGCAATCTCTGCCTTCATATTTGGCCACCAATAATGTTGTTTGATATCCAGGTACATCTTGTCGGAACCAAGATGGATAGAGTACCTTGTTTTATAATCCTCATTCATTATTACGTCCCGAAACCTACCGAACTTTAGTGTCCAAATTCAGTCCATAAGGTAATAGGCTCCGTCTTCTTTGACCATCAGATTCTTTTCCATTCCACGCAATGCCTCATTGGTGACGTTTTCCGGATTCAAGGCTTCTTGCTGGGCCTCTTTGATTCATGAGGATAGATGGGAATGGATGGTCATCGTCAGCGTACTCGGCGACCCGAGTACTCTTTTCGACTTAAGGCATTGGCTACTACATTTGCTTTGCCTGGGTGGTATTTGATTTTGCACTCGTAGTCGTTTAGCAGTTTGACCCATCTTCGTTGCCTCATGTTCAGTTCCTTTTGACTCAGGATATGTTGGAGGCTCTTGTGATCTGTGAAGATGGTGCACTTAGTACCATAAAGGCAGTGCCGCCAAATCTTTATAGCGAAGATCACAACTCCCAGTTCGAGGTCATGGGTGGTGTAGTTTACCTCGTGGGTCTTTAGTTGTCCTGAGGCGTATGCTATCACCTTTCCTTGTTGCATAAGCACACTCCCTAACCCTTGGTTAGAAGCATCGCAGTATACTACGAAGTCCTCCATTCCTTCTGGCAAGGATAATACCGGAGCACTATAGAGGGCTTGTTTCATATTTTGAAGGCAGCTTCTTGTTTATCATTCCAAAGGAAAGGCGCACCCTTATGGGTGTGAGCGGTGAGAGGCTTGTCAACTTTTGAGAAATTTTGGATGAATCTTCGGTAATAACCGGCGAGGCCTAGAAATTGTTGGATTTCGGTTGGGGTTCTTAGGGTTGTCCAACCCTCTATAGCTTTGATCTTGGTAGGGTCCACATGTATTCCCTCTTCACTGACTATGTGACCCAAGAATTCCACTCTACGAATCCAGAATGCGCATTTTGAGAATTTCGCATAAAGCTTTTTTTCCCTCAACGTTCCCAAAATCTGTCGTATATGTTGGCTGTGCTCTTTCTTGCGCTTAGAGTAAACGAGTATATCATCGATGAAAACAATCACGAAGTTATCACGGAATGGCCGGCAGACTCTGTTCATTAGATCCAAAAAGGTTGTTGGTGCGTTTGGAGACTGAAACGCATGACTACAAACTTGAAGTGTCCATAATGGGTTCGGAAAGCAGTCTTTGGGATATCCTCCTCTCGGACTCTTAGTTGGTGGTATCCAGACCTCAGATCTATCTAGGAAAAGTAACTGGCTCCTTGGAGTTGGTCGAATACATCATCAATTCAGGGAAGAGGGTATCGATTCTTGACGGTGAGCTTGTTTAATTCTCAGTAATCTATGCACATTCTAAAAGACCCGTATTTCTTCTTGACAAACAGAACCGGAGCTCCCCAAGGTGAGAAACTCGTCCTGATGAACCCTTAGTCGAGAAGCTCGCTCAATTGATAGATAACACTTGCATCTCGGTAGGAGCTAATCGGTAGAGTGATTTGGCGATAGGAGTGGCTCCAGGTACAAGATCGATTCGGAACTCGACCTGGCGCTCGGGAGGTATTCCAGGCAAATCCTCAGGAAATACGTCGGGAAAGTCACGTACTTCAGGAATATCGTTGATGCTTTTCTCCTCCTTCGTTTAATCCATAACATGAGCAAGAAAGGCATGATTCTTTTTACGCAGTCACTTTTTTGCTTGGATGCAAGAAATGAGTCGGAGGTTTGAACCAAGTTTATCGCCATAAAATATTAGGGTTTCGTTGTTGGGTAGGTGAAGGAGAACGGCCTTCTCGTGACACATAATTTCAGCACGGTAGGGGCTTAACTAATCCATGCCAACAATCACATCAAAGCTCCTAATATTAACATGCATCAAACTGATTGGGAAGGACTGATTATTTAACATTAGTGTGCACCCTACATAGACGTCGTTGGTTGATTCGGTTTTACCGTTGGCCATCTCGACTGTATAATTTTCATCAATTTGTGAGGATTTTGATTGAGTAAGTGTTTGAATTTATGGCTTACGAACCTACGTTCAGCACCACTATCAAATAAAATGCACGCATAAGAGTTGTTGATGGGAAACGTACCAGTCACCACTATTGGATCTTGCACCGCTTCTCCTTGCCCCATGGTTAAGACCCTTCCTGCGTTTTGATTGTTGTTCTTGGGGCAGTTGCATTTAAAATGGTCGGTTTCCCCACATCCATAACATGTGTGGCTGGCTCCGGCGTTGTTGTCGTTGGATTGTTTGTTTTGTTGCGGGGGCATCTTGCAATACCGGATGGTGTGTCCCTTTCAATTAAAGTTGGTGCATTGGAAATCCTTGCATGCCCCATAGTGGTGATAGTTACACTTGTCACACTTGGGATTGGATCATTCGCATGTCTTTACTGGCACGGTTGTGGTTGAGGCAGGGGCGATTAGGGCTAGTGCTGCTGGAGCAGTAGCGGAATGGACTACTACTATCTGCGGTTTCTTGGATGGCCCTGCGTTCTGTCGTCCTCTTCACTTGTTTCCCCCATTCTTCTTGCTTCCTCCTTCCTATTTGCTCTCTACCTCGGTTGTTTTGGTACTCTTCTTATCACTGTGATCATAAAGTTTCTTGGCCAGACACTTTGCAATGTCATAGGTCTCGGGTTTTTAGGCAATTACATTACCCTGAATGGGGGGCGTCAACTCCCAGATGAATCGCTCGACCTTCTTTCCTTCAGATGTTATCATACCAGGACACAGGAGGGATAGCTCGTTAAACCTTGAAATGTACGCGTCAATGTCTGAATTCTGCACCGTAAGGTTCCAAAATTCCTGCTTGAGTTTTTGAACCTCTCCTCGGGGACATTACTCTGCGATTAACATTTCTTTGAGTTCTTCACAGGACATGGCGTTTGCAACGGGAAGTGTCATGGCCTCGATATGACCGTTTCACCATAACAATGCTTGATCGATAAAGGTGCAGGCAGCAAATTTGACCTTACTCCCTTCCGGACATTCGCATATCTCGAACACTGATTCGATCTTCTCGATCCATCGCTTAAAGGCTATGACTTCCCCGCTCCCGTTGAAATTGTGGGGTGTTGCATTGGAAAATTCATTGTAGGTGCAAGTCCTCGCAGGTCCTTCATTTATCCCTTGGTGGGAGTTTCCCGTCCCTTGACCATTACCACCATTATTTTCGTTTTGAATGTGGGCTAACGTTGTTGTTACTGCAGCTGAGACTGCCGCTTGAAAAGTTGCAGAGTTCATTTCCGGCTGGGGCGGCGGTGGTGGCGTTATGTTGTTGTTCTTTCTGATTGGTCTCCTCGGCATCTTTCTGTCATGGATCAGAAGGACAATGAGTATCCAATGCATTTCGCCTCACGATTTCTTGATTATAGAATAGTATCATTGATTTGGGTGCATATGAACAAGTGTGTGTATAAATTCAACATGTAATAGTAGCAACAAAGCACACAATGGGTAACACAACATAAGAAAATACATATCCGCTTTTCATTGATAATAATTTCTTGAGTACATGATTTTTTTTGCCTTATAATAGCATACAATACACACAGCGAAATAAAACTAACACGAAAATACATAGGGTAGTGCATAGAAGAAAGTCGATACGGTAGCTAGTGTATAGATACTAGTCGCGACGAGTCGGTTCTGGTGGTGCAGACGATGAGGTAGACGCGCCATGGAGCTCATCTAACCTATGTTCGGTGATTTGCATGCACTCCTCCAAAGCGGTGTGTCACTCCTGGTATTCTCTGACCTCTGCTCGCGTAGTGGCAAGATCTTCCACGAGTCATTCCATCGGATATAAGTCTCACTCTAGCTCTCGCGTGCGAGTATCCGTGATCTGCATAGCCGCCCGCATCTGCATTACTCGGTTGGCGGTCACTTGAGTTTGGGCACTGATGTCCCTAATACGTCTGACCACAATAAGAAGTGTTCGATATGCTGGTCCTCCATGTCGAAGATCGTAGTAACCTTGGTTCATCCCAAACAGTGGTTGTTGCCCCTGGCGTCGGCTCATCTCTCGATATTGTCAGCCCAAGGAGGTGTAGGGCCATTGTAACCCATCCTATGTGGTGGTACCCTTTCCATGTAGGGAGGGTAGATAACCTCAGACTCTGCGTCCTCTTCCTCGTCATCTTCATCAATGTCCTCTTCTTCGAACTCTATCGGTTCCTCGGGATCCTCCATGGGTTCCTCGGGGTCTTCTTCTGGGTCTTCTTCAATCCAACCTCCATTCCCATGATTGGGAAAGTAGGGGTCTCCAGGGTGGTGAAATCCTTCGAAGTCGTATGTGCAAGAATGAGTGAGTACGAGAAAATAAACAAAATGTCAAAATACTCCTATAGTATTTTACTTATTTTTGGGTTGGTTCTCAAAACTTTTGGATGCCAAGTTGGGAAACGCTAGACTTGTTGCAACACCACTACCACTCCTGAACACATGTTGGTCATATCTCAGATAAATATAGTTGATCATGCTATATTTATTCCAGATATGATTACATAACTGTCCAGGTTTGACTGTAGTGTTCAACCCCTGAGTTATTTTGTTTTACTTCTTGTTATGATACGATCCTACCAAGTATCTATTCTTTTAGTCAGAGTGTTTTAGTCCCATTATATTTATAGTTGTATATCATGTATGGCTAGATATACTGGTTCACTATAAACAATGCTCTGATACCAATCTGTCACACCCCCGAACCAGAACGACGGAAACGTCCGGAGGCGTGTGACGTTATTGAGCAGTATCATAACAATTGTATATATATGAAACATAGAAAATCCAAACATCATACATCAATATAACAAGCTTACGTCGTTTTACATCATGTTTATGTTTTCAACTGTACACAAAAGAAACATCGGTAAACAAATTTCCAAAATACAGCAAAAACAATCTTGAGTCCACGATCCATAACCTGCTTATTGATTTCATGAGAATACAAGTCGTTTGAAAAGCGTCAACATAAAATATGTTGGTGAGTTCATAAGAATTTTCATATAAAAACTTTGTTGATAGTTTAGAAATCCAGAAAATCCAATATTTTCTTATCAAATAGTTGTAATTCTTGTTTCAAATCGAGTATAGTTGCATGTGTGTCTTAATTCATCATTTTTGAAATCGTACAAATCGTTTCCCTAGAAAATCCTACATTTTTTATGTGTAAAATAGTAGCTTTGGTAAAAACATAACACTTGTGTGGAAAAGTCTCATTGAGATAGTCAAAAATAGTTGATTTTCAACTGAAGGTGAAATCTGTATAAATACGTTTCTGATGTATTCTAGTGAGTCGTTATAACAATACTAATATGACGGAGTGTCTGTTATGACGTTCTTCGGGCGTTGGTTTTGTTCAAGACATTTGTCACCCTAGACTGGCCGGTCTAGCTGTAGCGAACAACGAAGGTGCGGGGTGTCAACCTCGTATAGATCTATACATAAATTCCCGTTCCCCATCCAGGAGACTCTAGTTATAACTCTTACAGGACTTTAGGCGTACACTATTATATATAAATATATGTACTGTGAAGATTTTTCTGACTAGAATACTAACCGACTTTTGAGCAAATCGTGAAATCAAGAAGATTTCATTGTACATGTGATGAGTTAAGAAACTCTTTGATCGTTTAGATCTTTGAACAGGTTAATCACAAAAACGATAAACAGTAATATCAAACACAAGAATGAATCAAAATATGTCGAATGATTCAATAGATTCAAGCCTCAGCAGAGCTCGATAAAGAACTTCCGCCGTAGAGGCTATTAGGGTTACAAATGATAAAGATAATATCTTTCAAAATAATCGACTTCTAAATCTTACGTACAAAGATGCATGCAAGCATCTATAAATACTAAACCCTAGAAATAACTCACGGATGGACAGGCCCAATCCGGAGACAAAATGGACTAAAGAGCGAGCCCAAGACGCAACACCTTTCAGACCCAACAATCTCCCCAATTGCGTCAATTGGAGCGAGACTTCTACTTCGGCTTGCTGGGACCAGCTGCAGGAACTTTGTTTGTGGTATCAAACAGACGTGGAATGAGGGAAAGGATGGTCTATCTAAAGCGAATGTACCACTGGATCATGTCATCAAAATTCTTCTTGTCATCTGCTAAATTCTGCTTGCATCGATGAATGATTCCCAGAACATGTTCCAAGCATGTAGTGGTGTAAAGGTGCTTATCTGACAAGGCGAACAGGCATTTTTGGCCTTCGTTCCTTGTGAACATGACAGAATTCCGCTTCGGGTCAATTCTTCCCATCTGCATCATGTTCAAATCACTACCAGAGCCAACAGGAGAGATAGTAGGCTTCTTCTTGAAGATACTTGCAATCTCCTGATCCATCTTGGCAACCTCCATAATGTAGCATACAAACATTCTTTTGAAGTAATCGATGATTGGCCCATACTCAGCTTCATTGGTGACGAGGATGCTATGCAAAATAATCCAATCATGTGGATTCAGGTTGGGAAGATCAACAAGTGATATAGCATGTTCAGTTTTAGCAGAACCCCTCAGCACTTTGAACCGAACGTTCGTGAAGTTGCCCTCACGAAACAGTTTGAGGACCCGAACGTTGATGATCTTATGAGCACTCCATGTCTGATACTGAGGTTGAGTAGACCTCAAATAGAATTCAACAAGTTCCCTATCAACCTTTGGGTGAGGATGAGGAACATCAGCAATATTATCAAAAGCATGGAAGATGAAGGCCTTTCGGGTCAGTGGCTTATTGAATTGAGAATCGACAGAATTGATCCGATCCAAAGAAATCACTGGTTCGAGCCACAAGATGTTGGGAGTTTCAATTGCTTCTTTTAAAAGCTTCTCGAGAGTCCACGGAGGAAAAAGAGTTTTCCTACTCTCAAGAAGATCATGAGCCTCCTTCATTTTTCGTTCGTTCACCTCAAACTCTCTGGCAACGCGAACGCTCATGTCAGCATCTTTTTCCCAGCCTTGTTTCTTCAAGAGATCAGCGATGGTCTCTTTATCATCATCATCACTGTCTTCAGCAATCTTCCTTCCTTTGTCTTTGACACCCGAACCTGAGGCTTGACCTGCTGGAGGAGGTTCGGTTGCTTTAGTTTCTGTGGAAGTGGGAGGCGGTTGAGACACATCTTCTCCCCCTTGTTTCGGATGGGCCACGAACTCAAGAAGCCCTTCAAGTTTGCTTAGTAGGGCAAGGGCAGGAGCAAGCTTCTCTGCTAGAGTGCGCCTCACAGAGTAGTTCAGGATAGGATCATGTGCTTCGATGATGTTGGAGAGGGAAGCGTGGACATCCGAAACACATGATGAGATAACCTCACGCTCAGATCAGAGAGAGGCAACTTCCTTTTCTGATTGAAAAAGATGAAGACTCTTGACCTTAAGAGCAGTAGTCTTCCGAGCAAGAGCATCCATCACTGAGTTCTCTGAAGCGAGATCTTCTTGCAGCTTTGTCAAACGCTCCTCAATAGTCGCCTGGAATAATTTGTTGTCATCATTGAGAGACTGACGAAGACTGGCAAAGGACTGCAGTTCAGAGGCAACTGAAGTGGCCAGCTTGTGGACAAGAGAATCAAGCTTCTCTGCATTGGAGTGTGCGGATCCCTATAAATACTCCAAAAGAGAATTAGCATCAACAAATAGTTTTTTGACTTTTTCGGTCGCAGCAGCATACGCCTTGGTAGAGGCGTCAATAGCAGCAGTGGCAGAGATGATGGAGGCTTCATGAGCCTTGGTGAATGTATCAACAAGCCCCTGAAAACCAGCCTCTGAGATAGTGGACCGAGAGGAAGAGGAGGAGGAAGCAATGAGACTATCGATTTTCTCATGTAGTTCCTTGAGATGCTTCTTGGTGACTGGAGCATCATCGTCATCATCACTTTGCACTTGATACGGACTGTAGTAGACCGAGTCAAACGTCATGTCCTCTCCTCTAAGAAAAGGTTCCTCATCTTCTGCTGTTTGATCAGGAGATGAAGGCGACGGTGGGGTAGGTTCAGGTGCTGAAGTAGGAGCCCCCGTATCAGATACATTGGTTCGAACCCCAGCGGTGGTTGTTGTGGTAGCTTCTGTGAAAATAGGAGGTGGGACAGGGATAGATGTGGGTGGTATTTGAGTAGCGGAGGTTATGGGGGGAATGGAAATAGAGATGGAGATTGGGGGAGGAGAGACAGGGTTTAGAGGAAATAGGTACCTCAGGGGAAGGTGAACGTGGAGAAGTATTACCTCGAAGGGACTCTTCTGAGTCTGAACTCTCTTCCTCAGATTCACTGGAGGAGGAGGCAAGAATAAGTTTACGCCTGGGTTGAGTCTTCCTCTTCTTTGGTGGAGGGGATTGAGCTTCCTTGGAAGGTTTGCGCTTCTTTGGAGAAGGACCCTTCGCTCCTTTGACAACTTTCTTGTCCTTTCCCTTGTCTTGTTTCTTTCCCTTGGGAGCAGGCCTGTCAGCGTCATGAATGGATTGGATCATTTCAGGAATGAGCTCTCTGGGACCTGAGCGATGAAACTCCTTGTAAGTTCTGATGATGCGACTATCGTTTGGAACACACCCATACATTGACTCAGGGATTGAGCCAACGAACTGAAATTTGGAGGAATCAGACACTATGATCTTCATAGTGTGCAAAGTGCCTATCAAGGAGAGTGGAGAATCAGCAACAACAGGGACATGATACTTGTCCATCGCCCACTTTGTGACCAGCGTCCAGAATCTGGCATAAGAGATTTCAGAATGGCGAGAAGTGGACGCAAGGCTCTGAATCAGCTGCTGCCATAGAACCGATCCATAATCGAGATTGATGTCGTGGTACAACCCATAGAGAATGGTCATAAACAATCGACTCGCCCCATCTGAACCTGCACTCCGTTCCGATAGCCCTTTGAACAACACAGTAGAAGCCATTCCACTGAGGAGGTAAGCATGATTTCTTGAACTTTGTAACGGTGGTCAGAATCTCAGTGTAACCCATGTTGTAAAACATGGAGAACAACTGACCCACGGGAATAGATTCAGGGTTAACCCTAGACTCATCAGGTTCAAACCCTAAAAGCGAACAAAATCGTTGTTTGGAGATGGAGGACTTGTTATCAAGAATGTCGAAGAAGATTCGATCGATAGACTTGTCATATTGGGCTGTTGAGAAGATTTGTGACAAACACTCCATTGGAACGAGTTCGACCTTGGTTAGTGCTGGAACCAGTGGAGAGTACTTGAGGCACTCCACGATTGGGAACATAAAAGCATCGTAGACTTGAGGAGTGAGATCAATGATCAGGCTTTGTTGAGGGCGGATGGGAAAAATGTGGGAGGTAGCATGAACTGAAGAGGAGTCCGCCATTGAAGAGAAGTTTTTGGGAAGATGATGAACAGTAGGAGAAATTGATTGTTTCTTACTCTCTGAATATTTGGTGCAGTAAAGAGGTAAAAGACTGTAGGATTTACCCTTTATACTGTGGGTAGAGGAGAGAGAAGAATCTATTCCCAAATCTTCTTAAAGAAAAATGAAGCGTTTCCTTAGGTGAGTGACGCGTGACAGTTTAGAACCCCGATGATTACGCAGGAGAGAGAAAGAATGTTCTGTTTCACACGCCTTCCCATCAAGCGCCTTTTGAAATACCAAAAATGATTCCGCTTTACACGCCTTCCCATCAAGCGCCGTTTGAAATATTAAAGCGATTAGACTTTCAGCTGAGTCATCAGCTTATCCTTTTAGAATGAGCTGTCTTCATAGATAAAGAAAAGCACGTGCAACATTAAGAACCACATCTCGTGTACCACAGTAAATCGCATAGCTAAAAAAATATAGCTTATAATTAACAAAACCAGATTTATGGAAAATCAAAAAGATTTCCGTGCATAGAGTGTCAAAGAAAAAGAAATAAAGCAACACTTAGGTGGGAAAATGTGATGTCAATAAAGACACGAAACAGTGGATCCCAAGCACGAATCTCTTCCTTCAAAGTCAAGAGAGACCTTAAAGTGTTTGTGTGGTTTCCCGTTGAATTATGATCAGACACTAATTAAGAAGTTTTGAAAGACATCTTTTAATAAGGCTAATTTGGGAGGCTTGCACTTCAGTTCAGAATTCCTGATCTTGATATAAGACAGAAATCGACTGAAGTACTTGTGAGACCAATGTGGTCTTTTAAACAAGTAGGTGTGGAGAATATTTAAGTAACATGTTGAAAATATATTAGGGTGAACATAAAAAAAAAAAAAAAAAAAACTGGATTCTAAGGGAAGAAATGTTATGGTATTTAACAATTTCATAAGAATCACACAAAAAGAAAATTAGAGATTTCTTGGTACAACCACTTGGGTGAATTCATTAATTCATGAGTGAAAACTAGAGCAAATTTAATTGTTCACCGTCAATTCATAGTAGGTATTGAATTGTGGGTTTCACTTAGCACGTAGTGGCACGAAGCTAAGATCATAAACACATAAATTGTGTAACCATAAACCTCAGTGGTAATTTCTGAGAGTCTCAAGGGTTACATGTATGAAGCGAATAGGATGGAGAAAAATATTTGAGATGGTGTAAAGAAACCAAAGTACCTCTGCTATAAAATTAATGACTAAGCAGAAAACTCTTATCTCATATGAGAAGAGAGTAAGGTAGCTCATGATTATAATAAATGATATAGCCTAATTGGGAAGACAAGGTTTGTATATACCAGGTCAGTAAGGCTTTATTCAAAATCAGTTGAGGCTTTGGGCAACATGTAGCAGCATGCTTCTAGGGACACTTAACTATTAAAAAGTGTGAGAACAATACCTGCCCCATCGATCATTCACAAATGGTAAAAACAAACAGAAGTAAATTTTTTTTTTTTTGGATTTTATGAAATTTTTTATTCAAAGAGAAAAACAAAAATAAAGCAAACAAAAAAAAATTTGGAACCGAACCCGAAATAGACCGAACGCTCGGTTCATTTCGGTTTCAAAAAAAATTGTTTGAAAAAGAAAAATAATTAGGAAATAAGTGTACAAAAAAGTTTACAACCAAAGAAACTACCTTTTAGTGATAAGCGAAGACAAGTGCAATAGGAGCGAACCCGAGCACTCGGTTCATTTCGGTATTCATGTGAACCGAACCCGAAATAGACGGAACGTTTGGTTCATTTCGCTTCCAACTTTTAGTTTTGAGAATGAGTTTTTGGTACTGACTCCGATTCCATCATACCTAGTCCTTGTAGAATTTTATTAAAACTTGCTTCAGAAAGGGCTTTGGTGAAGATGTCAGCCAGTTGATCAGTAGTTCGAACAAAGTGAATCTCTACGTTTCCGTCTTCGACGTGATCTTTAATGAAGTGATACCTCAATGCAATGTGTTTGGTTTTGGAGTGTTGCACAGGATTATGACAGATCCTAATTGCACTTTCTGAGTCACAATATAGAGGGGTCTTTTTCATATTGAGTCCATAATCCCGGAGTTGACTTTGGATCCAAATTACTTGAGATGTGCAAGAAGCGGCTGCAATGTATTCTGCTTCGGCTGTAGACAGAGAAACACATGTTTGTTTCTTAGATTGCCAGCTCACCAGCTTCCCGTCGAGGAATTGATAGCCTCCTGTAGTGCTTTTCCTATCTAAACCACATCCTCCAAGGTCTGCATCTGAGTAGGCTTGAACAAAGAAACCTGAGTTTGAGGGATACCAGAGACCGAGAGAGGTGGTTCGCTTCAGATAACAGAGTATGTTTGTCACTGCAAGCATGTGTGGTTCACGAGGATTCGCTTGAAACCTAGCACAATAGCACACAGAAAACATTATATCAGGCCTGCTGGCTGTGAGGTACATCAGGGAACCAATCATTTGGCGGTATAGCGTTATGTCGACTGCCGGTTTCCAAGGATGGTGTGAGCTTGGTGCCGAATGCCATAGGGACTTTGACCTTTGAATCTCCCATCATGCCGAATTTAGCAAGAAGAGTCTTGGTATATGCTTCCTGGTTGATAAAGATGCCTTCGGGTCCCTGTCTAATGTTTAAACCAAGGAAAAAGTTAATCGGACCCTTTGAGCTCATTTCAAATTTTGTCTCCATCAACCTTCTGAATTCAGCTGTTAAGCTAGGATTCGTTGAGCCAAAGATGATATCATCGACATGGATCTGAATAATCATAAGGTGGTTACCTTCCTTTTTACAAAAGAAGGTTGGGTCAACCGAACCTTGTTTGAATTTAGACATCTATAAAAACTTAGTTAGTGTTTCATACCATGCCCTAGGTGCTTGTTTCAGACCATAAATTGCCTTGTCTAGGATGTAGCAATGATTTGGATGTTGTTCATTCACGACACCAGGAGGTTGCTCCACGTAAACCGTTTCTTCAAGTTCCCCATTTAGAAAAGCGCACTTCACATCCATTTGGTAGACCTCGAAGTTCTTGTGTGCAGCATAGGCAAGAAATATTTGAACAGATTCCAGCCTAGCTACCGGAGCAAATGTTTCTTCGTAATCAATTCCTTCTTCCTGACAATATCCTTTTACCACAAGATGAGCTTTATTTCGAATCACGTTACCCTCCTTATCCATTTTGTTTCTGAATACCCATTTGAGACCAACGACTGAGGCATCTTTCGGTGTTGGGATGAGACACCAAACCTTATTTCTTTCGAACTCATTGAGTTCATCCTGCATTTCTTGTACCCAATCAGAATGATCAAGTGCAATATTGACAGTCTTCGGCTCAATTTTGGACACGAAAGAATTAAACATGTGGAACTCTATTTTGGAGAATAGGGAAGTTTGCTTTGCCTTCACTTGAGATTGAGTTAGGACCTTTTCAGATATATCACCCACTATCTGAGATACAGGATGATCTCTGGTCCATTTGGTGAGTGGAGGATAGTTTGGATCATAGGATGGATCCAATTCAGCATTGACCATTTCTTCCAACTCTGATTGACTATCATCATCATAGAACATATCGTAATTCTCCCCCTCGACAGATGATGAGTTATTTGGACCTTCGGGTGCTACTGAACATTCGGGTATAGTTGGGCTTTCGGGAGCTACAGGACTTTCGGGTGTAGCCGGGCTTTCGGGTGCTACCGGACTTTCGGGTGTAGCCGGGCTTTCGGGTGCTACAAGGATTGGATTCTCCCCTTGAATTTGTGAGTCTTGTTGTTTTGAAGAGAATTGATTCTCCCCCTCAACCGAAGTGTCGTGATGAGGTTCTTCTTCTCCCATTTGTTTGGCTGCATCTTTGACAATCTGCTTCAGATGATCGATTTTGTTGTCTGCTGCCTTGGCTTCCGAGAGAGTGGCTTTCTCAGGTTCATCAAATAAGTCTATGAATTGATCAAATAAATTGGCAATCGAGGCTGTGACTTGACCTGTTTGAGAGAAAATTTCTCCAATTGCTTCTTCGGTAGTCTTTAGTTTCTTGACGTAATTGTCATCGAACGTCACATAATATGTTTCTTCAATTCTTATAGAACGTTTATTTAGAACCCTGTATGCCTTTGAAGTAAGAGAATATCCCAGAAAGATTCCTTCGTCAGCTTTAACATCAAACTTGTTGCGATGTTCTTTGGAGTTGAAGATGAAGCAACTTGAACCGAACACATGGAAGAATTTGACATTCGGCTTCCTGTTGTTAGTGATCTCATAAGGAGTGAGAGAGAAACGCTTGTTGAGATAAGACCTATTATGCGTAAAACATGCTGCAGCAATAGCATCAGTCTAGAAATAAAAGGGAAGAGAAGCAAAACTTAGCACGGTTCGGGCCACCTCACACAGGGATCAGTTTCGCCTTTCGACAATTCCATTCTGTTGAGGTGTATAAGGGGCTGAGAAGTTGTGACTGGTCCCTTTTTCTGCCAACAAGTCTTCTAATTCTTTGTTTTTGAATTCCAGTCCATTGTCGCTCCTAATGTTTCGAACGACTTTCCTCAGTTGCACTTCGACCTGCTTGATAAAGATTTTCAGTTTGGGAGTCGCTTCAGATTTGTGCTTTAGAAAGAATACCCAAGTAAAACGTGAGAAGTCATCAACAATAACAAGAATATAGTTTTTACTGCCAATGCTCTTGATTGAGGATGGACCACATAAGTCGATGTGAAGCAACTCAAGTGGTTCAACAACGTTTGTGTTTATAACTGATGGGTGACTTTGACGACTCTGTTTCCCTATTTCGCATGAAGCGCACAAGTGTTCACGATCAAACTTGAGCAATGGAAGACCCCGAACATGACCGCCGGTGACAAGCTTATTGATGTCTTTGAAGTTGAGATGTGAAAGCCTTCGGTGCACAACCAACTTTCGTCTGAATGAGCTTTGGACAAAAGACATATGGCTGGACTCCCTTTGATTGGTCTGAGATTCAGAGGAAACATTTCGCCTTTTCGATCTGATTTGAGAATGACCTTGTTGGATTTCTTATGTATAATTTCTGAACCTTCGTTGTCGAATGAAACTTTAAGACCGGTACCTCCCACCAGTTGAGATACACTGATGAGATTATGCTGCAATCCTTCTACATACGCCACCTTCCTTATTGTGAAGTATCCATTGGTTATCATCCCATAACCCTTTATTGTTCCATAGGAGTTGTTACCGAACTTGACATTGCCACCATTTTGAAGTGATCGAAACTCCCTTAGCTCTTCCTTCCTTCCTGTCATGTGACGTGAGCAGCCACTGTCAATGTACCATTCTTCGTCAAACTGCTCGTCACTGATAACCAGCAAAAATTAAGCAGATTTAGGAACCCAAAGTTTCTTGGGTCCACGTGAGCCTTTCACAGAAACAGGAATGGTAAGAGAAACATCAACGAGATATGTTCGTTTTATTAAGGTTGTTTCATCTTTTCTTTTAATAGTAAATACTTTGATTTTATTAGAATTAGTTGCAGGCGTTTTGGATTCAGATTCTGGTGTTTGGACTTTAGCTTGCTTTCGGTCTTCCTTAGCTGAGGAAATCTTCCTTTTTCCTTTCAAATCCATTGACGATCTTGAATTTTGTGTAGGAACAGAATTGGGCTTAGAAGAAGATTGAGAACGAGAAGAATTAGAGGAAAATAAATTAGAATGAGAATCTTTCCTGACTTGAGGTTTGGAATGATCCTTTCGTTTGTGGTCATTTGGTGGACCGAACCTGGACCTTCGGTAGTTGTTTGATGATGAACCGAAGTTTGATTTTTGGGTGTTGTTGGTTGGGTCCGAAACTGGGTTTTTTATTGTAAAAGCTTGATGGACTGAAATCAGGTATTTGCCTGTTGTTATTTGGCAGACCGAAACTAGCTTTTCGGTTACTGTTGCTTTCGGGACCGAACCTATCCTTTCGGTTCTGTTCTTCACGTGGACCGAAAGTCTTTCTCTGGTTCTTCTGACTTTTGTTTTCTTCTCCCTTTGACTTAGAATCTTTGTCATGGTAAGTGTAGTGAGGATTTTGGGAGCGCCAAAACTACTTTCGCTCTGAGAGATTTTTCTTGTATCTCAAGTTTCTCTGCTGCTTTTGATTTTTCACCTATTTCGGTTGTTTATGAATATTTGCCTTTTGTTTCAGGTTCTTAGCAACCGGTTCGCTCTTCATGGATGAGGTTTCGCTTATGGAGGTAACTTCTTCCACTGGAATCTCTTTTGTGCCACCGGTACTTGGTACGTCAAAGTTAGTAGGCTTATTCAGAGGTTCGGGCACATATCTACCTTTGGCCTTCCAGGATGTTCGCTCTGACAGACCAACTGTTTCGTCTGCGTTGTCTATCGGTGCTGACCAGAAAAACTCATCACAGCCATCTGCATTATCTTCGTCCACTATGGCAGTGAGTTCGGTTGTCTGATGTTCGGTTACTCGTGTGACCTTACATACCTGATTGGGAGTTGTTCTTACCTTCTGAAACATGAAGGCCTTTTCTGTAAGGACAAGGGACTTAGTTTTGTACAAACGAGCGAATTCCACAGAATTTTCAGAAATCAGGTTTTCGGGGTTTTCGGGTTCGCTTCTGACGAACTCGGAACAATCAACTACGTCATCTACAGAAATTTCACTCATATCATCGTCCTCGTTAAGTTCAGATGCATTTTCAACATCAATTTTTTTTCTGAACTCAAATTGGTACTCAATGAGTCGAATTTTTGTATGGTTTCGGTCCTGAGTTTCAACTTATCATTTTCATCCAAGAGATTTTTAAGCATGTCCTTATGGTCTTTGGACTTTATAAAAGATTCTATTTTGTCCAGACCATACATGTAAGTAGGATTAACATCATTGGAAGATACAACACTTTCACAGTTGTATGCTTCGGCATCAATTTCATCCTCCTTAAACTCAAGGAAGGGTAGAATCATGCGATGTATCTTCTGTCCTATTTCACAATTTAGATGCAGTTGAGTAATGTTAGCATAAATCCTTTTGGAAATCAAACAAAAAACATTCCTTTCTTTTAACAATTTGAGATTGTCTCTTTGTAAATAAATGTTTTCATCCCTAGACTTAATCAGCTCCAACTCTTTCTGCTCTATCCACATCCTTCGCTCCTCACTCTTGGATGACACCGTGCTTCTTTGGTCAGTTAGATTAGAATTCGTGACCCGTGTTTGCGTTAAACAACTATCTAGATTTGAAATTCTTGAATTCAAGTTATTTAATTCCTTTTCATATGATTTTTGTGGAATTTTAAACGAAACAAAAATAGATTGTACCTTCTTGATCAGTTCATCAAGTTCACTGATCTGCACACTGAGAGGTTTTGCTGTAAAGCATAAGTCCTCTCGCTCCTTGGCCTCTTCATTTCCACCATCAGTGTTGTATCCCCTCATCTGAGATACATCGGTCACCATAAGACATCTTCCATCAGTTTCACCACCTTTTGCAACATAATCCTTTCCATGTCAAGGCTTTCTCACTTCATCGTCTTCTGAGTCAGTTGACCACACCTGCACGCCACGCCACCGAACTCATCATCATCTACCGAACCTTGCATACTATAAGAGCATTCATAGAGGGATTAGTAGCAGCTTTGTTCCTTTTTATCTCTTCCAGTATTTTCATAAGACTTGTTTCTTCATCTTTCACTTCACCTTTCTCTGCCATCTTCTTCAGCACGCAATCTTTTGCGTAGTGATTCTTCTCACCACAGTAGAAGCAACTGACACCAGAGTCAGCTTCACCCTTGCTTCCTTTTTCAATTCCTCAACCTTCGGTTCGTCTTTCACCTTTTCAGAACTGTAGCTTCCCTGACAGTTACGATTTTTGTTGGAAGGGAACTTTTTCTTGATGAACCTTCTGGGATTTGACACCATCATAGCATAGTTTTCGGCTGTCAGATCGTGATCTCCAAGATTTAGATCGTCTTCGTCTTCTTCTACACTCTTACCCTTGGACGGAAGCGCCAGAGACCCCAGATTTGAAGCCACGCTTTTCTCTTGCATTACTGTCTTTTCCTGGGATTTCAGAATCCCCACTAATTTCGCCAGCAAGTAGGATTTGAACTGCTCGTGTGCTTTAACCGTAGACACCACAGCTCTCCATTCAGATCTTAGACCATTCAGAAAAGTAACCTTTTGTTCGATGAGCTTCCTTTCAATATCATGTTTGATCATCTTGCTGAGAAGATGATTGAAGCGATCAAATGTCTGCGTAACAGACTCATCAGGATTCTGCTTAAACTCTCCAAACTCAGATAGAAGTAAAGTCTGAATTGAGTGCTCCTAATCTTCATCTGTGGAATACAGCTCTCGCAGCCGATCCCAGATTTCCTTTGCTGTACTGCAAGAACTCACCAATCTAAACGTGTCAGATTGAAGAGCGAATCGAATTAGTCTCAATGCCTTAATGTTGCACTGAAACTTCTCCTTTTCGTCCTGAGCCACATCTTTCACATCTTTCAACAAATCATTATACTCCTTTTGAGTTTTAATGATTTTGGATGTTCCTGAATGAGCAAATGGGCCAGTTATAATAGCTTCCCATATCAGATACCCATTATCTTCAGATCCAATGACGTAGTCTTCAAAGTGGTGCGTCCAAACCTCATAATCTTGAGTGTAGAGAATTGGAATCTTGGTTGTAGATCCTATACTGTTTGAGATGTTAATAGGATGAAATTGAGAATCGTCCATGCTTGATCGTATAACATGTTATAAGATCATACTTTGTAATACGTAATATTAGGGCAAGATGAATAAATAATGAGATACGTCAATTATGGAGTGACGGCTCAATAAATATCACTAAATGCGGAATAAACCTTAATCACTTCTTTCACAGAAGAGATGTGTATCAATTACACAGTCTCCTACTCTGATACCAATTGATGAGTTAAGAAACTCTTTGATCGTTTAGATCTTTGAACAGGTTAATCACAAAAATGATAAACAGTAATATCAAACACAAGAATGAATCAAAATATGTCGAATGATTCAATAGATTCAAGCCTCAGCAGAGCTCGATAAAGAACTTCCGTTGTAGAGGCTATTAGGGTTACAAATGATAAAGATAATATCTTTCAAAATAATTGACTTCTAAATCTTACGTACAAAGATGCATGCAAGCATCTATAAATACTAAACCCTAGAAATAACTCACGGATGGACAGGCCCAATCCGGAGACAAAATGGACTAAAGAGCGAGCCCAAGACGCAACACCTTTCAGACCCAACAACATGAATTCACATCTTAGCCTAATTTTGCCAGTTGTGACATGTATCTTTTGAGATTCATTGAATCTTATCACTGACATGTTTAATCTCAAATTATGTTCTTCTATTTGTGACTGAGATGCCGAAGATCACAAGCAAGATGTGAATAACCATACAAATATGCTTGGTACTCTCGGTGTCATTTATCATCTCCAATTACTATGTTGGTTAATGATGGATTTTGAGCATAACAAACAATTTTCTATGTGTGCATGCAACCCTAATTATCGGATCTATGTTTTCTCTAATTGAACATACAACTTTTGAACATCAAATGGAAAACCCTAATTGCACTAGTATATTTTCAAAATCTATAAAATTAGGTTAAGAAAACATACCTTGATTGTTATATAACAATAACAATGAAATCCTAGTCTTCTTAAAACCTTGAGAGCAAGCGTTACAAGTGTCACGCCTTTAATAGTTCACACCCAAACAAGAAAGAGAATGAGAGAGGAGAGAGGAGAGGAGGCTTGAGAATTTTTGGCTATTTCTTTATGGTTTTTTTAGATGGCCGAAAATGTGAAGGGGTAAGGACCTTTATATAGGTGAGGTAGCTTAGAGCCAAAGCTAGGGTTTTAGAAGGAAACCTTAATCCCTTAGCTTAAGGACCAAGCATCCCAAGAATCCCCATCCAAGAGCCCTTGGGTGAAAATTCTAGGGCCTTCCTAGAAGTTTTCTTCCAACCCTTTCTACGGAGGTTCTAGAGCCTCTTTCCTCAACTATCAATAAATTGTCAAACAGCCCTTGCACTTTTAATTAATTCAATTAATTCCAATTAATTTCTGATTAATTATTGATTAAATAATATGATTTCTAATTAATATATTATTTCCATAATACATTAATAAATCATTTATTTCAATTTATTAATCAAATAATAAATTCAACCTCTCTCCAAAAGTCATCCCGTCTAGTTGCTAGTTATGAGGGCAACCCAAAATGACTGTGCTACTATCAATTCAAGTGTATAACAATTATAGTTATGAACTTAGACATCTAATCCAAAAGTTAACCACACACACTCCATTAATAATGATAATTTTCTAGATGCTCATTATTATTTTTTATAGTCAATATTAGTGTGTCGGTTAACCACACAGACTCCACTAACTACATATAAAGTATAATGTGAAATTTTATGGATTAGCATACTTTCATATTTTTTCCTAAAGTAACTAAGAGTGAGATTTTTTAAAAATAGTTTAGTTACTTTATATCATTATACTTGTTAACGAGACTATGTCCGATCAAATCCATTCGGCTAACGACCATCCACCATACAAGAGAGCAATGGGTAAGAGTGGATATCCAATGACGGTCATTTTATAGGCCGCTTCCTTAAACTCCCCTTATAGTATGACTTCGTGAATGAGTTGTACTAGCGATTTGACTGACTATTCTTATACATATAATATATTAAACTTTTAATAATGTAAGTATAAGGTGTATTTTTGTGACAACCCCAAATCTATTCCCGTTACAAATCCCGTTTTCACTAACGGAACGTGTCACTATACGTTGTTTCATGTAACATTTGGAATCGTCAATATCCGAATATCTAAATTTATGCATGGCTTGATATTATCATGGGAAATATAACTCGTATGTGTTAACCCCGTTTAACCTAATAGAGTTGTATTACATTTTCAACCATTTCACCCGGGTAAAAAGTTTTAACCCAGTTAACTTTAAACATCGGGTAGCCGTGTATCGGGTGCGGAACCCGAGGCATATGAGATGGGTGTGCACAACATTTGAATACTCTTTTACCACACACCCACTCTCTCCCTCTACTTTCTCTCTCTAGACTCGAAATCGACCCCGATTCCGCTAATTTCCGACTTCCAAACGTAAGTACTCATCCTCTATCTTAATCTAGTAATGTTTCATTGAATTTAGGGGCCAAAATCATGGAAATCAAGGACCATAAAGGAGTTTACGGCCTAAGAAGCTCCTTAGGCCGTAAACCCCCAAAACCATGCCAAAGACCAAGTTTTTCCTTCTTGTACGTTAGTATACTAATTAAGGCATATATCTAGAAGGGTTTGGACACTAAAACACAAGATATTGATGCTTAAAAAGGAGTTTACGGCCCAAGCTTGTGCTTAGGCCGTAAACACCTCAAACACCCCACAAATCCATGTTTAAAGCTCCAAAAACTCTTCTAGGGTGTTTGGTAAATTGGACTTGACTCCAAGGAACACTTAAATGCATCAAACAACTCCATTTGAGGACAAGATGAGGAGTTTACGGCCAAGGCTAAGCTTGGGCCGTAAACACCCAAACTTTTGTGTCAAACAAGTCCCTAAACTACCCTAATGCATGAAAGGAATTTATCTAAGGCCTTTGGAAGTGTGTTGTACCATTAAACTTCACATTTGGTCACAAAATGAAGAGTTTACGGCCAAGGATGTTCTTGGGCCGTAAACTCCCCAAAAATTCATGCCAAATTGTTCCAAACTCACTATAGGGCCTTCTAGGATTTATCTAAGGCATATAAGACCATGTTGTACAAGTAAAACCTACATCTTGAAGGATCTATAGGAGTTTACGGCCCAAGAACAAGTCTTGGCTGTAAACTCCCCAAAAATGTCACAAATTTCGATGTTAATCCTTCCCTCTTAGTCCAAAACACATACCATTAAATTAAGGAAGTGAGATAAGGCCCTAAACACACCTTTTGGAGGGTCACAAGAGTTTACGGCCAAGCCTAAGGGGCTTACGGCCGTAAACTCCCAAAGGATGGCCTTTGGGCCATAAACTCTAAGAGAGTGAACTCATGGACCCTCCCGTAAATCATTCATGGCCTTGTACCACTCCCGGGAACCCTCTCTAGGCCTAAAAACCCCGAAAACGATGCTAGAATGTCCAAGTACTATAATGTAAAGCATAAGATGATTAACTTCTTGTAAAATACATATTTCATATGACATTAGGGTCCTAAAAGGTGCTCAAGTGGTTATTTGGTACCAAACGCTCAATCGACACTTTTACCCGATTTACCCGATTCACCCGATTTCCGCGATTTCAGGTGAGTTCATACCCCTTAATGAACCTTTCAAATGTTTTAAATGTTTTAGGGGGGAGATACAAGTTGCTTATAAATGTTTATGTAAAGTTTTACAGAACGAACTCCGCGTTACAAGGATTAATCACATGTGATTCACTACCTTTAGTTCAAATCACATGTGATTTGTCCCTATGCTTTATAAACGGGTTTTACTCTTTTCAAACTATTTTTAAACAGTGAATCAGATTTTAAACGTTCTTTTGGAAAAATACTTTTATTTAAATCAATTTACTTATAAAATGTAACCACTCTGATATATTTATATAAGTAAGACTTGGAGGACTTAGGACCGATATCTCGCCTTATTTCCTGTTCTTGTTTGATTGTGGGCTTAGGGTAGTAGTTATCCGTCCGACTGTCGTTGATTTCTTAGTTATATAATCTGTATATCAGTGTGGGATACGAATGTTACTGCTTTCACTTAATACTAAAGTCACTAACATGCCAAGAACCGTCCTCACTAAGATAACTATAATAGGTATAGTTACGGTTGCTACAGCTACCTACTCACTAAAGTCATTTCTATCTACCCTATAATACTCACTATTACTAGACGATACACTAGTAAGAGAATACGCTATGATCAATACTAAAAGATTACTACACTATAAAAGTAGAGAAAACACTAAACAAACAATAATACACTAACCCACTACGAGATACTCTATTCGCTATCCACTACGCCCGGAGTTTTCCAGCAGGGAGACGACTCTACATGTATAGATCTATACGGGGCAGACGCTATTACATCCTGACTGTTAACTCAGTCTGCGCCGTGTAGGCCCAGGGATGCCACTACTTCACTATACTGTGCATGACCGGGAAGGTCATGGGATCCTCTGTTATCCTCACTATTAGTAATATACAAGGAATACACTCCAACTACTCTAAAATACTACACTAAATGCTAAACTGCATCCCGAAGTAAGTAAGTATCTATCACTAAAGGAAGCTTGCACCTCTATCATTGATCATAGGCTTAACTTATTCCATCGCTATTGTAATTTGGAGATTTGCCAATATATTTTTACAATAAACTGTTTCAAAGAAATAAAGAATGCATACTTTTCACAGATTGTCACTTACAATGTATTTTCTGGAAAATATGGGATTTTCTAAGTTTCTACTACTTATGAACATAAATGATACATTTTTAGCACTAATGCTTTGTATACAAAAACTCTCACTAAACTCTTATGAACTCACCAGCTTTATGCTGATATTCGTTTTCAAAATAACTTGTATCTTCAGGTCAAAGATAGACAGGTACAGACGCGGCATTTTTGGAGAAGGTGGAGCACACAAGACCCATCTCTTATTTTGATTTACTTTTGGGTGATTGTTAAACATTACAAAACACGCTTGTAATTAAATTCACTATGTAATGCTATGGTTGTATGTTTCTTGTTTCTACTATTATGCAATTGTGATGATACTGTTCACTACGTCATCCACCCCGAAACGTATTCCGCCGTTATCGGTTTTGGGGTGTGACAGATTGGTATCAGAGCATTGTTTATAGTGAATCAAGTATATCAACCTATAAAAGATATACGAACTATAAACACTTCGGGACTAAAACACTCTGACTAAAAATATATACTGTTAAGTATCTAAAAGATCTAACTAAGTATATATATACACACATCACTATGAAACACAGGAATCAGTATCGTCCTAGAACAAAACGAAAGTATTAAGATTGTTGGGCAGCACAATTGGGTATAGAGACATATAGTCACATTCAGGATGATGTAGCCTGATCAACTACGTTTTCCTGAGGGTGACTAGCATGTGCCTAAGTTCGGTTGTGATGTTGCAACAAGTCTAAAACTTACCAACAATACCACAATAACGCTAACATGAGAATACTATAGGAGTATTCTGTATCTCTAGATTATACGTATGTGTTAACGAAAAGGGTCGTTACTAGTAGGACAATAGTTGCTAAGTGGATACACCACGATTACATGTGATTAGGGCGCTATAGACTCAGAATCTGCAGCCTTTGCTTCATTCCCTGTTCTTGTTTGATTGGGGGTCTGAAGTTAGGGTGGTTTATTCGAAGGACTATCTTGCTTCGGTTACATGTAATCGGTATGCACTATGCAAGTATAGGGTCAACTAGTAATGATTCCTCCTATAAGTATCTTAGAATAGTACGTCTGTTAATCCTCTTTTCCCCCTTTCTCGCGTAGATAGCATGGCTGGTTTCCACCTACCCGGTGATCCGTACTTTCCGAACCAGGGCAATGGAGGATGGCTCGAAGAGGAGTCTGACGACGATCACCCTATTCCTTTGGATGATCATCATGCTGAAGGCTTCTCAGATAGCTCGAGCTCCGAGCCAGAAGTCAACAACCAACCCCCTGAAGCCCCGAACCCTAACCCCCGACCGGCATTTCAGGGCCTTACTCCTATGTGGGCAATATCCTTGCATCGATGGAGCGAGGAGCAGGATTAGCCCTTGCCTTACAATGGAGACCGAAGCTTCTACAACATAAGCGAAGGAGGATCGGCGGATCGGGTTCTGCCCATTATGATCCGAAGGATTGCCAGGAATGTTGAGCAAGGTCAAGCTGCTATTGGTCGAGTTGTAGAAGTGGATGCCAACTCAAACCTCAACACGGTTCGCATCCGCCAACTCGAAGAAGCCATGGACAGGACAAGGAGGACCAACGAGGCTCTGCAGCATCAGCTGGCTGCATCCCGAGCTGAAGTTAGGGAACTCCAAGCACGCCAAAGGACTCATGATCGACACCTTCAAGAAGATATGCGTCAACTAGCGGATCTGAGGATTCGCCCAACAGGCAACCGTCGCCAGTAGAAGACGTCTAGTTACCTCACTCTTTTGTTTAAAGGACTAGCCTTTTATCTCTATGTTCCGTAGGTCTCTTGTCTGTAAACATTCCTAGTTTAAAAGTACTCTAGCTGAACCGCTAAACTGCCAACATTTTCTTTATGGTATGATGTAAGACCTACTGCTAGGTCAATTTTCATGAACTTCTGTTGCATTATTAATGCCAGGGTATTGGCAGAGGATTTCTCTATTACTATAACTCTTACCCTGGTCTTGGATTATGTCGATTTAATCCACGAAACACTCTATTCATATTCGCAATAGGCTCTTACTATTGCTATCATTTCTATGATCTTCCAGTGAAGGATGCCTCCACGAAAGCATCCCAGCAGAGGGAGACCCGCAACTCAAACCCTTCCTCCACCACCTCCTCCTCCGCAGTTCGATCCGGTGTTGTTCCAAACGGCCGTGACTGCGGCTGTAACAGCAACCATGGCCCAAATGAACTCGGGTGATGCGAGCGGTGGAAATTCTAGATTTGGTGAAGTCCACCAACGAGTGCAGGGATGCACTTATAAAGACTTCATGAACTGTAAACCTATTTTCTTTGATGGTACCGGAGGAATTCTGGCATTGTCCCAATGGTTCGAAAGAACCGAAGCTGTATTCGAAATGTGCTCTTGTCCCGAAGAGAGCAAAATCAAGTTCGCTACTGCTACCCTCACTAACAGGGCCTTGTCATGGTGGAACAGCCATGTCAGTGCACTCTCCTTGGTCACAGCCAATGCCATGGGCTGGGACACTCTAAAGGACCTCATGAGAGGAGAGTATTGCCCTAGGGGTGAAGTTCAGAAGCTTGAGGAAGAACTCTGGAACCTCAAGATGAAGGGGACCGACATAACGGCTTATACGGCCAGGTTTTGCGACTTGGCGGCTATGTGTCCCAACATGATCCCCTCTGAAAGCAAGAAGATTGAACGTTACATCTAGGGTTTAGTGCCCCCGTATCGAGGAAATGTTCTGGCTTCACGCCCTACCACGTTCGACAGCGCCAAGGAATTGGCCTAGAGTCTGATCAACCACGAAATCTCCTCCACTCCAGCAACAACAACCACAACTACCACTGCACCATCAGGATCATCTGACAGAAAAAGGAAACGATGGGATAAGAAGAAGGGCAAAAAGACTCAAACCGCCTCTAAGGACCAGCAAATTGTGGCGGTCCATGCTGCCACCACCCCAGCCGCACCAGCTGCTCCAGCCCCACCGAAGGCTTACAGTGGAAACTTGCCTAAGTGTCCCAAGTGCCCTTTTCACCACAACGGTCCTTGCCGTGAATTGCAGTGTTCCAACTGCGGACGAAAGGGCCATACTGTCCGATTTTGCAAAGCCCCTCCCAAACCTATCACACAGGTTCCTGGTACGGGAGTGACCCCAACTTGTTATGGCTGCGGTGAAGCAGGCCATTTTAAGAAGAAGTGTCTGAAGGCTGCAAATGCTGGGGGAACTGGAAGGTTACTTGCTATCGGTCACAATGAAGCGGTAGCCGATCCCACGGTGGTCACGGGTACGTTTCTTCTCAACAACTCTTATGCCTGTGTCTTATTCGATAGTGGTGCAGAAAGAAGCTTTATAAATCAAAACTTTAAACACTTGCTCAAACAAACCCCTCAACCACTAAAAGAAACATTCGTCGTAGAAATGGCTAATGGGAAGACAGAAAGCTCTAATGAAATCTATATAGGTTGTACTCTCACGTTAGATGATCACCCCTTTTTAATCGACCTTATACCAGTCTCAATCAAAAATTTCGACGTCATTGTTGGTATGGATTGGCTAAGCCTTCACTACGCCGACATCCTATGCTCCGAGAAAGCCATTCGCCTGAACTTTCCGAATCGAGAGACCCTATTGATATACGGAGATAAGCCAAGTACAAACCTCCGTATCATCTCTAGTATCCAGGCTCAGAAATACTTGTGCAAGGAATGTCGCGCCTTTCTTGCTCACGTCGTCGACACTAACCTGAAATCGAAAGATCCAAAAGACATTCCTGTAGTATGCGATTTTCCTGATGTCTTTCTAGAGGATCTTCCAGGCCTACCTCCCAAACGACAGGTTGAATTTAGAATCGACCTAATCCCAGGAGCTACCCCCGTAGCCAAGTCGCCCTACCGACTAGCGCCCGCCGAAATGCAAGAACTATCCGGTCAACTCAACGAACTTCTCAGCAAGGGCTTTATAAGACCGAGCTTCTCACCTTGGGGAGCTCCCGTCTTATTCGTGAAGAAAAAGGATGGGTCATTTCGGATGTGCATCGATTATAGGGAACTCAATAAACTCACGATCAAAAATCGCTATCCTCTCCCTCGTATCGACGACCTATTCGACCAACTCCAAGGAGCAAGTTACTTCTCCAAGATTGATCTTAGATCGGGGTACCATCAGTTACGGGTGCTCGAGGAAGATGTTCCAAAGACAGCTTTCCGAACCCGCTACGGGCATTTTGAGTTCGTAGTGATGCCCTTTGGACTGACTAACGCCCCCGCAGTATTCATGGACTTGATGAATAGGGTATGTCGTCCATATCTAGATCAGTTCGTCATCGTCTTTATTGACGACATTCTCGTCTACTCTCGAAGCGAGGAAGAGCACGGAAATCATTTACGATTAGTCCTGGAAACCCTACGATCCGAGAAGTTGTATGCGAAGTTTTCTAAGTGCGAGTTTTGGATCCGAAGAGTTGAATTCTTAGGGCACGTGGTCAGTGAAGACGGAATCCACGTGGACCCCTCCAAAATCAAGGCTATTGAGAACTGGTCAGCACCAAAGACGCCTACAAAAATTCGTCAATTTCTAGGCCTCGCTGGCTACTACCGTCGGTTCATCCAAAATTTCTCTCAGATTGCGAAACCTCTCACCACGTTAACACAGAAGGGTGTACCATTCGACTGGGAGGAGAAACAGGAGAAGGCATTCCAGACCCTGAAGCGAGCCCTATGCACCGCACCAGTATTATCCCTTCCCGAAGGGACAGAAGATTTCGTCGTATACTGTGATGCATCCAATTAGGGGCTCGGTTGTGTCTTGATGCAACGAGGAAAAGTTATCGCCTATGCCTCGAGACAGCTAAAGAACCATGAAGTGAACTACACTACTCACGACCTTGAGTTGGGAGCGGTCGTCTTCGCACTAAAAATCTGGAGACACTACTTGTATGGGACGAAGAGCGTGGTGTACACTGATCATAAAAGCCTCCAACATATACTAAATCAAAAAGAACTCAACATGAGACAGCGTCGATGGGTCGAATTACTTAACGATTACGACTGCGAAATTCGATATTATCCGAGGAAAGCCAACGTAATAGCGGACGCCCTGAGCAGGAAAGAATATTCCGGACGAAGGACCAAGTCGTTGACAATGACTATACATTCACATCTATCCACGCAGATCAAAGAGGCTCAGCTGGAAGCTTTAAAGCCTGGAAACGTGACGGGAGAATCCCTGCGCGGAATGGAGAAAAATCTGGAGGTTAAGGGTGACGGAGCCTATTACTTTATGGACCGAATCTGGACTCCACGTCATGGAGGTTTTAGAGATTTGGTTATGAGAGAAGCACATAACACTCGTTACTCCATCCACCCGGGTTCAGATAAGATGTATCTGGATCTCAAAAAGCTATACTGGTGGCCGAACATGAAAGCGGAGATCGCTACCTTTGTAAGTAAGTGCCTTACTTGCGCAAAGGTCAAAGTAGAATGTCAAAAGCCATCAGGGCTCCTCCAACAACCGGAAATACCAGAATGGAAGTGGGAGCGAATCACAATGGACTTTATCACCAAGCTGCCCAAGACAGCAGGTGGATTAGATACCATTTGGGTCATCGTTGACAGGTTGACCAAGTCTGCCCACTTTCTACCCATCAAGGAGACGGACAAGATGGAAAAGCTCACTAGGACTTATATAAAAGAAATAGTGCGATTTCATGGAGTCCCTATATCTATTATATCAGACAGAGATAGTAGATTCACCTCTAGATTTTGGCAATCATTACAAAAGGCACTAGGGACGAGGCTGGACATGAGTACAGCCTACCATCCGCAGACTGACGGACAAAGTGAGAGGACGATCCAAACATTAGAAGACATGCTGCGAGCTTGTGTGATTGACTTCGGGAAATCGTGGGATACGCACTTACCTCTTGTGGAGTTTTCCTACAACAATAGTTATCATACGAGCATCAAGGCAGCCCCATTCGAAGCCCTCTATGGCCGAAAGTGCAGATCCCCTTTGTGTTGGGCCGAGGTGGGAGACACTTAGTTAGCTAAAGGACGAGTTCCTGACAGCGCCCTCACTGGTCCAGAGATCATTCGAGAGACGACCGAGAAGATTGTACAGATAGGTGAACGACTAAAAGCCGCTAGGGATCGACAGAAGAGCTACGCCGACAAACGAAGGAAACCCTTGGAATTCCAGGTGGGAGACCGGGTTCTTCTGAAGGTCTCGCCCTGGAAAGGCACGATACGCTTCAGGAAGCGTGGAAAGTTAAACCCGAGGTACATAGGGCCTTTTGAGATTCTTGCCAAAATCGGCCCTGTAGCTTACAAACTAAACTTGCCCCGCGAGCTAAGTAACATACATCCTACCTTCCACGTCTCAAACCTGAAGAAATGTCTATCTGATGAGACTCTCGTGATTCCCCTCGACGAGATCGAGATCAATGAGAGCCTCAACTTCGTGGAAGAACCCGCGGAGGTCTTGGATCATGAAGTAAAACGGACGAAACAAAGCCGCATCCCAATTGTGAAGGTTCGGTGGAACGCCAAGCGAGGACCGGAATTCACTTGGGAGCGCGAGGATCAAATGAAACTCAAATACCCTCATCTCTTCGCTTAGTAGTATTGTAATAACCTATCTATTTGAATTCTAAATTTCGGGACGAAATTCCCCTAACGGGGGGATGATGTGACAACCCCAAATCTATTCCCGTTACAAATCCCGTTTTCACTAACGGAACGTGTCACTATACGTTGTTTCATGTAACATTTGGAATCGTCAATATCTGAATATCTAAATTTATGCATGGCTTGATATTATCATGGGAAATATAACTCGTATGTGTTAACCCCGTTTAACCTAATAGAGTTGTATTACATTTTCAACCACTTCACCCGGGTAAAAAGTTTTAACCCAGTTAACTTTAAACATCGGGTAGCCGTGTATCGGGTGCGGAACCCGAGGCATATGAGATGGGTGTGCACAACATTTGAATACTCTTTTACCACACACCCACTCTCTCTCTCTACTTTCTCTCTCTAGACTCGAAATCGACCCCGATTCCGCTAATTTCCGACTTCCAAACGTAAGTACTCATCCTCTATCTTAATCTAGTAATGTTTCATTGAATTTAGGGGCCAAAATCATGGAAATCAAGGACCATAAAGGAGTTTACGGCCTAAGAAGCTCCTTAGGCCGTAAACCCCCAAAACCATGCCAAAGACCAAGTTTTTCCTTCTTGTAAGTTAGTATACTAATTAAGGCATATATCTAGAAGGGTTTGGACACTAAAACACAAGATATTGATGCTTAAAAAGGAGTTTACGGCCCAAGCTTGTGCTTAGGCCGTAAACACCTCAAACACCCCACAAATCCATGTTTAAAGCTCCAAAAACTCTTCTAGGGTGTTTGGTAAATTGGACTTGACTCCAAGGAACACTTAAATGCATCAAACAACTCCATTTGAGGACAAGATGAGGAGTTTACGGCCAAGGCTAAGCTTGGGCCGTAAACACCCAAACTTTTGTGTCAAACAAGTCCCTAAACTACCCTAATGCATGAAAGGAATTTATCTAAGGCCTTTGGAAGTGTGTTGTACCATTAAACTTCACATTTGGTCACAAAATGAAGAGTTTACGGCCAAGGATGTTCTTGGGCCGTAAACTCCCCAAAAATTCATGCCAAATTGTTCCAAACTCACTATAGGGCCTTCTAGGATTTATCTAAGGCATATGAGACCATGTTGTACAAGTAAAACCTACATCTTGAAGGATCTATAGGAGTTTACGGCCCAAGAACAAGTCTTGGCCGTAAAATCCCCAAAAATGTCACAAATTTCGATGTTAATCCTTCCCTCTTAGTCCAAAACACATACCATTAAATTAAGGAAGTGAGATAAGGCCCTAAACACACCTTTTGGAGGGTCACAAGAGTTTACGGCCAAGCCTAAGGGGCTTACGGCCTTAAACTCCCAAAGGATGGCCTTTGGGCCATAAACTCTAAGAGAGTGAACTCATGGACCCTCCCGTAAATCATTCATGGCCTTGTACCACTCCCGGGAACCCTCTCTAGGCCTAAAAACCCCGAAAACGATGCTAGAATGTCCAAATACTATAATGTAAAGCATAAGATGATTAACTTCTTGTAAAATACATATTTCATATGACATTAGGGTCCTAAAAGGTGCTCAAGTGGTTATTTGGTACCAAACGCTCAATCGACACTTTTACCCGATTTACCCGATTCACCCGATTTCCGCGATTTCAGGTGAGTTCATACCCCTTAATGAACCTTTCAAATGTTTTAAATGTTTTAGGGGGGAGATACAAGTTTCTTATAAATGTTTATGTAAAGTTTTACAGAACGAACTCCGCGTTACAAGGATTAATCACATGTGATTCACTACCTTTAGTTCAAATCACATGTGATTTGTCCCTATGCTTTATAAACGGGTTTTACTCTTTTCAAACTATTTTTAAACAGTGAATCAGATTTTAAACGTTCTTTTGGAAAAATACTTTTATTTAAATCAATTTACTTATAAAATGTAACCACTCTGATATATTTATATAAGTAAGACTTGGAGGACTTAGGACCGATATCTCGCCTTATTTCCTGTTCTTGTTTGATTGTGGGCTTAGGGTAGTAGTTATCCGTCCGACTGTCGTTGATTTCTTAGTTATATAATCTGTATATCAGTGTGGGATACGAATGTTACTGCTTTCACTTAATACTAAAGTCACTAACATGCCAAGAACCGTCCTCACTAAGATAACTATAATAGGTATAGTTACGGTTGCTACAACTACCTACCCGCTAAAGTCATTTCTATCTACCCTATAATACTCACTATTACTAGACGATATACTAGTAAGAGAATACGCTATGATCAATACTAAAAGATTACTACACTATAAAAGTAGAGAAAACACTAAACAAACAATAATACACTAACCCACTACGAGATACTCTATTCGCTATCCACTACGCCCGGAGTTTTCCAGCATGGAGACGACTCTACATGTATAGATCTATACGGGGCAGACGCTATTACATCCTGACTGTTAACTCAGTCTGCGCCGTGTAGGCCCAGGGATGCCACTACTTCACTATACTGTGCATGACCGGGAAGGTCATGGGATCCTCTGTTATCCTCACTATTAGTAATATACAAGGAATACACTCCAACTACTCTAAAATACTACACTAAATGCTAAACTGCATCCCGAAGTAAGTAAGTATCTATCACTAAAGGAAGCTTGCACCTCTATCATTGATCACAGGCTTAACTTATTCCATCGCTATTGTAATTTGGAGATTTGCCAATATATTTTTACAATAAACTGTTTCAAAGAAATAAAGAATGCATACTTTTCACAGATTGTCACTTACAATGTATTTTCTGGAAAATATGGGATTTTCTAAGTTTCTACTACTTATGAACATAAATGATACATTTTTAACACTAATGCTTTGTATACAAAAACTCTCACTAAACTCTTATGAACTCACCAGCTTTATGCTGATATTCGTTTTCAAAATAACTTGTATCTTCAGGTCATAGATAGACAGGTACAGACGCGACATTTTTGGAGAAGGTGGAGCACACAAGACCCATCTCTTATTTTGATTTACTTTTGGGTGATTGTTAAACATTACAAAACACGCTTGTAATTAAATTCACTATGTAATGCTATGGTTGTATGTTTCTTGTTTCTACTATTATGCAATTGTGATGATACTGTTCACTACGTCATCCACCCCGAAACGTATTCCGCCGTTATCGGTTTTGGGGTGTGACAATTTTAAAACGTTTTTAAAATACAAGGCTCAAATATTAATTATCCAAATTAAGCAATTAATTAACTAATCTTTAAACCAAATATGATTTTAATATTAATATTTTAGTTAATCAAATAATTAAATGTAATTAAATCATAAGGATAATTCACAAATTCAAGGTATAGGATATCTCATTACCAAGATAAATATTCAGTTTTATACAATTAGAAAATTATCTAAAGTAATTATACTAATCAATTTGAATTAAGCAAAACAATATTTGTTGATCAGAGGGTTCACCACAGTGTGGCATTGGATTACCACGTCATGGCAAAACAGGGAAAAGATGCAGATCCGAAGATCCTTACGTCGTGGCAGAAAAGTATCACGACGTAGTACCACAACATAATGTCGATTCTGCCAATTCTCCAAGTCAGGTTTTGTTCAAGTTTAAACAATGCACTAATAATTGTTAGACAACCAAACACTTTGATATCACTGATGGTTTTTACATATAATAAAGCGGAATGATTCTTATACTCTTAAGGGTACATGCAACCTATTAGATTTAAGTCATAACACTATTGAAGTAACATTCTATTAAACAACAAGAACTCTATAAACCCTAACTATTTTCGAAAATCATAAACAAGTTAGGGAATACACACCTTTTTTATTATTCTTGTAGATAATCAATGAATTCCTTCTTTAATTGCTCTTGGAAGCAAGAACCAGAAATCTTGTGTCTCTGATGGTTCCTACCCAAACCCTAGCAACTAAGAAAACTTGAAGAGAGAGGAGAAGGGAGGCAAATTTTCAACTATGCTCATAGAAAAAGGAGTGGTCGAAAATTAGAGGTTTTAAGACCCTATTTATAGTTGCACTAGGAAACCCTAGAAACCCTAATTTAAATATAATACAATTATTTCAAATTAGGTTATTATCTAATCTCCTAATTATCTTCAATGAATACTCTAGAAACCCTAGAATTACCCTCCAAACCGTTCACCTCTTGAGGAAGGTTCTGAAACCCTTTTGTTCAACTATTGAACAATTACAACGTAATCCCTGCACTTTTAATTAATCCAATTAATCCTAAAATTAATTCTAATTAATTTTTTGATTAATTCTTAATTAAATAATACTATTTTTGATCAATATATTGTTCTCATAACATATTAATAAATCATTTATTTCTAATTATTAATCATCTAATAAATTATTAAATCAGTCTCTCTCTCTCTCTAAAAGTCATCATATTCTATTACTAGGTTTGAGGGCAACTCAAAAGGACTTTGCTAATAGTTTGAGTATATATCAATTTAGTTATTGGATTAGACACCTAATCCAACAGTTTAGTCCACCTTATAATTTATAAGTTACTATGACATAAATAACTTAAGATCAACCTTTATATATTGTTTTTATGCAACGTTCCCCCAACGAATTGTTGCAGCCTACTGTGCAGGAGCTTGCTGCTTTGTGGTGGATTAAGAATGTCTAGTGGATAGATGTTGCAGATTAAACTAATGTTTGATTTATGATTTTCTTTTTCTATGTTTTTAAACAATTTCCTTATGCTAATGTTTGAGTTATGGTTATCTTTGTCTATGTTTTAAAACAATTTCCAATGAAGATGTAGCAAAAACAAGTTTATACTTCCAAACAATATTTTGTAGAATATTATGATTTAGTACAAACATCGCTATGGGGGTTTTAGATCAACAATATCATATTGTTGGATAATTTTTTGACTAGTAGTAACTTGAGTTTTACTCTTAGACTTAACGTTACTTTTGGCACTTAACTTGGACCTACTTGAAGATTCAGTTTTTGTTGACTCTGCGAGAAACAGAGCATCACAATTTCTGCTTGTATGACCGATCCTTTGGCAACAACTACATTTTTTCAGAATTGGACCTTCACCTTAGGATGGGATACGGTTATGGTTTTTAGGTCATTCGGTTTGTCGTTTGTCCATCAATGGTGGCAATACAACCATGACTTCATCTGGTTCTTCATATTCAGCTGGAACTGGCACATGAAACACGGCCTCAATATATGTTGATCAATATGTTTCCATTGTGAAGTATGATGACACCCATGAACTATAGTGTTGATATCTCAATTCCTTGAATACCGCCATAACATGATTACAAGGTATACCCGACAATTACCATTTCCTACATATGCAACAGTGACTTTCCAAGTTTATTATACCGTTTTTCATTTGCTAGGTCACCTCATATATGTATTGATCGATTTGGTATACCCAAAATCTTAGAATTTGTTGATCCTCGTATCGATGACCTTCTCAGCATACTTAATAACATCTTTTTTGCTTTCAACTATAAAAACATTTACGTATATGTTGTCATGAACAGTAAATTACACTACAATTATCATGGAAGTATTACAATATAAACACTTAGATAGAAGTTTGACTTGTAAAAAAAGACGTGAGTGTCCCTAAAACTATGCCCGCCTGGGCGCGAAGCTTATCCAGGGGATGTTTTTTATTTACATTCATGTCATTCGACATGATGCAGCATTTTGAAAGAAAATTACCTCCAGCATTACGTCGCTGACACCACCATTGTTGCATAGTTGCTTGAAAGAAATCAATCAACATTGTTATTGGTAGTTGTCGTGTGTGTCTTAATATTGCATTGGTGGACTCAGAACTGTTTGATGTCATAATATCGTACCAAACCACAGGGAAACACGACCTTTCCCATCTCTCACTATCGAATCTGTTTAGCCATGTACAACAATCATTGGTTAGTGCACGACGTAGCCTACCCAAGATTTCTTTGAAATCAGAATATTAGTAAGCTTTTGTTCCCAAAACAAAATCTCTATTTTTTCTTTATTTCCGATATTTGCTCTCATATTCATCAACAAATGGCGACAGTAGAGTCCATGATATGCATTCGGGAACACGACTTGAATGGTCATTTTAATTGAATTGGCTTTATCTAATATGATAGCCAAAGACGGCATGTCCCTAATACATTCTTTGAGACTTGATAAAAACCATATCCATAGCTCTCTAATTTCAGTTTTCCCAACATCAAATGCAATATGAAGGATTTAGTTATTACCATTTGTGCCTACTGCTAGGAATATGGTGCCCAAGTATTTCCCTATAAGGTGTGCTCCGTCAATGATAATAATAGGATGCAAACATGTTTAAAATGCTTGAACCTAAAAAGTAATTAGTAATCTAATTAAAGAGAACACATATGTATGGACATTAAATATAAAGAAGTCAAAATATAAAAAATATTACCGTGCAACCAATAGCCGTGAAAAAAAGCATTCAAATTTGTTGTGGTCACTTGTGTTTATATGTGTAACCTTCCCTGGATTCTTCTTCACCAAGTTGTAATAAGATAAAGGTAGTCTTTGAAAGCTTTCTTCAGAGGTCCTTCTCAATAGATTTAGAGCATACATTTTAGCATTCCATTCTTGCTAGTATGAAATATGTATAGAAAGACGACCATCTATAGTTCATTGTATATGTTTCCCCCCACAACATATTACCTGTACTATCAGCTAATATGCCCTCCAAGAAGTGACCCGATACCTTTTTGTTGGCTTGTTGGGTGATGGGGACGTAGCGGTGTGTTTGAAAAAGTGTGTTTCTCCAATAGTTTAACCACTTGAAATGTATCGGTAGTATTTTGTTTTGTTTCCCATATCCGCCAGTCACAATTATCCATAAAGCAAATAGCTTCAAACCTTTATTTTGTAAATTATTTCACTTCATATTGGAACCCTTCACCAACATTTCTGAATCCTAAATTAATCATAAGCGCTTCTTTGATTTTGAAGAGTTGGTATAACTTCACATATGACATATAGTTGTGTATTGTGGCCCCTTTATGTTTTTGTTGAGCTAATTCAGATAATGGTAAATGTTCAAGCATACCCTAATGTGTGGTTTGTGTTTCTTTATAATCGGAAAAATAAAAAGGAAACTTTTCCTCTTGTGATTTTCGGGGTTGTAAGGGATTTGTTTCCTCCTCTCCACCTTCAAGATCATCCCCATCAAATTCAGTGTAACTCTAAAAAATTTCAACTAGCTCTCCATGTGGAATTATATTACCATCATCAAGCAACATCTTTAGATTTGCCTCGCCATTCAAAGATTCATAAACATCAACAGTAGGGTTAACGTGAACAACAACCTTACCTTTAGACCTATAATCACCCCCATCTATAGGGTTATTGTAAGAAGGAACATGGTTGATTTTCATAGGTAATAAATTACGAATTTGGTTACTTCCAGCACCAGAAGACTCATTTCCACCAAAACGATTTCCCTTGGGAAATCAATTAGTATCACTTTCCATAACATTATTAACAACAAACAATTGTACTATGTTAGGAGGAATAATACTAACAAAACTAATAAATATCTAACATCACTATCGTTAAGAATCTACATAACTATATTTGATCAATGTCATTGAAAAGATAGACGAATTTGATTAGTGTGTAACCTAGACTTAGAAGAACCAACATAACTAACCTAACGAAGTTGATATCATTGCTTGTATCTACACTAAAGCATGTGTAGCCTAGAGCAATATACTGCATGTATTCGTCGATACGTTATCATTTTCCTCCACTAGAAACTGGCACTCGAAAAAATCTTGTATACATACTCATTTCGGAACGTATATGGAAAGTATCAAACACACAAATATATTAAACACGCAAAGATATTGCATACATGGAACAAAAACATACAAATACCCTATCCTAGCTCTCTAAAACATCACTCCGAAATGTACGACCATTCGGAATTGTAGTCCAGAATACACTTTATCAGTCTGAAACGTACGAGGTGTCAGATTCTGGACCAAAATACCCACCAATCAACACAAACTCCGTAACAACATCATAAATACTTTGGAATATCGTATTCCGAATCCCAAGTCCGGAACGAAATTGCATGCTCCGGAATACGATATTCCGAAGAATATGGTCATTTCTAAAAAAATTAAATTAAAGTGGTTATTTTTATTAATAAGCACGTTTATAAGGGTCAGATTACTCAATTTCCCTTGAATTATTATAATTTGATGCATGCGTACTCGAACTTGACCCGATACCGGTATAGATATTAGAGAAAGGGCAAATTATTTGATGCCTATTTCACTTGCAAACAAATTCTAGGGTTTCGTAGTTCCAATCATAAATTGAGCAAGTTAGTAGGATTAATGGCATGCTTAAAGAGCTTTCAACACTTCAAATCATCGTTAGGATTCTCTACTCTAGTTTGGCAAATGCAAAACGTTTCTAGATCTCTTCGTGACAACCTTCCTTTCCTATTCGAATTCATTTTGCCAATTTGAAGTTCATTGTATGTTTTTCAATAGCTAGTGTCTCTTAAATTTTAATTCTAACGTTTTTAAAGATAAATTATTTTCTTTATGTGATTGATTATGTTTCTTGTGAAGAAATGTGACATCCCCAATTTCACGGCCAGAAAAGACCGATTTGTTTATGCTTTGTTTTATAAATCAGAGTAATCGTTTAAAGAAAACGGTTGCGGAATTTGTTCCCAAAATAAAATATGATAACCATTTTATCAAAACATTTCTCGAAAAGAATGTATTTTTATTAAATAATAAAACCTCGGGATGTCATGTTCGTTACAGACCAAAAGCATAAACAACATAATATAGACCTTACAATAGTTATTCAACTACTGATCTATAATCCAAAATCTCTCGTCAAGTCCGCCGACTTATACTCTTGTGTCATTACCTGTAATGAAAAGAAAACTGAGTGGGTCAGGCTTGGGAGCCTGGTGAGCATATAGGGTTTTCAACCCACAATAATACATTTATTATATTCAATTATCAAACAATCAACTCAAATACCCATCCCCATCATCTTCTTAAGGTTTCCCCCTAAGAACCAACTATCCTTCATTCACTTATTCCTAAGGAATCGGCACGAAATCCATTGCTGCCAAAGTTTATCTATCAAGTACTAAATCCATAGTTATAAGACGCTAACTCCATAGTCGTCGGGGTTTACTCAAGCGATGCTAACTCCATAGTCATCAAGGTTCACTTAACAAGCGCTAACTCCATAGTCGCCAAGGTTTACTTAACAAGCGCTAACTCCATAGTCGCCAAGGTTTACTTAACAAGCGCTAACTCCATAGTCGCCAAGGTTCATCAAATAGGCACGAAGTCACATCGTCGCCAAGGTCTATACAATAGGTGCTAACTCCATAGTCACCAAGGTTCATCAAATAATAGGCGCTAACTCCATAGTCACCAAGGTTTATCTAACAGCAGGCGCTAACTCCATAGTCACCAAGGTTTATCTAACAGCAGGCGCTAACTCCATAGTCACCAAGGTTTATCTAACAGCAGGCGCTAACTCCATAGTCACCAACTATCCCATCTACCCTTTGTTCTACCCAACAATTTTGTAGATATAAATACTTACACAGTTTAAATCATTTAACACCTGTATAAAACTCCAATTTCCATGTCCATCTCAAATAGACAAATAACATATAAACACATAGCACGTATTTCATAACAAATACTTCATATTGATGTGTTAGAAGAAAGCAACTACACACCCACACATATAAACAACAATATACTTAATACACTCAAACCATACTTGTATTATTATCGTGTTTATGAAAGGTAGTATACACTCACTTGATCAGAAGATGATCGGACAGCACTACGACTTGCAGAAGTAGTAATCCACCGCAGATCTGGAAGATCTCCACAAAAATCGAACTTCTCGCGGGCAGAGCTTCGGCTCGGGAACCGCACTTCTCGGGATCTTCGGGATCTCGGGACTTGCCTCGGGGCTAGAGAATAATACCGGGGCTTCGGGGTATTTCTGGCACGCAAACCGATGCAAAATGGGAGAAAGAAGAGGAGAAATTGGCAAAACTATCGGTTGCCTTCGGATTCCTTTTATAGAGGCTGAGCCTCGCACGTACGCGGGGCGTACGCCAGTACGCGGGGCGTACTGGTCCGAAAAACGTCACTGCGTGCGTCATCCGAAGCCGCTTGCTTCGAATGTCGACACTTCGGAGTACGCGGGGCGTACTCGAGTACGCGGCGCGTACCTCGGATCAGACCGGTGACTCCTTCGGATAATGCTTCCGAATTTCCTTTTAAATTTAAATACAAAATGATTAATAAACTTCGGAAATTCATATCTTCTTCATACGAACTCCGTTTTCGACGTTCTTTATATCCACGCGAAGGTGAGACTACGCTCTACAACTTTCGTTTAGACTCCGTCGGCTAATTTTGACTTTTATTTTTATTATTTATTTTTAATAGGCCGCGACATAAACTTTCGTTATAAATTCATAACTTCTTCGTTTGACGTCCGTTCTCGCCTAACTTTTTATCGCTTCGATACCAACAACGAGATCTTCGATTCTCGTTTAGATTGCTAAGGCTAAATATCGCTCTAACGTAAATTCACTTTTTACGTCGCGCTGTGTCGTGCCGGTTCTGTCGCGAAACTTTGACAGGTCATAACTTCTTCGTTATAACTCGGATTTTGGCGTTCTTTATATGTACGGAAACCTTGTGACATATACTACAACTTGGTTAAGATTAATCCTTCTAGATAATCTTCCATCAAAAAGTCATTTTTGACGCTTATTGTTTCTAAATTGACTAGCCCTGATCTACGGGCGTTACAATTATCTCCCCCTTAGGATGATTACGTCCCGGAATCATCAACGAAATAGGATTCGCATACTGACTCCATAAGTTATCTTTCCATTCTAAGTAATAACCTTGATGCTCAATCCTGCATCTGCTCTTCGTACTATCTTGGACTTTCAATCATAACCTTCGAGTTACAAAATAAGTCCTTATTGCGAACTCTTTCTTCTTCTTAGGATAAATATATTCCTTTATCCAATGTAACAAACCGATGGGTCGTGCTCTATCGACCTCTCATCGCACGATGCGACGCTTAGACTCGGTCTTTAATAAAGTTAAATTCCAGAATGGAATATACCTTCCTTCATATTCTAATGTGATATAATCACATTTCAGCATGTAGCATTTCTACCTACAAACTTCTTTTAACAACGAGAGCGACACTATCAATCGCATTAACTTCAACCTTCTGACTTAAGTCAGATGTTACATCTAACTCGGTCCTCTAGACCACGTACATACTCCTCGCCGTCGAACTCAAATTTAAACATGACCACTAGGGTCGGAACAAGAACCATCTTACTAGTCATCACCGAAAAATGGTAATGACATACCAGAATAAAATGGAATCAATCACTAGTTTCTTGGTAACCTTGCGACTTTCCCTGATCCAAGTGCGAGTCCTGTGCTTCCGGTAGTATATGCATCTACTACCTTTCACACCTACTCATACTCGTCCCAAGTGTTGTCCCGCAGTCGACCAAGTCACCAAACAAGAAAATCACAAAACAATTTAACATGTACGAATGTGTCCAAATAATCCTAAGCAATTTCCCTAGACTCTACTAGGACTTCTTCATTGCTCAATCTTCAATCATCAACTCTACTTCAACTCGATTGGTGATGAAAATATCAGACGATGAGACAACTTCAAGAATTTCATCAATCGTTCCATCATCCTGCCAATCGAAGGTGTACTTCAGACGTACCATACTCCTCTAAACGTACTGTTATTTCATAAGACATACTCTAAAGGCAAGATACCACTCTTACGATATCTTTTGATAGGTGTCATCCACTATCATAAGCCTTATTCATTTCCTCCATTTACTCAATTCTCTACAAGTCTTCACCATGACTTCTTGTACATCCAACCAGACATTTGGTGTACAAAGCGAGAATTTTAAGATAAGAAAGCTTTAATTACGATAAACGTATAAATCTCCTTATCACTCCGAAACGTTTACATGCTAGTTCTAATATCGTAGCCATACGCTTAGAATCCTAAACACATAAGGTTTCCAGATCCGGTCGGCAACAGACCATAGATCCGAACAAATAATAGCATCAATATAGCTATCACACAAAACATTAAGCACGTAAAAGCTTTTTAGGCAATTTTCCTAAAATAAACTAGTGCTCGTGTCTAAATCACAACAGACACACATCTCAAAACTTCACTTAGCATTCTAAGTTTAAGTCTAGAAATCCTACAAATTCCTAGTTCGCTTAAACTAATGCTCTGATACCAACTGTGACATCCCCAATTTCACGGCCAGAAAAGACCGATTTGTTTATGCTTTGTTTTATAAATCAGAGTAATCGTTTAAAGAAAACGGTTGCGGAATTTGTTCCCAAAATAAAATATGATAACCATTTTATCAAAACATTTCTCGAAAAGAATGTATTTTTATTAAATAATAAAACATCGGGATGTCATGTTCGTTACAGACCAAAAGCATAAACAACATAATATAGACCTTACAATAGTTATTCAACTACTGATCTATAATCCAAAATCTCTCGTCAAGTCCGCCGACTTATACTCTTGTGTCATTACCTGTAATGAAAAGAAAACTGAGTGGGTCAGGCTTGGGAGCCTGGTGAGCATATAGGGTTTTCAACCCACAATAATACATTTATTATATTCAATTATCAAACAATCAACTCAAATACCCATCCCCATCATCTTCTTAAGGTTTCCCCCTAAGAACCAACTATCCTTCATTCACTTATTCCTAAGGAATCGGCACGAAATCCATTGCTGCCAAAGTTTATCTATCAAGTACTAAATCCATAGTTATAAGACGCTAACTCCATAGTCGTCGGGGTTTACTCAAGCGATGCTAACTCCATAGTCATCAAGGTTCACTTAACAAGCGCTAACTCCATAGTCGCCAAGGTTTACTTAACAAGCGCTAACTCCATAGTCGCCAAGGTTTACTTAACAAGCGCTAACTCCATAGTCGCCAAGGTTCATCAAATAGGCACGAAGTCACATCGTCGCCAAGGTCTATACAATAGGTGCTAACTCCATAGTCACCAAGGTTCATCAAATAATAGGCGCTAACTCCATAGTCACCAAGGTTTATCTAACAGCAGGCGCTAACTCCATAGTCACCAAGGTTTATCTAACAGCAGGCGCTAACTCCATAGTCACCAAGGTTTATCTAACAGCAGGCGCTAACTCCATAGTCACCAACTATCCCATCTACCCTTTGTTCTACCCAACAATTTTGTAGATATAAATACTTACACAGTTTAAATCATTTAACACCTGTATAAAACTCCAATTTCCATGTCCATCTCAAATAGACAAATAACATATAAACACATAGCACGTATTTCATAACAAATACTTCATATTGATGTGTTAGAAGAAAGCAACTACACACCCACACATATAAACAACAATATACTTAATACACTCAAACCATACTTGTATTATTATCGTGTTTATGAAAGGTAGTATACACTCACTTGATCAGAAGATGATCGGACAGCACTACGACTTGCAGAAGTAGTAATCCACCGCAGATCTGGAAGATCTCCACAAAAATCGAACTTCTCGCGGGCAGAGCTTCGGCTCGGGAACCGCACTTCTCGGGATCTTCGGGATCTCGGGACTTGCCTCGGGGCTAGAGAATAATACCGGGGCTTCGGGGTATTTCTGGCACGCAAACCGATGCAAAATGGGAGAAAGAAGAGGAGAAATTGGCAAAACTATCGGTTGCCTTCGGATTCCTTTTATAGAGGCTGAGCCTCGCACGTACGCGGGGCGTACGCCAGTACGCGGGGCGTACTGGTCCGAAAAACGTCACTGCGTGCGTCATCCGAAGCCGCTTGCTTCGAATGTCGACACTTCGGAGTACGCGGGGCGTACTCGAGTACGCGGCGCGTACCTCGGATCAGACCGGTGACTCCTTCGGATAATGCTTCCGAATTTCCTTTTAAATTTAAATACAAAATGATTAATAAACTTCGGAAATTCATATCTTCTTCATACGAACTCCGTTTTCGACGTTCTTTATATCCACGCGAAGGTGAGACTACGCTCTACAACTTTCGTTTAGACTCCGTCGGCTAATTTTGACTTTTATTTTTATTATTTATTTTTAATAGGCCGCGACATAAACTTTCGTTATAAATTCATAACTTCTTCGTTTGACGTCCGTTCTCGCCTAACTTTTTATCGCTTCGATACCAACAACGAGATCTTCGATTCTCGTTTAGATTGCTAAGGCTAAATATCGCTCTAACGTAAATTCACTTTTTACGTCGCGCTGTGTCGTGCCGGTTCTGTCGCGAAACTTTGACAGGTCATAACTTCTTCGTTATAACTCGGATTTTGGCGTTCTTTATATGTACGGAAACCTTGTGACATATACTACAACTTGGTTAAGATTAATCCTTCTAGATAATCTTCCATCAAAAAGTCATTTTTGACGCTTATTGTTTCTAAATTGACTAGCCCTGATCTACGGGCGTTACAATTATCTCCCCCTTAGGATGATTACGTCCCGGAATCATCAACGAAATAGGATTCGCATACTGACTCCATAAGTTATCTTTCCATTCTAAGTAATAACCTTGATGCTCAATCCTGCATCTGCTCTTCGTACTATCTTGGACTTTCAATCATAACCTTCGAGTTACAAAATAAGTCCTTATTGCGAACTCTTTCTTCTTCTTAGGATAAATATATTCCTTTATCCAATGTAACAAACCGATGGGTCGTGCTCTATCGACCTCTCATCGCACGATGCGACGCTTAGACTCGGTCTTTAATAAAGTTAAATTCCAGAATGGAATATACCTTCCTTCATATTCTAATGTGATATAATCACATTTCAGCATGTAGCATTTCTACCTACAAACTTCTTTTAACAACGAGAGCGACACTATCAATCGCATTAACTTCAACCTTCTGACTTAAGTCAGATGTTACATCTAACTCGGTCCTCTAGACCACGTACATACTCCTCGCCGTCGAACTCAAATTTAAACATGACCACTAGGGTCGGAACAAGAACCATCTTACTAGTCATCACCGAAAAATGGTAATGACATACCAGAATAAAATGGAATCAATCACTAGTTTCTTGGTAACCTTGCGACTTTCCCTGATCCAAGTGCGAGTCCTGTGCTTCCGGTAGTATATGCATCTACTACCTTTCACACCTACTCATACTCGTCCCAAGTGTTGTCCCGCAGTCGACCAAGTCACCAAACAAGAAAATCACAAAACAATTTAACATGTACGAATGTGTCCAAATAATCCTAAGCAATTTCCCTAGACTCTACTAGGACTTCTTCATTGCTCAATCTTCAATCATCAACTCTACTTCAACTCGATTGGTGATGAAAATATCAGACGATGAGACAACTTCAAGAATTTCATCAATCGTTCCATCATCCTGCCAATCGAAGGTGTACTTCAGACGTACCATACTCCTCTAAACGTACTGTTATTTCATAAGACATACTCTAAAGGCAAGATACCACTCTTACGATATCTTTTGATAGGTGTCATCCACTATCATAAGCCTTATTCATTTCCTCCATTTACTCAATTCTCTACAAGTCTTCACCATGACTTCTTGTACATCCAACCAGACATTTGGTGTACAAAGCGAGAATTTTAAGATAAGAAAGCTTTAATTACGATAAACGTATAAATCTCCTTATCACTCCGAAACGTTTACATGCTAGTTCTAATATCGTAGCCATACGCTTAGAATCCTAAACACATAAGGTTTCCAGATCCGGTCGGCAACAGACCATAGATCCGAACAAATAATAGCATCAATATAGCTATCACACAAAACATTAAGCACGTAAAAGCTTTTTAGGCAATTTTCCTAAAATAAACTAGTGCTCGTGTCTAAATCACAACAGACACACATCTCAAAACTTCACTTAGCATTCTAAGTTTAAGTCTAGAAATCCTACAAATTCCTAGTTCGCTTAAACTAATGCTCTGATACCAACTGTGACATCCCCAATTTCACGGCCAGAAAAGACCGATTTGTTTATGCTTTGTTTTATAAATCAGAGTAATCGTTTAAAGAAAACGGTTGCGGAATTTGTTCCCAAAATAAAATATGATAACCATTTTATCAAAACATTTCTCGAAAAGAATGTATTTTTATTAAATAATAAAACATCGGGATGTCATGTTCGTTACAGACCAAAAGCATAAACAACATAATATAGACCTTACAATAGTTATTCAACTACTGATCTATAATCCAAAATCTCTCGTCAAGTCCGCCGACTTATACTCTTGTGTCATTACCTGTAATGAAAAGAAAACTGAGTGGGTCAGGCTTGGGAGCCTGGTGAGCATATAGGGTTTTCAACCCACAATAATACATTTATTATATTCAATTATCAAACAATCAACTCAAATACCCATCCCCATCATCTTCTTAAGGTTTCCCCCTAAGAACCAACTATCCTTCATTCACTTATTCCTAAGGAATCGGCACGAAATCCATTGCTGCCAAAGTTTATCTATCAAGTACTAAATCCATAGTTATAAGACGCTAACTCCATAGTCGTCGGGGTTTACTCAAGCGATGCTAACTCCATAGTCATCAAGGTTCACTTAACAAGCGCTAACTCCATAGTCGCCAAGGTTTACTTAACAAGCGCTAACTCCATAGTCGCCAAGGTTTACTTAACAAGCGCTAACTCCATAGTCGCCAAGGTTCATCAAATAGGCACGAAGTCACATCGTCGCCAAGGTCTATACAATAGGTGCTAACTCCATAGTCACCAAGGTTCATCAAATAATAGGCGCTAACTCCATAGTCACCAAGGTTTATCTAACAGCAGGCGCTAACTCCATAGTCACCAAGGTTTATCTAACAGCAGGCGCTAACTCCATAGTCACCAAGGTTTATCTAACAGCAGGCGCTAACTCCATAGTCACCAAGGTTTATCTAACAGCAGGCGCTAACTCCATAGTCACCAACTATCCCATCTACCCTTTGTTCTACCCAACAATTTTGTAGATATAAATACTTACACAGTTTAAATCATTTAACACCTGTATAAAACTCCAATTTCCATGTCCATCTCAAATAGACAAATAACATATAAACACATAGCACGTATTTCATAACAAATACTTCATATTGATGTGTTAGAAGAAAGCAACTACACACCCACACATATAAACAACAATATACTTAATACACTCAAACCATACTTGTATTATTATCGTGTTTATGAAAGGTAGTATACACTCACTTGATCAGAAGATGATCGGACAGCACTACGACTTGCAGAAGTAGTAATCCACCGCAGATCTGGAAGATCTCCACAAAAATCGAACTTCTCGCGGGCAGAGCTTCGGCTCGGGAACCGCACTTCTCGGGATCTTCGGGATCTCGGGACTTGCCTCGGGGCTAGAGAATAATACCGGGGCTTCGAGGTATTTCTGGCACGCAAACCGATGCAAAATGGGAGAAAGAAGAGGAGAAATTGGCAAAACTATCGGCTGCCTTCGGATTCCTTTTATAGAGGCTGAGCCTCGCACGTACGCGGGGCGTACGCCAGTACGCGGGGCGTACTGGTCCGAAAAACGTCACTGCGTGCGTCATCCGAAGCCGCTTGCTTCGAATGTCGACACTTCGGAGTACGCGGGGCGTACTCGAGTACGCGGCGCGTACCTCGGATCAGACCGGTGACTCCTTCGGATAATGCTTCCGAATTTCCTTTTAAATTTAAATACAAAATGATTAATAAACTTCGGAAATTCATATCTTCTTCATACGAACTCCGTTTTCGACGTTCTTTATATCCACGCGAAGGTGAGACTACGCTCTACAACTTTCGTTTAGACTCCGTCGGCTAATTTTGACTTTTATTTTTATTATTTATTTTTAATAGGCCGCGACATAAACTTTCGTTATAAATTCATAACTTCTTCGTTTGACGTCCGTTCTCGCCTAACTTTTTATCGCTTCGATACCAACAACGAGATCTTCGATTCTCGTTTAGATTGCTAAGGCTAAATATCGCTCTAACGTAAATTCACTTTTTACGTCGCGCTGTGTCGTGCCGGTTCTGTCGCGAAACTTTGACAGGTCATAACTTCTTCGTTATAACTCGGATTTTGGCGTTCTTTATATGTACGGAAACCTTGTGACATATACTACAACTTGGTTAAGATTAATCCTTCTAGATAATCTTCCATCAAAAAGTCATTTTTGACGCTTATTGTTTCTAAATTGACTAGCCCTGATCTACGGGCGTTACAAGAAATTTATTAGCCTTGTTAATGATGTCATTAATCCTCTTCTTGCCACTTGTAAAAATCATCAACTACATAACCCCCATCAAGTATTGTTTGTCCCTAATTTCTAATTAAATCTCACTTTGGTAAGTAAGACGCTCAATCTGACTGGATGAGTTTTCTTTATTCTCATTCTATGATGACACTTATTAAAGACTTAAAAACATTGTTGAGCTCGAACAATCTCTCATCGGGATGAGCTTTTTAACCAGTCAGTAGTATTTGGTCTGGTTTTCGGTTCCTGTTCACTCCTTAATTAGTTTTCAATTATTCTGGTTCCGATTCGGTTCAATTAATAGCCAATTAAGTAACCTTCCTCCATAAAAGGTGATAAACCACATAGACGATTTTTGTGATTTAGTCATCTACCGTAAAGAGGACAAAGCAAGCTCTTGTGATATTTGTCACTTTCATTTTCAGAGATAAAATAGATTTTGGACGTCTTAGACAAATTGCTGGAAACAAGGTTTTTGGTATTGATACATATATCAACAACTTTAAACCAAATGGCCTATGAATCTCATCCACTCATATTTTATATTTCTAGCCAATTTTGATATATAAAAAAAAAGTCAAATTGAAGTAATTAATGTTCAATGATGAATTGTGATTGATCAAGATATGTCGTTATGCATGAACAATCAAGAAGGAAACTGCCATTAATTATTCATGAAAAGAGAAAAAAAACAAAACTTGAGTGGTTTACATCAATTTTCCAAGATATGAAAACTTTAATGAGAAGAACATAGCAATTAATACTTGACACAATTTTGTTATATAAGATGATGGCTCACTTTGTACTTGAATACAGATTAATCTATTAACCCAACTTATTTACAAGATCTTGGAGCAGCTAATATCAACTTTAATCAAATTATCATCACTATTTATCAAGTAAAAACATGTCCATTAAGTGAAAAGAAGATATACCACAAGATAATATGTAATGATAAGAATAAATCACTTGTAAATCAACGTTTATGAGTCTATGTTATAAACTTATAATAACATAATGACTCGGTTAGTAAAAATAAAAAAATAACTTCTAAGTTTGGATATCTGAGTTATATATTTGATTATAGACCTAAAATACATGTCATTCGATACTAATTTTGAAAACATTTTTAATTATAAATAATAACTAGATATATGTTGCTTTTATAGTTTTATGTATATTTATGGTTGTGCAGAATGATAAAATGACATATATGATATGTTCGACAACATGCATTTGAGAGTTTTGGTATTTGGTTTTTATAAAAATAAATAAATAAATAAATAAAAATTAAAAAATTAAAAAAATAATAATAATAAAAAATTAAAAAAAATAAAAAAAAAAAAAGAAAAAAAAAGACTGGAATAAAAGAAAATGTTTTGTTCATGGGTACAAGCTTAAAAGGTTTATTTTAAACAAAATCTCTTAGTGCTTCAAGTAACTTTTTGGAATTTTTATATTTTAGGGATAATGACTTGAAATGGTAACGAACTTTCGACTTTGTTCACATTTAGTCACTAAACTTTTTTTCGTTATCTATTTGCCATTGAACAGTTTCAGTGGCAAATAGATAACGAAAAAAAGTTTAGTGACTAAATGTGAACAAAATCGAAAGTTCGTTTTCCTCTAAAAAGTTCAATAGCTAAATGTGAACAAACTTCCTATTGTATTATGTTTTAGCAAAGTATTTATTTTTGTTTAATTGTAGCAACATTTGTTGATGAAGAAATCTATAAAATAAAAAAACAAAATGTAACATCCAGATTTCTAGGTGTCATTATTTAAGTATTTTTCTTTTGAGTTAAGAAGAGAGACTCGACGAGTTGACACCTCAACTCGTCGAGTAAGGTCGCGACTGATGACTCGGATTAATAAATGGACTCGACGAGTCGGTGAGGCGACTTGACGAGTCCGCGTTGTTGGCAGAAACCCTAAATCTTTGGGCCCGAGCCATATTTAAAGGCACTTATGGCCTTCAATTGCGACTATCTTTCCCATAAGTGAGAACCCTAGCGAACTTGAGTGTGTAGAGTGAGAGGAAGAGCTATCTTGAGCTTTTTGGTGTGATTTTGCAAGAAATGAGAAGAGTTCCAGCAAGAGGGACCAAAGAAGGTTATTGTTCTGAGTTATTCAAGCAAGGAGCTTCATTCTGAGGTACAAAAATGAACTCCTTTCCTTCCCTATTGTGTAGATTCCATTTTGGGGTTAGGGCTTGAATCACTTCATCTTTGGGGTTTTGAATGCCTTAAACCCCTCTTGCAAGTTTGTGTTATAGATCTGGACCTTTCTAGGTCCAGAGAGCCGAGAATATGAAGCTTTAGTAGAGTAAACCTTGGGGTTTGAAGTTAGGAATCTGGACCCTTCTAGGTCCAGAGAGTCGAGAATATGAAACTTTAGTAGAGTAAACCTTGGGGTTTGAAGTTAGGAAGCATTTATGGGATCTTTATGGTATATATAGTTACTTTCATCTTACACATAGATATAAAGTATTTTATATAAATTACGTGCTATGTGTGCATATTATTTGAATATTTGCTGTCTATGCTGGATGAACGATTTTATACATGTTTTAAAAGATTTAAACGGTATATTTATTTTATATCTACAAATATGTTGCTGATAAAACATGGGTAGATGAAATAGTTGGTGTGTAATGAAATAAAATGATAAGATAGGTGATGATAGAAAGGTGATGATAATTAGGTAAATAGATAGTGATGAATAGGTGATATAGGATGAAAGGAGATACCATAACCTTAACCGGCAATGTGGCATTGTAGTCATCTACTAGAGTATAGATGGCGACCACGGACCATTCTAGACAACCCAGTGGAAACACCAGCAGGCCCATAACCTGTAGGTGATGAACTACGTGTTCATGCGATGTTGTAACTACGTATTCATGTGATGTTGTAACTACGTATTCATACGATGATACTCTAACCCCTTACTATGAATTACGAGTTCAGACGATGTTGTAACTACGTATTCATGGGATGTCACAAATTCTGCATGCCAAACCAATGGTCATAATTCACATCAGTGAGAATGGTTCATTTTTTTTGTAAAACCAAAATCAGATTGAAAATTTTGATTTTTTTATTTTGGAAAATGTCAAACCATTGGTTTTTTATTTCGGTTTCGGTTTTTTGTTTTTTTTAAATATATTTTCAGGGTTTTGTTGTTTTTTTTTTATTTCATAGATTTCTTCATCAACAAATGTTGCTACAATTTAACAAAAATAAATAATTTGCTAAAACATAATACAAGAGGAAGTTTGTTTATATTTAGTCATTGAACTTTTTAGAGGGAAACGAACTTTCGATTTTGTTCATATTTAGTTACGAGACTTTTTTTCGTTATCTATTTGTCACTAAACTATTGAAACTGTTCATATTTTACTCTTATGACCGGTAACAACCGGTCATAAGGGTAAAATGTGAACAGTTTCAATAGGTCAATGACAAATAGATAACGAAAAAAAGTTTAATGACTAAATGTGAAAAAAATCGAAAGTTTGTTACCCTTTCAAGTCATTATCCCTATATTTTATGTCATTTACATCTTTCAAAAGCATTCTATTTATATTGGTTGATTATTTTTATACAAATAAAAATACAACTTTCAGCTTCTAACTATTTGTCAAACATACTATAAATTGAATCATATTGAATATATGGAAAACGTTAAAAATGACCAAATAACTATTCTTTTTGTCCATTTTTTACTCAACTTAATTTTGTCCAATTTACTTTTCAAAATCGATTAATCTTAGCCAATCAACTTATTTTGTCTATTTCTAAAGTCGTTTTATTTTAGTCATATAAGTAGGTTAAGGTCTATAGTTGGGTGAAGGGACTAAAAAGACGATTTGAAAAGTTCATTCCCTAAAAAAATGGACACAAATAAGTTAGACGGTTGAGTGACAAAAAATACATGATTTTGAAAAGTTCGTTATCTAAAACCGAACAAAAATAAGTCCAATGACTATAAACAAACAAATAAAATAATTCGCTAGTCATTTTAACGTTTTCCTTTGAATTTAAAACTTCACTTTGATATAAATTATCGTAACAGTAAATTCAATAGTTTACTTAAATAAATGTTATATTTAACCTTGTAAGATTGATTCATGAAGTATCCACCCTGGCCAGGAAGGAGGATAATAATTGATGAAATTAGAATTTTCCACTCTGGCAAAGATAGAGAAAGGATATGGAGAATGCACTACATTTTGGTGGGTCTCATCCGTTATGTTGCACAAGATAAGGAGAGAAAAGTCAGCAAAAAACGCAAAAAACAGTAAATTACAAAACCACCCTTCGACTAATCATCGACTAGTACATTGTGACATTCGTAAAATTATTTTACTTTTAGTGTTTATAATAAAAGAGTTCATGAAGATCGAGAACCAACATTGCAATAGAATGAATGTTGTCGGTGGACACATCTATGCTTGTATGATTGGGCCAGCTATCCCAAATGAAATATAAAAGTTTTTTTTATAGTTGTTAACCGATGTTAACCAAGTTAGATCTAATTGAGTCAGACTAACTTTTTATTAGACACAATAACTATTAGAGGTATATCAAAAGCTATATGACGGAATCAAAGGCTTTCAATTTTAATTGTGGTATCAAACAGTCTAACCGAATCAAACTCAGTCTCTTATCATACTAGCTAGATTAGTTGATTATCTTCTTATAGCTCAATATTTAAGACTCATTGTATTAGTGTAATTTATATTTTTGAATGTTTTTAGTTATGTGTTGTTGATAGTTCTAAAGTGCAATAATTTACGACATGAACCAATACATGCACACTCTCGACAAATTTAGTCTGTATAGTATTTTTATATAATTTAATTTATATTTATATGTGAATCTATAGTGGCACCAAAATTAATTTTGGATCCACTGCCAAATGTTACCACGATAAATGCATAAATTGAACTTTTGGTTTGATGACACTTTTATGATATTCTCTAAGATTTAAAGTCAAAACAAAAAGAAGGGTTGCTATCACATAAATGTTATCAATGTACTGGGGAAGAAAATTGAAAATCAGGTTGAACAAAAAAAATCGATCCATAATTAATAACAATTACTCTTTTAAATAAATGTTTGTCCCTAAAATTTGATAAATTGTCACATGTAGTTAAGATCAGCTGAATCATAAATATAGATAGACCGAAATTCTTTCGTATAAAAAAAATAATGTTTCTAAAACAAGAACCTTTTTCTAACCTTAGTCAAATAGCCATTTGAATGTAAGGATTTGAGGACCAAATGGTAAACAAATTTGCATGAAAAAATGAAACCTACAAAGTTTTAAATAGTTTAAGGGCTATTTTTGTAGTTCTTTATAACTAAAGAGCAAAATTCCAAGAAAGAAGGGAAAGAGAACACGAACCTGTGGCTGCAAATTGGCTATTACTACGTCTCTTCTCCTAAACCCCATTGAAACTAACACACCTCCTACATCTCCCTTTCTTGGTGTCTTCGTGTGTTTCTAAATCAATTGAAAACCGAAGGAACCAAGATTCTGATTAGGATTAGCAGTTATTAATTTCTCCAAATCCCCTCATTTATATTACGAAAAAGATGCTCCCCTTTTCGTTCATGGCCTACAATGATTCTTGATCACATGAGTGAAGATCAAATGAGCGATAAGGAATAAAGAGAAGATAAGATTAATTAGTGAACTCTATTATTCTTCAACAAATACCCTATAGGCCCTAGAACAGTAGAAATTCCATGGTTATGTCTACTTGAAAACCCGAATCAAGAAAACAAGATCCGAACTTTATAGTTAACTGTTCACGATCGAAATTAGGATCTGGGTTTCTCAAGATTTGGTGTTTTGAAGGATTTGAGATGTCGGGTGGGTGTAGTATAGTGTGGTTTAGGAGAGATCTGAGGGTAGAAGACAACCCTGCTTTGACTGCAGGTGTTAGGGCAGGAAACGTGATAGCAGTGTACATATGGGCACCTGAAGAAGAAGGTCATTATTACCCTGGAAGGGTGTCGAGATGGTGGCTAAAACAGAGTTTAGCTTTATTGGATTCGTCTTTGAAAAACCTTGGTACTTCTCTTGTTACCAAGAGATCTACTGATAGCGTTTCTTCTCTTCTTGAGATTATCAAATCGACTGGTGCTACTCAGCTGTTTTTCAATCATTTATATGGTTAGTTTATTTTATTTTTTTTGTTTTTTTGGTTACTTTTTATGGTAGTTTTTGGTGAGAATTTTGGTGTTGTTCTGTCTTAACTTATCTGGAATTGGTAGATCTTTTTCCCAAAATAGAAAGGATTTTGAGATTTCGGGTATATTATTTTATGTCCTAAGTGGAATTGTTGGATTTTTTTACCCAAAAGAGTATGAATTTTGAGATCTTGTTTACATTATTGTGTCTCTGAACCTGTCTGGGATTATTAGGGTTTTCCAAAAAAAAGTATGAATTTTGAGATCTTGTATACATTATTATGTGTCCTAACTTCTCTGGGATTGTTAGGTTTTTCCCTCAAATAAAGTATGAATAGTGAGATGTTGGATGCATCATCCTTATGATTCAAGAAGACTTAGGTAGTGTTTGCAACCGAAATCAGAGATCTTTTACTTACCTAATAATTAATTTTTTTTGCCACTAGTATCAAATTGAATTTGATTATATAGCCATTAAATAAAATGTCGAAAACTGAAATTAACATAATTTTGTTTCTATGTGTTTTAGATCCGTTGTCTCTGGTTAGGGATCACAGAATGAAGGAGATTTTAACAAGTAATGGGATATCAGTGCGTTCATTTAACGCGGATTTATTATATGAACCATGGGAAGTTCTTGATGATGAAGGTCGTCCATTCAATACATTTACACAATTTTGGGACAGGTGTCTTAGCATGCCTTATGATCCTGAATCTCCACAACTCCCACCAAAAAAGATAATCTCAGGTCACTTTTCTCATATGCCTAATCATGTATCAACCTCTACTTAAACGACTTAACAACAACAAAATGACTTAACACAGAAAGTCATAGAAATGATACTTGCCCAACGAGCCATGATTATTTACAAATTTGCCTTTGTTTATATTTCTTTCCATTCCCCAAAAGATGCCATCATTTTTTCAAATATTGAATGCTAGTAAATGACGATTTTACCCTTCTAATAACGATTTATTCGAGAACTATTATAAATTTCCTTGCTTGTTTTTATTAGGTGATTTATCAAAGTGTTGTTCAGAAACATTAATATTTGAGGACGAATCCGAGAAAGGAAGCAATGCACTTCTAGCCCGGGCATGGTCACCGGGCTGGAGCAATGCGGATAAAGCCCTGGCGGCTTTTATCAACGGGCCACTTCTTGAATACTCCAAAAACCGTAGAAAAGCCGATAGTGCCACCACATCATTCCTATCTCCCCACCTCCATTTTGGCGAACTTTCTGTACGAAAAGTCTTCCATTTACTACGAATCAAACAAGTCCTTTGGGCCAACGAAGGTAACACCACAGGTGAAGAAAGCGTAAATCTATTCCTTAAATCTATTGGGCTTCGGGAATATTCAAGGTACATGAGTTTTAATCACCCGTATAGTCATGAAAGGCCTCTTTTGGGGCATTTGAAGTTTTTTCCATGGGTGATAGACGAGGGGTATTTTAAGGCGTGGAGACAGGGTCGAACAGGTTACCCGTTAGTTGATGCGGGTATGAGAGAGTTATGGGCCACTGGTTGGCTCCATGATAGGATACGGGTCGTGGTTGCGAGCTTTTTTGTCAAGGTTTTACAGTTACCATGGAGATGGGGGATGAAGTATTTTTGGGATACACTTTTGGATGCGGATCTTGAAAGTGATGCTTTGGGTTGGCAGTATATTACAGGTACTTTACCCGATGGCCGTGAATTTGATCGTATCGATAATCCACAGGTATTATATTATAGCAATTTACTTCCATTTATTTGTATATATAGAATACTACTTTCATTTTTTTGTGTTACTTCCAGTTATGTTATATTAGAGACAATTGATTCGTGACAAATAATGAAATTATATTAAGCCCTGAAAAATAAGATAATGTTCAATCGATTGGCTATTTATTTTTTTTGGCAGTTTGAGGGCTATAAATTTGACCCGAATGGGGAATACGTAAGAAGATGGCTACCGGAACTTGCTAGACTACCGACGGAATGGATTCACCACCCATGGGATGCACCGGAATACGTGCTTCAAGCCGCCGGAATCGAGCTCGGATCCAACTACCCTCTCCCGATTGTGAAAATGGATGAGGCAAAAGCCCGATTACAAGAAGCGCTTACTCAAATGTGGCAGCACGAAGCGTCTTCTCGAGCGATTCTGGAGAACGGGATAGAAGAAGGGCTTGGAGACTCGTCGGAAACTGCTCCGATTGCTTTCCCTCAAGATATGGAGATGGAGATGGACGAGAATACGCTGAGAACAAACCCTACGACCACCACGATCCGTCATTACGAAGACCAAATGGTTCCGAGTATGACGACGTCGTTGTTTAGGGGAGGGGAAGAGGAATCGTCTTCAGAAATTGGAAATTTTAGGGAAGATAGCAGGGCGGAAGTTCCGATTAATCAAGGTGGAGATGGAGATGGAGAGGGTCAAACGGTGAGAACTGGTAATATGCAGCCACCGATTGATATCACGAGGGCGTTGAGAATTACGGATGATTTGCCGGCGGATTCTTCCAACAGTTCGAGTTCAAGTTCGAGGGAAAGAGATGGAGGTGTTGTGCCTGTGTGGTCGCCTTCCACTTCTAGTTTTTCGGAGACTTTTGTTGGTGAAGATAGCTCATATTTGCAGAGGCGTACGCAATCTCATCAATTAATCAACAACTGGAGGCGGCTTTCGCAAACCGGGTAAGTGTTATGATCTGTAACAACCTGATTTTTGTTCAAAATCATATATACCCAAAAGCCATTTGTTTTCAAGATTTTTTTTTAACTCAATGCAGGTGATCTGTGTTTGTGAATGCGAGAAGGTGGAAGCTTGAAGATGGTAGGTGCTATATGGGATGATCGTGGGTCATCATTTTCCGATCTGACCTGATCCAATGGTGGACCATCTGTGGGCAGAAATTCAGATTTTTTGAAACCGAAATATAAAGCTTCTTTGCTTCTTTTAGTTCTGTGTTGTGGTTATGCTGTATAGTAACTGGTAGTGATGTAGTATATAACTTGCATGCATCTACGTGTATATATGTTATATATACGTATATGTGATATGTATATTTATAAGTATGTGTTTATGTTCATTATCATCTTTGTAGCCAGGGTTGTATTTTAGCACGTTGACCAATCTTGTATTGCTGTGTGCTAAAAATGTAGGAATTGTGGCATTTCTTTTTTTTTTTGCTTTTCGATTTGGCAATTTGGCGCCAACACCGGTGGTCGTTTGTCCATGCTGACTGGACCAGACTTTTAGGTCCGGATCATGACTTGGGTCTTTATAACTCTACTTGTTTCAGATTAGGCTTTTGTGATATATTTTTTTAGTTTTTAGTATAAATATAAACAGGTAGGTTTGTATCAACACCCATCAGTTTTTTGGCCTTTTTTTCAAAGTAGTTAATGTTTTGATAACATAAAGAAAAAACCATTCAACTTTTTAAATTGATGTCATTTATAAATTATACTGAATCTGGTATAAGGTTTTGTTATTGCCACTTGTTCTAATTTCAAATTTTTTAAATGAACAACTAACAGAAAGTTCAGTGAGTTGGTGGCAAAAACTGAATACTCAATTAAATTTTAATTTTCAATTTAAAAATCAAATTTCAACATAAAGAACTTGAACCCTACAATCAAAACCAAACTAACCTCACTAAAGTTCTAAATAAAACATATCTTGGGGAAAAAAAAAAAAAGACTGATTGGTTCCCCATATTTTCTTTTCGTGATGTCCTATTTATCCTTAAATCAAATATATAAAACCCCAATTCCACCTTCATTTATCCTCACAATATAGAAGAAGATGATGAAAATGTGAAGATTTTACTAATACTAATACTAACTTGTGTCTTTGCAAAGAGAACCATTTGATAAAAGTCTAAGAATGTTTGAAATAACTACACATTAGAACCAGCTTTCAAGAAGCATATACCAGAATTGAGCAAAATCCATCAACTGCTGATAATTAGTTGAAGCAGAAACATCCCTCTAATTTAACCTGTAAAGGTTAAATATAAGAAATGCTATAATTAGTGACTCTAATTGTGTTCAAAGAAATGCCACCTCTAATTTAACCAATAAAGTTTGTGTTCAAATGAGATTTTTGTATTGGGTTGATATCTTTTTTAAGTATAGTCTCACCAAGAAAAGAAATTGAGCATGCAATGCTATAACTGGGCAAAATTCTCAAAGTACAATGCCTTGATAAGAAAAAGCTCAAAAGTGTAATGCTGCGATTGGTTAGAAACTTTCCAAGTATAATGCGTCAAAAATGAAATGTTGTAATTGGGTAAAATTTTCAAAGTGCAATACTAACAATAATTTCCACAAAATGTCTAGAAGTTACCTTTACGTTGTTGAGGAAGTGAAAAAAACAGTTCTATAACATGTTGACATGTCCTGACATGCTTGCAGTGCAAGATGGGCATAAAGAACCAATTCCATCTTGTGTTCCAGAATGAGAATGAAGCTGCTGGAGATGGAATTCATTTCTACACCATGCACATACACTTGTAATCTGCTGATGATGATTCCTTCCACTTCCAGATGTATTTGTATTTGGCATCATATTCATGGTGTTCTTTCCAAGCCAAAATGAGGAGGAATCAAACTGTTGCTCCATTGGCATCTCCACATTCACATTCACATTGTATGGAATTGGATACGCCCCCCTTGAATCCCTCCCTTCAAGTGCATGTGCATGTGTGTGTGGATTGTGTTGTGATCTAGCTGTTGTTAAGAAACTGAATTCCAAAGGCTCAGGTCTGCTATTACTATTACTATTACTATTACTAGTAGTAGTACTAGATCTCATTCTCAACCCACTCGCATCAAAACCTTCATTGTATTTGTATCTTTCATCAATTCTAAACTCTCCATCTCCTGCCTGTCATTCAAATTAAACATCAACTTCTTGTTACAAAACTATGTCTACTTTTTAAGGTGAAAGGCAACATATAGCAATGTACTTTTATATATTTATTCTAGCTATACTACTAAATTAGTAACCTAACTTTTTGTTTTGTTAATTCAATTTAGCCCACTTGTTCAACCCATTTAGCCTGTTTCAATTGTAGCCAAGTTTTTTAATTTTACACATTTGACCCATTATAGTAACCTAACATATTGCAATGTACTTTCATTTGTACCTTTTCAGACATTATATTGAAGGAGTGAAAAGAGCTAGGGTATGGTATCTGGGCATGTGAGGAAGAGTTGGATAAACCACTTCTCATTTGTTGATTTTGATTTTGATTTCCATCACCACTTTTCCACATACCACCACCAGGTACAACTTCTGCATGACTCTGGCTTCCAAAACCACTACTAAATTTGTTTCCTGAATTTTTCAGATCCTCCCATGCCCTACCAGGGTAAACCGTGTTACCCTGATTCTGAAAGCTACTACTTTTATCATTACAACCAAGGTTAAATAAGCCTCTTCCCCCTTTCAGATCATCCACCATGCTATTGTTAACCATACTCAAATTAGTATGGACACCAAAAGTTTCATCCATCTTGGATGGAGCTACAAGATCTTTCTTCTGTTCCACTCTAAGGGAATCTGGATACAGCTCATGAGGGTTCCCAAAAGCAAGACTCAACTCATTGCTGCTGATATCTCTGTCTTCATCAAATTTCAGCCCACCTAACGATGTAGAATACATCTTATTCTCAAAAATATCATCTGATGTGTCAGCAATGGAGAAATGATCAAGTAATCCCCTTTCAGAACTCTCTTCCTGCTTACATTCCTCCATGGCTCTTTCATACAAACAATCTTGAAAACCAAATTCTTGATCGTTTTCAGATGGAATAAGAGAGCAGAATTCAAGATTGCTGCCCAAAGATGTAACTGATTCATTACCTTTTGCTTCGTTATTCCTAAAAGTTTGGAAGTCATCTAATTTATGTTCCTCTTGTTTATTTGAAGGAATTTGGGGTTCCTCCATAGTAGGAAAAGAAACATCATTTCCAAGATTTTTATTTTCACACTCTTCCTCCTGCCATGGTGACAGGGATGGACCAAAGTTGCCAAAATCATTGGTCCTGAAATCAAATTGCCCATCAAGTCCAGAACTTGATAATCCAGATGAGAGTTTATTTACGTTATTGAATGTGTCAGGAGCAAGATTATGAACAGATGGAGAGTCTTGTTTTTGGGGAGATATTAGGGTTTCACTAGTGACAACTTTAACTGGATCACGGTTTGTTTTGGTAGAAAGCTTCTTGACTACAGTTGCACCATCTTTATCCAGCCCAAAACGACCAAGGAAAAAAACAGATGATGACTCACCAACAGATTTCTCCTTTTCAGTCGCCACCTCATCAGACTTGATATCAATATCTATATCCATTTTTGCACCAAAACTGTTTTCTTCAATTGTTTTTACTGCAGGATTGGGCAATTCAATACTAGCAGTTGTACCAACATGATCTTTACTACCCATCTGTTCAGGGATGGAATCTGATTGGTCGGGAATGGAATCAACAAATGTAACCCCAGTTTCAGAAACTGGATCTTGATTGATTGCTTGATCAGAAACTGAATTTTGATTGATTGAAACTGAATCTTGATTGATTGGCTGATCAGAAACTGAATCTTGATTGCCCACTTGTTCATTTGGAAATGAAGAAAGCATAAAGCTTTCCAAATTTATACCCTGATCAAGATTGGAATCCAGCTTATTGTCAACAGAATTAACATGGGATTCACCTAAAGTTTCAGTGTTTCTGGTGTTTTCATTAATGGACAGGGGAGTTTCAGTTTCATCACCTAATAGTTCAGATTGAGAAACAGAAACATCAGGATCTTGATCTGTTTGAGAGACTTCATCATTCGTAGTACTTTTTTCACCGGACTTATATTCTTCAATAAAGACACCTCTATCTACATTACTATTTCCATCCTGTTTGCTAGGAGACACAAGGTCATGAGAAGCAGCTTCAAGATTGTCACAAGAATGTGCATCATGAGTCTCAATTACAGCATTGTCTCCAGAAGAAACTGATGCTAGAGACTTATTGTTAGGAGCATCAGTCATCAAATTAGGATCACAATCCAATTCTGTAGCTAGAGGAAGTGATGGTTCAACTTTCTCTATTTCATTTTCCACATTGCATTCAATATGCTCATTAACTGGTGTAACAAGTTCAGATCTTTTGGTGTCATGAGCTTCCACCTGGTGGGCCAATAGATCATTTTCACTCTCAAAAGTCAATGAGCATTTTAGGCACTTGAAAGAGTCTTCTACTTGTACCTCCATTTCATCAATGGTGACTTGCTCCTCACATTTTGTAGGTACAGGTGGCGCTTCTGCTGGTGGTGTTGGTGGTGATGAAGATGATGATGGATTGTCAACAAGGTCATCTGTTTTGATGTCTTGTTGTATAACAAGATCCACAGCCTGTCATAAACAACATAAACCAATCAGGGAAAAGGGGGGAATTGAAAAGGGAAATTAGAACACTTGTAAATAACAACTTACATTCACAGAAGCTCCTTCCAAAGCAAAGTTATCAGAAGTGTTGATGTTCACATGATTTTGTTTCTCCGAGTTTTCTTGTTTAACAACAGAGTTCAAGTATGCGGATATTTCTCTGCATGACTCAAACTGCCGACCACTAGGACTGAAATCAAGGTAAGTAAATTATGTGAGAACAATGAAGACATTACATTCACACAGTTGATCTAAATGTAACAAGCTAATAATTGAGTTTTGTGTTCATATGATAGATGGTGGTAATAAGACATCTAGTAAATGTTATTTTAAGTGTGTTAAGATAATTTTAAGTACATTTGTCTTGTCAAGAACTCAAAAATCTAAAGAACGAGAAAACTGTGCATAGATCCTATACCCTTTTCCCCCAAATGTCCCACCAACTCTCACTCCACAAAATAGGCTCTGTGAACGATCTCCCTAAAATGAAACCAATTTGATTACTGCAACATGTCTCCATTCTATATGTCTTAACCTAAATTTCATAACAGGTTTTCAAAGCTTAATGGCATGACTCAACTGGATTAGGACTGTTGTTCTCAATCTATCAAGTTAAGAGAATTTGATGAACATGTTAGCAATGTTGCCACTGGAGTCTCAATTGTGAGTAATTAAACCAAATCATTCCATGGTTGCAACCCCCCACCCCCTGTTTCTCAGCTTTTATCACCTAATCAACTAGAAGAAGTGAAATGTAATGCATGCAGTAAGTTCTATCTCCCATTATTGGTTCATCAACCAAATGATTTCTTTCTGAAATTACAATATAGTTGTTTGAAATGATACATCTACATTCGCATTTACTTAATGGAACAGTTGACAGCATTGATTAATTTTCAGTATACACAAGATCATCAACAAATGTATCATATATAGCCTAAAAGCAAGGGAGAAACCAAAACCTTAAGTAGCGTCGACAGAATAACCAAACACGACCTTCTTTCTTTTTGATGCAGAGACTCAGCTTCCAGCCCTTTGGCAAAACATCACCGAATTCCCTTGCATCCACAACCCTCCTCTTCCTCCTCCTACTCCCCCACTGTCCATTCATACCTCTCAGAAACCCTAACAAGTCATCCTCCGTAGACATTCCCATCGTCCTCCTCCTAATCTCAGGCCCGTAAGGATCATCTAGTCCGGCAAGTGTAGCCATATTTACTGGTACACCACTATCATTTACGATTTCTCTATCCATCTCATTATCATATACAACGACTTTCTTAACCGTATTATGCCGAATTCTCTTGGCGGTTGGGGGACGAAGAAATACCACATTCTCATGCTTTCGCGGTCTCCCTCGTTTTCTCTTTATCCCTAGGTTTTCAGTACTCAAAAATTCAGGCACAACGGAATTGCTGTTGTTTTCGGCTTCCATCTGATCTACATCCTGGAAATTCGGGTCTGACTTGCAGAGTTGTTTCAACATACGGATGATTTGAGAGTTTTCCGCTTGCTCTGGGTCATTAATGTTGTTAGAAGGGTGCGCATGTGACGCCCGGAGGTGAGGTGTGCGTCGGTGAAGGGTGGTGGTCTTGGTGGTTGTGGAGGAGGACTCCGCCGAGGCAAGACGGAGCCGAGAGTAGGTCTGTTTACGGCTACCGGCGGATTCATTGAAAACGGCGCGGTTAATTTTGGGGATAACGACCTCGTCGCAGCGGTTGGGATCGAATGAGGAGTCCGACGATATGGAGAGAGTGTAGAGTTCTGACTGGGAGAGGAGGCGGAGATCAACAACTGGGACCGAGTCCAAACGGATAGCAGGACGCTCGGTGTCGTCAGCCTCGGCGGTGGCAACCGTGGCGGCCATATCGGAAAATGTGTTGTGTCGATGGGGGCCGAGTATATGTAACGTAGATGAACGACATTTTTACTGCTTTAACCTTGTCCCTGTTATATCGAGAAAAACAATTGTATTGTTTTTTGACAAAACTTCAAAAATGGTCCCTGTGGTTTTTAAAAATATCAAGTTTAGTCCCTAAGTTCAAAAAACCTCACAGATGGTCCCTGTGGTTTCAAAACTTTTAACAAATGGTCCTTTTCGCTAACACCGTTAACATTTAACCGTTAAGTCAGGGGCATTTTTATCATTTCACTACAGAGGGACCATTTATGAGGTTTTTAATTACTTTTCTTTAAAATAAATAAATAAATAATATTAAAAAGGGTCCCACCTCTCTCTCTCTCTCTCTCTCTCTCTCTCTCTCTCTCTCTCTCTCTCTCTCTCTCTCTCTCTCTCTCTCTCTCTCTCTCTCTCTCTCTCCGTTTTCAGACACCCCAATACTTCCTATTCTTGTCCCTATTTCTGCTTCATTAGACTGCCAAGACCTCTTCCCTCTCATCTTCCTATTCGAGTCCGGAAGCTCGCTAAAGCCCGATTAAGCAAGCGCGCCATCGAGCATCGGTCGTGGGCGAAGTTTGGCGATGCCGTTCATGAAGAAGTCGGTTCTCGGCTCACCATGGTTTCGAACGAAGAGATCTTGCTTGAACGACCTAGGGCTCCTGGTTTGTCTCTCAACCTCTTAAAACTTTCTGGTATCTCATTGATGAATTATGAAATTGGTGTGTTCTTATATTTCCATCGACAATTCCACTGTCAAATTCGTTTCAGTTTCATGAAATCGTATACATTCCTCTTCCTCCGATTGCGATAAATTCATCAGTCGAATATAATTATCGGATTTGGTGTTAAACCTTAAAAAAAATCGATCTGTATTTGCATTTCGCTTTTAAAAATGGACTAATTCTGTGTTTTTCGTGTTGAAATTTTGATAGGTTCGAAAGGAGAAGAAAAGGCTACCGGAGACGGCTTAGGATAGCTGAGCAAAGGCAGCGTTGTACTCATGGTATGCAGAACTTGTGGCAAAAAAGGCGATCACTGGACATCACAGAACTTGTTGCCATGGTAGTAAAGATTTTTTGGGGATTTTGATTTGGATTTAGATTTAGATTTTGAATTGGATTTGGATTTTGCAACTGTAATTCTTGAATTGAGTTTTTCTTTCCCATTTGAGGAAGAGTGTGAGGTTTGATTTTGATTTGGTTGGATTTTGTTGATGATATTTGTGAGGTGGATGGAAACAGGGTGTTTTGTTTGTTCACTAGTAGATATGACCATACCGGGGAAAGCTTTCCGATGTCGATATTGATAGTTTAATAAATCGGTTGGAAAGTGGGGAATATAAGTCGTGCATTGAAGGTGTTCGATGAATTGCTTGAGAGAACATCTTTGCCCACATTCAGAATCTTGAGACACTGCATCAGATTTTCCAGTGCATCAGATTTTCCAGTGAACGGATCCCTTCAAAGTTTAGTGAGAGAGTGTGTGTGATTGGGTTCTTGATGGTCGTCGGTAACTAGAGAGAGAGAGAGAGAGAGAGAGAGAGAGAGAGAGACCCTTTTAAATATTATTTATTTATTTTAAAAAAAAGTAATTAAAAACCTCATAAATGGTCCCTCTGTAGTAAAATGACAAAAATGCCCCTGACTTAACGGTTAAATGTTAACGTTGTTAGCGAAAATGATCATTTGTTAAAAGTTTTGAAACCACAGGGACCATCTGTGAGGTTTTTTGAACTTAGGGACTAAACTTGATATTTTTGGAAACCACAGGGACCATTTTTGAAGTTTTGTCTTGTTTTTTTTTTTTTTTTTCTAATACTATAAATAAAACCTTTAATTTTGTAATTTTTTAACAGCTTACTTCTCTTATATTTTTTTTTTAGATTTTACCCTTTTAATTTGACTTTGTGACTCCATATATTTTATTAAGTTTTTACTAAGAGTGTTCATCAACACATATACTCTACACATCTAAACGTATTATGTAGTGGAACCCCGTTTATTTTCGATACCGTACGGGACTAATTTTTAAAAAAATTCGGGAGCAGGAGCGGGGGCGGGGGTAAGATTAAACCCCGTTTATTTTCAGGATCGGGACCGGGAGTGGGTATTTCCGTCCCGTACTCCCGCGGGGGGCCGTTTGCATATATAATAAAAATATAGATTTAGAGGGTGTTTGGCTTGACTTTTAAAATGACTTTTGCTTTATCTTTTGGAAAATGTCTAAAAAGATGTTTGGTAAGATAAAAATGACTTTTTTTATAGAGTATTTTGAGACTTTTTGAAAAGTCACGTATGCCTAACTTTTTCTAACTTTTCGGCAGCTAAAAATTAGAAATTACCAATATACCCTTACCTACCCTAATTAACGTCATTCACATTCATTCACGTATCACAGTTTCTTCTTGTTCTCTCCGCTCACGCACTCCTCTCGCATCTCGACCGCATCTTGACCTGCAACAAACACCGCGACGCCGGCGACCTGCAACACCGGCGACACCGCGCGAACTGCAACCCCGCGAGCGATCAGGTTTGTTTCTTTTCAATTTGATTTCCGATCTCAAATGTGATTTCCGATCTCAGATTTGCAATCTCTTCCTGTCTATTTCCGATTTCCATTTGATTTCCGATCTATGATGTTACATTTGATTTCCGATTTCCGATTTCCATTTGATTTCCGATTTCTGAAATTGATATTATGTAATTGATTTGCTGTGAAAATGATGTGCTGTGAAATAATTGATATGCTGTGAAATTGATTTGTGTTTTCTGTGGAAGTCATCCTGGTCATCGAGAAGTCTTTAGCGTTGCTGCTACTGAATTGGGAGATGAAATGTTTGATTGGTTTGCTTTTATTATCTTTATTGTGATTCTTTTTGTTGCTGACTTTTTAATTTTGGATGCATGTCTGTTCTTGGTGGCGCATCATCTTTTGATTAAAAGACTCAGAATTTGATTTTTAGTTATCAAACTGGTGTTTGAATATATGACTGTTCTTGGTGGTGCACCATCTGTTTGATGAAAAGATTCTTAGAATTCGGTTTCTTGATATGAAATCGGTGTTCAATTCTTGCACCATCTTTTTAAGTCTTCCCTTTTCTGATCGAACCTTCTGATTATTTAGTTTCTTTATGTAATTAGATGTGATTTGAATGCGATATGCGACTGTCATGAAATTTTCCTTGAAAAATGAATTAACAGTTAATGGATTATATTTGTGAACTTGTTGAAAAATGAATTAACAGTTAATGAAATTGATGAAATATGAAGCTGATGAAATATGTAAACATGCCTTTTTTTGTCATTTTACATATAAAAGTTAAACCAAACACTTTAACTTTTGACTTTTCTCTTCAAAAGCTAATCCAAACACATTTTAAAAAATAATTTTTCCAAAAAGTCCTTTTACAAAAAGGACTTTTGCCCCACAAAAGCTAAGCCAAACACCCTCTTAATATATAACTATATATATACATATAATATGATGTTTAGGTTTGTTTCTTTCATTTTCCTTTAGTCTTCGGAGGCTCTTTGTATTCAGTTCTTGATGCTTCTGGCTTGCCACTTCGTTTCTTCGTCTTCATCACACCCTCCTAGCGATCTTCGACTATCGTGCCTATCTCTAGCAGTTGAACGACCCTGTTAACCATCGTGCTTCTCGCGTCTCGCCGTCACCCTCTGCCGCTTGCTTTAGTCCGTTGGTCGTCGTCCTCCTACCGACGACCTAATTTCGGATCCAATACTTCATATCCGGTAATCTAGACTTCTGATTTCTAGTTGTTATATGTTTTTTTAATATAGATTTAGGCTTCTGATTTGTGGTTAGATATATTGATAATGTGATATTGTGGTTTTTGTTGATAGTAAGGTTGATTTATTGTAATCTATTCTAGGTTATGTACTAATCTTAGAAAATAACAATATTTTTTGGGGGTTTTGAGTGTGTTTTGTTGTTGATGATTTTTACTCCTCCATCCCACAAACAGTGGTTGTAGATGAGTACATTGAACTTTTAATCATTGTAAAAGAAGCATGTTCTTGATATTTTTATATGTATGATATTTGAATCAATTGTTTTTTGTTATACTAATGATGCTACACATTATTACAGGGAGTAAATGGTGAAAATGGTTATTTACAGTTTTACAATTGTCAAATGCAGGCATTTCTTGATCGTTTCTGCAGTAACTAACTTGTTTGTGAATCTCATTGGCATTTCGTTCTTCAGGAGCTATGCTCGTGTTAGTCTTGGTAAGTTTTCCTTTTGCTTTTAGGATATTTGTGATGATAAGTTATAGAAATATGAAATCACGATATAATTGATTTTACCCTTCTGATTTTCAGTTTATAGAAATATGAAAGCATGCACTGTTGACTCTAATTTCTTGGAGCTGGAATTTGAGATGTAGTTTGGTCTCGTGATCAGTGTTTCATCAGGTGATAACGACTATGTTCGTCTTTGACAAGGTAAGATTATACTTATGGTCTTGATATTCGTGTCCAGTGAGTTCCTATTTATGTTTACGGAGGTAGTTGATTTTTGTTATGTGGCAAATGTGAATACCCCGTCGATCAGTAGCATTGTCAATGGCGTTTTGGCGTCTGTTCTCCACCGCCACCAAAAACAAGCAACTGCCGCTGAAAAACTCCGCCGTCGCTAGCCCTAACCCTAGTCTATGTTCTATCTCCACCTTCATCACACGGTCTTACTCGACTTCATTTCTTATCACCAAAACCCCCAAATCTCAGAAGAAAAAACGCAAAAAGGAAGAATCCGCGAGAACCAAACACGTCCAGCACGAATCCGAACGTATTCCTCACTTCGAGAAGATCCTCAATCGAGACAATCACTTCCGCTTTGTCACCAAAACCAAGGATTACCTCTTGAAACAACCACAACAAGTCCTCCGCCTAGATGATGCCGGAAAACTCTACCGTGAGCTAGGGTTTCCTCGCGGCCGTAAAGTTCTAAAATTCCTCCAGCGCCACCCTCTCATTTTCCAAACCTACCGCCACTCCAATGACAAAATCTGGTTCGGATTCACAGATTTCATGGAGACATTTCTGGAAGAAGAGAAGATGATTATGGATGAAATGGAACATGATCGGATCAATACTGTTAGAAAGCTGCTAATGATGTCTGCAAATAAACGAATTCCTCTAAGCAAGATCTATCACTGTAGATCATTATTTGGGATCCCAGAAGATTTCAGAGATCGTGTGAGAAAATATCCAGAGTATTTCAACACCATTGTTGAAGAAGATGGAAAGAGAATTCTCGAGCTTGTGAACTGGGATCCAAAACTCGCCATCAGCTCATTGGAACAACAGTTCATGGTTGATGAAGATCGAACCAAGAAAGCTTTTCAATTCAAGATAAAACACGGAAAATCATTGAATTTAGACGAACATGATGAACGGAAATTGAATCTGTTAAATACTCTTCCTCTCGTTTCACCTTATTCAGATGGGGCGAGCTTGGATCTTTGGACTTTGGAGGCTGAGAAGTATCGGGTAGGTGTTCTTCATGAGTTCTTGAGCTTGACATTGGAGAAAAGAGCATCAATTCACCACATTGTTGAGTTTAAAGAGGAATTAAGTCTTACTAAGCATACTTATGCAATGCTGTTGAAGCAGCCAAGGAGCTTTTATTTGGCAGGAACTGAGATGAATTGGGTTGTGTTCTTGAAGGATGCTTATGGGGAAGATGGGGTCCTAATTCATAAAGATCCACAGGTTTTGTTTAATGAGAAGTTCTGTGAGTTTGCAGACAAACAAGAACTGGAAATTGAGTAGCTTGCGAATGAGCCCTTGAATACAACTTAACATTGCTATTAAATTCAAAACAATTATGATCCATTTATATGGTTTATGAACAGGCAAAATAGATTTGTGCATTCACTATATTATAGACTTAGCAACGTAACATGTAACTATTTACTGTAGTGATTAAACTGTTATATTTTTTTGACTGTTGAAAAAAAAACACTTCTTTCTAGTTACTTGGTTTTGATATTAAAGCACAATACATAAGAACATTAAAATAATATAGAAAAAAGCATATGTAGTTTTACGATTTTTTTGTTTTACATAATCAGATGTACGTTAATCTTTGTTTTTGGTAGTATGAAAACATTTTTTGTGCGGAAAATTTGAACACGTTCGAAAATCATGAACATTATTAGTCTACGAAAATCATGAACTTGTATGGAAATTTTGAAGAAGTTAGAAAATCATGAACAAAACATGTTCAAAAAACAAGAACTTGTTTGAAATGATGGGCGTGTTAGAAAAGATGTACCTTTTATTAATAATAATCTATGTTTTGTATTTTATTATTATTCTGTTTTTTAATCCAAGTTGTCTGTGCCTGAGAGATTATCAAAACGAGAAATGACGCCTATGAATAAAACATGTATGTTTATGACAGTAGGTCTTTAGGTGAACGAATTCTTGCTCATAACATGAGTTAAAAGTCCTACACGTTCTTGATCTGCTTGCTGAATCAAGGCGCTAGAATTGCATTTTGGCAAGAGATTGTCTCATCTAAACCTACCACCATCCGCAAAGATATGACTATGCATTCATAGGACCTAAAAGACGCTTAAAAAACAATAATGTTTTTTTCTGTATCTTGTTTGATAATCTTTCACATAAATGATTATCAAAAAAGCATAGAAAATCATTACCAGGCTTCTTGGTCGACGACATAAATTATATAGGGAATGTATTATGTAATGAAAACCTTCTAGAAATAAAAAAATGAGATTATATAAAGTCATGATTATATAATGGTTTTATTTCCTTTAATCCATGTTATTTGTTAGCAACTTCCTCAAAATTTTCCTTAACAATCTACGGTTTTTAATTATGAAATCATTGTTTAATCTAACAAGTCATAACGAATGTGCACAACTTACAACAATTTCCTTTGCAATTTAAGAATAGATAGCTACTTTTGGGCTGATGACATCTCACATAAAAGATTAATCTACAAAGGAGTCTGCATCGATTGAAGAGGTAGATATAAATTCGTAAATCTTTGGTACCGTTTTTTTCTTCTTTGCCATTTGCTTAGGTCAAGTCAGTAGTTACCCATTGTTTCTTGGCATTTATCATATTTCAACTGTTGGCCAAATTATAGGTAAGAACGAATATGAGTCTGCATAACTCTGTCATTAAACCTGAGTTTCCACTACTTGTGACTTCAACATTTCATACGACATGTTGTAAACATTGGCCTTCAATTGCTTCCAAGATCTACGACTCCTATTGTTTTGATAATTTCTCAGTTGAGAAATTTGAAAACGGATATGTGTACATCCCAATACATCTCACATCTTAGAAAGCTTTGATAACCACTCACTCAGTTGAGAAAATATAGAATGTGTATTGATATCACATAAACTACACCCTTAAACATACTAAAAAGAGGTGTCTTCAATAAATTTTATAATGATTAAAAATTTTGAACTATCTCTCACTAAAAGTACTTTGAAAATCATAATTGTGTTCGATTTTTTTTAAAAATGTAATTTCCAACGTAACATTAACATTATATGATAAATTAGATTATTGGAAATCTTAGTTTGAAAAATCAAATATGAATTCGAAAAATATGGAAACACATTTTTTTGAAGATGCTTTGTGTCAGAAGTTCAGATTTTAGAAATCATATTCGATTTCAAAAATCATTATTTTCGAACTCTATTTAAAAGTTTATAGTCAGCTTCAAATATGTTGATTTTCGAACCAATGGTAATTCAGTCATTTTCTCAAATTATGTTGAAGAGACAATCAATGTGTTTATTGACGATTTCACTCTGTATGAGAATTGTTTTCAAGAGTGTTTGGAAATTTTGACAAAATTTTAGAGGTGTATTAAAATAAATATCGTTTAAATTATGAAAAATGTCATTTTATGATGGAACAAAGTCGATCACACTATTCAAAAAGTTTTTAAGAAAGACGAGTCAAAAATAGATGTCATTAAATATGTCTTATCCTAATAGTATCTGCGAGCTATGGTCTTTTTCTTGACCATACAAATTCATATAACAACTTTATCAAAGATTTCTCAAAGATCACTCGATCGATGTATGAACTACTACAAAAAAATGTCGAAAGTTACTTAATGAAGCATGCAAGAAGGCCTTTGACGTCTTGAAGGAACTGTTGGTCACCGCACCAATAATTCGACCATCAAATTGGGACTTACAGTTTGAAATAATATGTGATGCTAACAATCATGCGATGGGAAAGGTGTTGGGGCAAATAAAGGATCGGGTCCCACATATCATTTACTATGCACTAAAGACCATAGACCATGCCCAACATAATTATCCTACCGTAGAAGAACTTTTAGTCCTTGTGTTTGCCATGGAAAAGTTTAGGCAATATTTGTTAAGTGCTAAAATCGTCATATTTTTTGACATGTAGCTTTGAAGTAACTAATAACGAAGAAGGATGCAAAGCCGAGATTGATTTGATGGTACTCTTGCTTCGAGAATTTAACCTTGAAATTAGAGACAAAAGTGGCAAGCAGAACTTAGTGGCAAACCATTTGAGCAAAAATATAAATAATGACGAACTGATGCCCTTGAACATCTCCTTTCAATGAAAACCACTGTAACACCCATAAAATTCAAGCCAATTTAAAATTTTAGAACATTTAAAACCATTAAGTTATTACAGTGTTTTCAAAATAGTTTAATCATCATAGTATCCCCAAAATCAAATCATAAAATCATGAACTATGAGGAGTTGTACGATCACGCATTTACCTTGCCACAATCCCCTGATACACCTGAAACAATAAACTAAAATTGTAAGCCGGAAAGCTTAGTGAGTTCCCCCAAAATATCCATACCCACAACAATAAACATATAATCATAAATAGCATACTATGAGTCCAGTCAACCATCGGGTTGGAATACCCCAGGCCTTCAACCAACATGTTGGAATGCCAACATACTATGAGTCCAATCATCATTGGGATGTAATACCCCAGGCCCACAACCAACAGGTTGGAATGGCCACATACTATGAGTCCAATCATCCACAGGATGGAATACTCACGGCCCACAACCAACAAGTTGGAATGCCCAGGTCTATTGGCCTCCGTACAAAGCAGATAAGCCTCAACCGCCAAACAAACATGTGCATATATATATATATATATATATATATATATATATATATATATATATATATATATATACAGGGCCGGTTCTCAGGATTCAAATGCCCGGGACGGCCAGGAAAAAAATGGCCTGTAGGCCTTAATGTGTAATTAATTTAATTACATAAACTAATTTTTTTTAAACGGTTATAAACTAACAAAAATCAACTACCTTCGTAAACATAAATAGGAACTCACTGGACACGAATATCAAGACACGAATATCAAGACCATAAGTATAATCTTACCTTGTCAAAGACGAACATAGTCGTTATCACCTGATGATACACTGATCACGAGACCAAACTACATCTCAAATTCCAGCTCCATGAAATTAGAGTCAACAGTGGACCAGTTTCAGCTGGTGTTGAAGTTCTCCACAGAAATTATATTTAGAATCGACAATGGAGAGGAGAAGAAGCTTTTGTTTGGGCTTGGTGGCAATAGTGGATCCCACCGTTCCAAAAAGAATTCGTGTGGGCTATGTAAAAATTGGATTACAATTTACAGGCCAAATCTGAATAGTTATACGGAGTTGATTAAATCATTAAACTCTCAAGTGCATTGATACCGAATTTTTATCCGTGTTCACATATTAGCAACTTCTTTTTTTTTGTACATAATAAAGCAACTAACTTGTTTTAACTGTTTAAATTATACCAATATTACTGACTAATACATGTTTTAACCGGTAACTCAAATGGAAAATGATTTAGGAGGGTAACTACCTCTTATCCGTGTTCACATATTAGAAACTTCTTATTTTTTGTACATAAGAAAGCAACTAACTTTTTTTAACTGTGTAACATCCTAAAAATCATGACCAAAAATTTCGTTTTTAATTTAATACTAAAACCATTATTGTCAAACCATTAATTTAATACTTCGGCATTAGGCCTCGCCCGGCATCAGGCCCCGCCTGACATCGAGCCCCGATCGGTATACAGATCTGTCTCTCTTAGGCCCCGCCCCCTAAACACATGCAATCATATAACATGCTAACACATAAAGAAACATACTCTACTGTATCCATGTCCTAAGAAACATACTCTGCTAATAATGAGATATCCGTACTCAGCTAGTTCCAGCCAAGACTTCAGCAGTGCAAGGTGAGTCTCCTCACTATGTGAATGGGTCTAAGGCCACAATGTCAGCCCATGTAGTCTATGAGTAGGAAGACCCGGGGGTTAGCCTTAGACATTGTATGCTTGTATGTTATTCCAGACCAAGGTCTGATGTCGGCCGGGTGCCCGAGGAATGTTTGCATGTTAGATTCTACTTGTTGTCTGTGTGATACTTGTATGTGTCTGGTAGAGAGGTGAGTGTGGGCGAGGTCCCGTATCTCATCACTAGCTGAGTACGGACGATGTTCCGTATCTCATTATTAGCAGAGTATGTTTCTTAGGACAGAGATACAGTAGAGTATGTTTCTTTATGTGTTAGCGTGCTATATGATTATATGTGTTTAGCGGGCGGGGCCCGGAGACAGCCCCTGCCTAAGAGAGACAGATATGTATACCGAGCGGGACTCGATGCTAGGCGGAGCCTGATGCTGGGCGGGGCCCGATGCCGGAGTATTAAATAAATGTTTGACAATTATGGTTTTAGTATTAAATTAAAAACGAAATTTTTGGTCATTATTTTTGGGATGTTACACAGTTAAAACAAGTTAGTTGCTTTCTTATGTACAAAAAATAAGAATTTGGCAATATGTGAACACGGATAAGAGGTAGTTACCCTCCTAAGTCATTTTCCATTTGAGTTACCTGTTTTAGCCGGTAATATTGGTGTAATTTAAACAGTTAAAACAAGTTAGTTGCTTTATTATGTACAAAAAAAAAAAAAAAGTTGCCAATATGTGAACATGGATAAAAGGTAGTTACCCTCCTAAGTCATTTTCCCGAATTTTTTTGGAAAAGAAACTTCGTGTCTATGTGTTTGTTTCGGGTCATTTTGTACATGAGAATATGCATCATGTACTGAAATCGCTGCAGACGAACTTTCATGGCCACAAGGGCCGAGTAGTATCGGGATTTGAACATATGTCAATAAGTTATCCATCATATCTTCTCCATGCCTTACCAAGTCACCACAACCCAAGTAGATGAATTTGAAAATAGTAACTTGTCACGGTCTATTAGGCCCCATTTGGTGAGTAGAGCATGTCGCCACGCAAAAAAATCTGACGAAAATAACCCTTAGTACGAGTCTCATTTTGCATCTCCACATATCTCGTTATCTACCATCGTCTCCTATAATCTTCATAATCAACTAACTGCACACAAAAATTCATTCTTGATTATTGATTCTATATTAAGTGTCATTCGAACTCTCAAGCAGTCGATGATCTCATTGTCATCGTCAGTATTCAGCATCGTAAGGTACCATTCTTTTTTTAGCTTAAGTATCGACATCTCTTCAATTAATTGAACAATTTCTTGATTTCTTTCTCTCCTATCCTTACATGCATCTCTTAAGTGTATTAATTTCAACTGGACTGAAGTTCTCTATATAATAAAAACCACTTTCTGATCAATTTTTTATTCTTTCTCGATGGCAATCGTTACCTACATCTGTTGTTGTATAATTGTGTGTTTTAATATCATTTGTTACTTGATTCTTTCTTGATTACTTTATAATTACCCACAATGAAAATCTTTTTTTGTTTCATTTGGTGGTTTAATCTATAATTCTTGTGATGTTAGAACACATGTTGGATTCCAATTCTTGGTTGTTTACAAGTTATCTTCTAAAAAAAAAAAAAAAGCTTATAATCACTCTCCATCATTTATCCTTCTTAATTATTTAGCCATATAATTCAATATGTTATCAACTCTTTCTGTCCAAACAACTTTCTTTCATCATCATCGTCATCTTAAAGACATAACACTGGGGAGTGCATAACATGGAACAAATAACTAATGCAATTAAACCTCAAACTTTTAACTAAATTGCCCCCAAGAAGGGAATGAATAACAAATGCAATTAGACCTCAACTTTTGGACTAAATCGCCCCCAAGCATGGAATGAAGAACAGATGCAAGTATACCTTAAATTTTTGACTAAATTGCCCCAAAGCTTTTGTTTCTGCCTACTTAATGATAAAGATGCAACCTGTTCTTGGGAGGCTTAAAAACCATACATGAAGAGTTGAAGACCTTAAAGTTGTCTTCTTCATAAATCATGCGAGTTTGTTTGAAGTTTACAAAAAAACCTGAATTTGTTACTGATATTGTAACACCCGTAAATTCAGGCTTGGCAAATAAGTTATCATACGTCATAATAATAACTTTTAAAATAGGAGATTATTTAGGATGAATAATCTTAACCAAGTTATAGTATGTGTGACAAGGATTCCGGAGACATAATGAATGCTTAAATCCAACTTATAACGAATGAGTTACGATTCGTTGAAGTTTCGCGTTCGACCCGATACAACTACAAATATCGTAAATAGTGAATCAGATATAGATTAATTTTTAGCCTTAGCAATCTAAACGAAATTCGTAGTAGTCATTAAACCGAGAGTGTGCATATGGAGAACGTATAAATCTGAGTTCATTAGAGGAAATTATGATTTTTCTAAGATTCAGTGTAGCATTATACAGCTCAGAAATCGAATTTTAGATCGGTTGACTTTTAGCCGAAATAATTTAAACGAGAGTTGAAGATCTCATTGATAGGAGTTCAACAATATAAAGACAGTCGAAAACGGATGTCATGTAACATCCCGATGTTAAGGTACTTCAAATTTCAACCCTTCAATTTATTTATATTGCAATTGGTCCCAAAGTTCAAGAATTATATGCAAAAAGGGTCTTAATGGGATTTTGGTAAATTATGGCTTCGAAGTACGTCATGCGTACGTGGTGTACACTGAGCGTACTAGGGCGTACATTATTGAAACGACCCAAAAATCACGACTAATTTTTTTTTTAAAACATTATTAAAATCATATTTATAAAAACCGTATCATAAGTCATAACATAATTCCATAGTATACTTTTTCAAACGTAAACTTATTATCAGAGTAAAACATTGATGTGTGTAAACTCACTTAGTTTTAAACCTACTTTTAATTATCAAATAACACACAAAAGGCAGTGAACCTATCAATTGTGGTATAGCTAAATAAGCAGGGTATCGAACACAGGGAACGACAAATTAAACTAAAAACTAATTTAATCTAAGTTAATTAAGAAGTAGGGGTTTTCTCTAGTTTTACAAGACTAGAAACTTACTAACTATTACTAATTTAAGACTAGAAAATAACGACTTAACTAGATTCAATAATTGGAAAGGAACTTCTGTTTAGTTCAACTTGGTTAACTCTATGGTTGATTTCAAGGTAATGGTGCAATGGATTAATTCTTTCGTTGGTTACCGATTCAAGTGATTAGATTCGTGTTCACTACCCTAATCCTTAGAAAATAAACTAACTTAAACAGTGGCCAATTGTCTAATTTAATTATATTCACTAGATTAATTATTCGGGTTAAGTTAGACTTGCAATAGTTAACTAATTTATTCTTTTAATTAACTCCTTGTTTGATGGTCATCTTACAAGCTTGCACATGAATTTACTCAATTTTCTTATTAATTCTAGTTTCATATTCATTAATCCTAGACATATAGCATAGTGATCACATAGCATATGAGGTCAATAATCAATAGATGTTCATGCTAATCAATTATCTTCCTATTAACAGAAAATTAATTATTATTCACACACAAGGTTCTTTAGCAAGCTAAAATAACAAAAATTCACCAACTTGGAATTAATCCTACCAATCAATCAAACCATATTGTCAACTTTGTATCCCCAAACAGAAGTCTAAAGGTTTTAGCTCATAATTGAAGTAAGTAACAGCAAACAAACAAAGTCAAGTTGCTTAATCATAATGATAAAACAAAAGAATAAATGGAATGATGAAATTTTGCCTCAATTACTCTCCGGAATTGAATTCTAGCTCCTTTCGTCGTCTTCTAGGGTTTCTCTGGCTTCTCAATCGTAGCAAAGTACTTCTTAATCGTCCCAGAACTCCCTCCTATCGATCTGTGGAATTATCTTTAAATATACGAATCGACTCGTCGAGTCCCTCTCACATTCCCCGTATTGTGATAACTCTCTGGGATCCCGAGTCATTATCTTCTCGATCCTTCGATTGGACTTGCCGAGTAGTCGATCTGACTCGCCAAGTAGGTGCCATTTTTAATGTTTTTCTTCTTGATTTCATTCTCGATCTTCTAACTGTTTCTCCCACTTCCTTTCGCTTCCGAGCTTCATCTTTGGACTAAAAAACATAATTTAACACTTTTAAGTACCTTTTGTCCATAATATGTAATAATTTAGCTAATAAATGAGTAAAAATGTATACTTAATATGAACTAATTATGCACATATCAAACATCCCAGACTAACTGACTATGATGTGTGCACTGAAACCTCTCCGAGCTCCTCTTGTGAAACTGAGTACCTGAAACCAAAAACTGAAACCGTAAGCACGAAGCTTAGTGAGCTCCCCCAAACTACCACATACCATACAAACATATAAAGCACATACTGGGCCTTGCCCACTACATCGGACCGAAGTCCGGACTAACTGGGGCCTTGCCCCCTACATTGGACCGAAGTCCGGAAACTGACTGGGACCTTGTCCCCTGCATCAGACCGAAGTCCGGACTAACTGGGGCCTTGCCCCCTGCATCAGACCGAAGTCTGGAAACTGACTGGGACCTTGTCCCCTGCATCGGACCGAAGTCCGGACTAACTGCATCGGACCAAAGTCCGGAACTAACTCAACATAGCATAGCATAAACATATCAACTAGCATGAACACACATATATTGCATACTGCATCGGGCCGTAGCTCAGAACACATAACACATAAATCCTGTCTGAGCCACGAAGGCATCAAACATACTAACTATTGCATCGGACCAAAGTCTGGAAACTACTACTAACTAAACGGGCCGACATTGTGGCCTTAGACCCATTCCTACTGGAAGGAAACTCACCTCAGAATGCTGACTGCTGAAAACTCGAGTGAAAGATCCCCGGTTGTTCTCAGGCTATCATGACAAGTCAAACACTAAATCAAAAGGGGAATCTTTTGATGGGTAAAATGACTATTTTACCCCTACTATGGTGTGGGTCATAACCAAGGCCCAAAACCTTTAATTCTTCTAAGTCCATCAATGGCCCATTAAAGGCCCACTAATGGCCCAATTATACTAAATTGGGCCTACTTCACATATGGCCCTTCCTGAGCCCAACTGCCCTTGCCCCAAAATCTGACTTCAGCTGGCCCACTAAGGCCCAAGGACCTATAGTCCAAACCACAGCCCACACCGAGGCCCAAATGCTCAAAACCCAACTCTACTGAGTACGCTGGGTGTACTGGCCTTCTAGCGAGTACGCGGGGCGTACCTTCACTTACGCTCGGCGTAACCATCCTGTTAAGGCACTTTTCCATTTAGTGCTTAATACCCCACTCCAGAGGCTACTAACTCAGATCCAGGTCCTTACTGATGTCTTAGTCCATAAAGTCACTAACTTTGAGACTTGCAATCCACCAAATACACTCAAACTCAAAAAGGTGACCATACACTTCTTAAACCAAGGCTAGATCTCATGCATGAGCTCATTGGGACCATAAAGATCGGAACTTTACTGCTTATAGGACTCATATGACTCTAAGGGAGGCAACCCTGGTCTTAGAAACGAACTTAAGTCATAAAGTCAATCTTGGGACCAAAAAGGTCCATAAACTTGTACTAAGGAGATCTAAGAGGTTAATCATCAAGCTCAAGACTTTTTACCTTACAGAGGCCGAAATGAAGCACTTATCCCAGATCTACAAGCTCTAGCTTCAAAGGTTCCTCCTTGCCAACCTTCTTCTCTTTGGTTCTAAGCTTTAATCCACCAAAATGGGTTCTCCAAGGTCAAGATCTCATAAAATGAAGGTAGGGACGTTCTAGGGTTTCTTCTGAGGTTGGGGAGGCTGATATGGGGGCTAAGGTTGAAACCATAATGTCCTTTATATATTGCTTAACCCAAAATTAGGGTTTTGAGACTTTGAGCGTACGCCTTGAACACCCACGACCAACTTGCCCCATTACGTTGGGCGTAACCCAGCTTACGTTGGGCGTACCCACGCGTACCCCAACATGCATGCATGGTCTTCCATGCAAACTTTTCTCTATAAGGGCCATTCTTTCCAAATCTTCAAAGTGTCATAACTCCTTCATTCTAGATCCGATTCTGATGAACTTTATATCCACGGAAAGGTGACGAGAAACCCTACGTTTCTAACAACACAACCCGGCCCGAAAACTTCTCAAATAATAACTCCAAATTTAATAAGGACTAAAACGCCCCTGGCCTTGGCCTCTGAAATTCCATAAACGAATATTTTAGAACAGGGCGTTACAATTATTGTATGTTGGGCGTACTTCCTAAACGTGGAAACCTAAATTTTTAGGGTTTTGGTGGTATTTAAGCATCCTTATGGCCTCATTTCCCCCACCTTCTCAGCATCCACCCTCTCATTCTTGTTGTAACCCTAGAACCGCCTTATGAAGCCATTTCAAGCCTTAAAGTGTGTGTTTTTGTGCTTAGAAAAAGCAGGAAGGAAGCCAAGATCATCTTTGGAGAGTGAAGCACTTTAGATTTGGGATTTACTCTTCATTTGTAACCCTTCAAAGGTATAAAGCTTGCATCTTGATCTTTTAATCTTGCAGATCTAGAAATAGGTGTTTTAGTGATACTTTTTGGTCCCAAATGTCTTATCTTGAGTATGGCATGTTCTTGACAAATTGTGTTGTCCTTTCAGACCCTAAGAGGGGTCCTAAGTCATAAAAATGAAGTCTTAATGGTTAGTTTTGCTCCATGCATCTTGTAGAAGGCCTTAATGAATTAAGACCTTAAGTTAAGCACTTAATGGGCATGTAAAGTCATAAAGTTGGTAACTTTTATGAATTTAGAGTGTATTTGAGTCGTAGATCTGAAATATCGACATAAGTGCTTTAAGTCGTTAAGCACTCGTTGAGTTTTGAAGGATGCAATGGTACGCCTTGCATACTCATAGTACACCCTACGTACGAGGTCACCACCCCGATGGTGGTCAACTATGAGGGTTGGAGTATGCTCAACGTACCTCCGGAGTACGCCCTACATACTCGCAGTGGGTCAGCCCGGATGAGTTGACTCGGCCGGGTTGACTCAGTTGACTTAGTGGATTTGACCAGTTGACTTTGACAAAGTTTGACCATTGAGGGTGTAACATCCTAAAAATAAGACCCAAAAATTTCTTTTTAAATTAATAAAACCAGTATTCCAGAAACATCATCATAAGAATCTAGATAAAACAAATGTGTCAATCATCACATCATATCAGAGTAAGTTAAGAAAATGCGGAACAAGGAGGTGTGTGCTCTGCAATCATCCCGAGCTCTGATCTACCGGATCATACCACATAACATATAATATTATCCTACCCTCTAGGATATCTAACTAACAGGTCATAACACATATCACATATTATCATTCTACCCTCTAGCATACCGATCTAACAGATCATACGAGAATAACATAACCAATAACAATTCGAAGGGCCGGCCTTGGTGCCTTAGACCCTTGAGTATAGTGAGGAAAACTCACCTGACTAGTAGTGCCGAAATGCTGAACTTCTAACCGCTGCCTCACGGGAAATCCCTAGCTGACACACATAATAAATACTAGGTTATTACCCGACATTAGTCCCTTGACTAAGTGTCCATATAATTCTAAAGTCCATTCCTTTTTGTTGGGCCAAGGCCCAACACCAAGTCCTTATCTTGAAGGTCCATACACTAAAGTCCTTTATTAGCCCAATTTACCAAATTGGGCCCAACCTCCTTATTGGGCCTATCTCCATGATCCACTAACATAACCTGGCCCAAAATATGCTATTGCAAAGTCCAACAAGGCCCAAATCTATTTAGCCTACAAACCCTAAGCCCATATGACAAGAGCCCAATCAAAGAGCGTACGCGGGGCGTACCTCCCTGGTTACGCTGGGCGTAATGTCGTTCTACGCTGATTGTCATCGGGATAGTTGACCTCGTACGCTGGGCGTACAAAACTTACGCCAGGCGTACGCGGGGTTTTACTAAAATCCTAATAAGTGCTTAATGGCTTAAGCACTTAAGCCCATATCCCAGATCCATAGAACAAATACGCCTTGGGACCATAAAGTTCAGGACTTTATCACTTTGGACGTATAGAAAGTCCTTAACTCATGGTCTTAACCCAGTAAGACCTTCTTACTTCATGCATGGGACAAGTCTAGCCTTTGGGAACTGATTTTTAGCACTTAGGACCTCTCCTAAGGTCTGAAAGGACAACTTATTTCGTCTAAGACATCACATGCATCTTCTTGGGACTCTTGGGACAATAAGACCCCATAAGGTTAAATCTAGATCTATAAACAAGCAAGCACAAAGTTTCAATCTTTTTACATTCTGGAGCTTTAATGGCACAACACAACTTCACATCTATAGCCTTGCTCTCCTCTTCTAGCTCCTTGGAGCAATGTTTTCACTTCCACGGTTCAAAATGCACACTAACTCACACTTCTTCACACACTCAAGGGTTTGGGACGTTTTCTGAGGGATGGAGGCTGAGAATGAGCAAAGGAATGAGCCATAAGGGTGTTTATATAGTCCTCAACACCGGATATTAGAGTTTTCATTGGACATAAGTACGCCTAGTATGCTTAACGTACCCTTATGTACGCTCAGCGTACTACTTCTAGTCCCAAAGTTGCAACTTTAGTCCTTATACTTCTCGCGACCCAAGACCACCAACTCCAGGGACCAACAATGACAACTAATAAAGGAAGAAAGGCTTTCAAGATATACCTGCAAGGTTCGGGGCGTTACACTAAAATACCACACACAACACAACATAAATAAACAATTGTGGGTTATCAGCAACCCTGGGAACTACCAGCAGTCCCAGTGGGCTAACAGCACGCCCGATGGGTTATCAGCAACCCTTGAGACTATTAGCAGTCTCAGTCACATATAAACAACATAACATAATTATAACAGCTAGACCCAACTAGTCATCACAGATACAACTATTCTACCACACAGGCTCATACAAAAATGCAAGAGTCACAAAGATAGCTAGCATCCTACATATATAATTTAGTGAGCCGACATTGGTGCCTTCGACTCATGAGCACCGGAAGAAGACTCACCTCACACTGTTGAATCATACTGATAACTCCCTCGCTGTTGGTCCGACAAATCCCCGAGTTATCAGTATCAAATAACATCCAATTAACAATTGGATTCCAATCCATAACTATCAGACCAAAATTAGGGTAAATGACCAATTTACCCCTTACCTAGTTTGGACCAAAACTTAGGCTAAAACCTATAATCCAAAAGGCCCAAACATGGCCCAATTTTCCAATTTGGGCCCAAACCCTTATATGGGCCTTACCCCAAGGCCCACCAATTTTTCCTAGTCTAAACACTTGCATTCAGATGGCCCAACAAGACCCCAAGCATCTAAGCCCAATAGAATGGCCTAAACTTAAAGCCCAAGATGTGAAGCCCAACAGATTGAGCACGTGGGGTGTACTCAGTTGTACGCTGAGAGTACATGCTTTGGGGCATGTACATTGTACGTACTGGCTTGTACACCCAACATACTCCTCCTGTTCATCCATCCTTCATATTTAGCCCTTAATTCCTTGAGACATTACTCAAGAACGTAGATCTGATATCCTCGAGTTGGATTATCACGCAAAGTTGCTAACTTTATGTTCATGCATGTCTAAATGAAGCTCTTATGCTTAAAAAGGACTTAATGGGTGACTTAATGCATGCATGAGACCCAATACCCCATAAAGTTGGCACCTTTATGCTCAAGGAACTCCTAATAAACTCATCCATCAACATAAAAAGGGACCAAAAGCATAACAAATCAAGTTGTAAAGAGATCTAAGCATTAATGTAACATCCAGAATCTCAGGTATTTATTTATTTATTTATTATTGAGACTTTATGTGTGGCTCGACGAGTTGTGAGCCTAACTCATCGAGTAGAGTCCGATTAGACCACATGGGTTTAATGATCGACTCGATGAGTCAGAGAGCTGACTCGCCGAGTAGGTGTTGTGAGGTGAAACCCTAAATCCTCGGGTTTAGGGCCTATTTAAGGAAACTTATGTCCTCATTTTTTCCTCACCAGTTACCCTATTCCCCTGAGTGAAACCCTAATCAGCCTTTAAGCTAAGAGAGAGAGTGTGTTAGAGCTTATATTGAGTGTTTTGGTGAAGCATTGGAAGAAGAAGAAGGGAGATTCAAGCAAGGAACGAGGAAAAGGCTGTGAGATCCAATAATCATTTACTTGGAGCTTCTGTTGGAAGGTAAAAGTCGTCACCTTGCTCATCATCTTGTCTAGATCTTGCCAATGAGAAACTTTTGGGGATTTTTCCATATTTCCTTGAGATTCGGTATGACTTGTGCTTGCCAAGCATTGAGACATCAGATCTGGACCTTGTGAGGTCCGTAGAGTCCAAAGGTCCCAGCTTTATCCAACCATAAAGGGCTATGGTGCTTAAACACCTTGGTTAGAGCTTTTATTTGGCATTATGGAGTAAACACTCCATGAATGAACGTAAAGATCGAAGCTTTACGTGTCATTTGACCCTTGGGAGGCTAGATCTAGAGTTTGGAGTGATAGATCTGCCTTAAAACGTCTGAATGAGATTTTCATTTAAGGGACTCGGCGAGTCAAAGAGCTGACTCGACGAGTCGACTAGGGTTTTCCCCGATGAGTCTAGACATGGGTAGCTCAGCGAGTTGACGGGTCAACTTGACGAGTTGAGTTGGGTTTCCGCGAGGTTCTGAAGGAACAAGGGGGACTCGCGAGTCACATAGATGCACTCGGCGAGTCAGGTCAACATGGACAGTTGACTTTAGGGTTAGGTCAAGGCAGGGAGAGTGGGGACCGTGGAGGGGTAAAATGGTCTTTTACCCATTCCATGAGTTTAGAGAGAGATTAACCTAGTTTATTTCGATTCATGACTTAAGTGTTGATTAGAAATTATTGTCTTATGTGTTAGGCGGAGGCTAGTTTGAGATTCGTGTACGAGATTATTACTTACTTGATTATGAGGTGAGTCTTCTCACTATACTTACCATGAGTAGTATTTATGTGTGACCGGAGGGTCTTATGTGTTATATTGAGTATTTGATATCCTCCATTATGTATTTGTGATTTATGTTGAGTATTATTATTATGAGCTTATTAAGTTAGGACCGGAGGGTCCACCCAAGTTGTGGGACGGAGGGTCCCCACTGAGACACATTGACTGGAGGGTCGTATTGAGTTAGCCTCTAGTGGCTAATGTGATGTGTATAGTATTTTGGGGAACTCACTAAGCTTCGTGCTTACCGTGTTATGTGTTATGTGTTTCAGGTACCTCTCAGGATCACGAGAGGGCACCGGCTTGATTGTAGACACACTTGAGTTGGGGATATGTTTTTTTGAGGATCATGGATTTGTGTTATAAACAGTTTTGGGACATGTGTTTTGATAAATTAATGTTTGAGGGTCTTTTACTTATAGCTGCAGTTGAAACTTTCAAATACCATTTCCATCTCGGAGATCCAGTCGATAATTTCTACTGGCTTTGGGCTTCCATAAAGACTTGGTGGTTTGGCACCCAAGAAGTTCTTATACATATGCCCATCCCTGTCAATCCTTCTGTCGGAGTCGTTCCTCCTGACCACTTGGGGTCCAACTTGACTCGCAGTATGGCTGTAATTTCCGTTCTCTGATAGTTCTTCATTCAGTCCGGGCTGCACAATAGGCACAATAGGTTCATCCCTATTAAGCAACATTTGCTTAATCTCCTCCCTCTATTTGACCATCATAGCCCGAATCATTGCTTGGACTCCTGCCATCGTGATTGGATCGGGTGCAGCTGCTACCTCTGGTGCACGCTCAATCACTTGTGGCTGTTGCTTTCCAATAGCATTTCCTAATCCGATGTGAGTTCTCACCATTTCAATCTATACACCAAATCAGACGTTCGGTGTACAGTGACGAGAATTTAGATAGGGGAATCAGACGTATAAATCTCCTTGTCACTCCGAAAAGTTACATGCCAGTTCTAATACCGTAACTAAACGTTTAGAAATCTAAACACATAAAATTTCTAGATCCGGTCGGCAACAGACCATAGATCCAATCAAATAATGGCATCATAAAGCATCACAAATCATTTATCACATAAAGCAAGTTTGGCATCTCCCCTAAATAAGATAGTGTTTGTATCTATTCAGGTGTACTATCTAAAATATATTAGACACACTCCTCATGATCATCGCTTAACATTCTAAGTTTAAGTCTAGAAATTTCCTAAAATTCCTAGTTCGCATAAACTAATGCTTTGATACCAACTGTGACATCCCCAAATCCATGGTCATTTTTAAAAATTTATTTATGCTTATTTGAAAATCAGGGTATCCTTTTTAAAGAATAATATAGCGGAATTTGTTCCCAGAAAAACATGATAAATATATTATCAAAGCATTTTCGAAGAAATGTATTTTGTTTATATTAAAACTTTGGGATGTTATCGTCAATACAGAAACATAAGCATAAACAAACCTTACATTCATTTACACTAGTGATTTACATTTCCTTTAATCTCTTAGTGTAATGTAGTTTCGTATCGACACCTGTGATACAAATAAACTGAGTGGGTCAGGTTGGGAAACCTGGTGAGTACATAGGGTTTTCAACCCATAATAATATAATTATTATGTTTAATCGTTAAACAATTAACCCAACTTCCCATCCCCATTATCTTCTTTATTCTTAAGGGTATACCCTATAAATTATCTATTCATCATTCGTTCATTTCTAAGGGTCGTCCTAAGGAATAGGCACGAAGTCCATCGTTGCTAGGGTTCATCCAACAAGCACTAAGTTCATAACGGTCGATGTTATCTGTTAGGCACTAAGTCCATAGCTGCTAATATCAATTTGTTGGGCACTAAATCCATAGCTACCAACGTTCATTTGTATGTCACTAAGTCCATAGCTGTCAATGTTCATTTGTAAGGCACTAAGTCCATAGTTGCCGGGGTTTATCTGTTTGGCACTAAGTCCGTAGATGTCATAGTTTATCTATCAGACACTAAGTCCATAGCTATCAATGTTCATCTATTTCATCTTTCATTTCTCATCATTCATATACCCATCTTTACCTAATATTTTTATAGGTATAAAATACATATACAATTTAAATCAAATAAAACATGTATATTTTGTTCATCCAACATAGATATCAAGAACACAGATAATATACACACATAGCATGTAATTTATATTAAATACTTCATATCTATGTGTAAGATGAAAGTAACTATGCACTCACTTGTTAAAGTGATGATTCCAAACTCGATCAACGCTTCGCTTCTAACAATTCTATTTTCCATCGACGAAACCTAGTATCATTACCACTAGATTTTAGTATAATATTTATTGCGACTATTTACGAGCGACATTGTTTTATAAATGTTAAACAATACTTTTCAACTACTATGTACAGACAGGGGCCATACATGAAACACTTGAGGTAGGACCATTTTGGCATTATAGCACTTCTGAATCCAACAACCATATGTGGCCCCTTAAACCAGATTCCTCGTACCGCGAGTAGTTAAAACATATTATAATAACACTTTGTATATTATATATATATATATATATATATAGTTTATAAGTTCATAATAACGATATTGAACTTAAACATAATCTATACTTAAAGTAGGGTGCACATAACTCACTTACCGGAAGGTTTGGCTAGGAACCGACCGGGCTCTGCAGGAGTAGAACTTTCGAGACGAAAGCACTTCTTCTCAGAGACTTCTGGCACTCTGGGACTCGTCTCTTAGCACTTGGGAAGTACTAGAGGTTGGGGGAGGTTTAGAGAGAGAGAGAGAGAGAGAGAGAGAGAAGGGTTAAGGTGTGAGGAAAATGAATGAGCCTCGTATTGTATTTATAGGTTGAAAAATGGCTCAACTCGTGGAGTTCTGAGCCTCCAATTCGTTGAGTTAGGTTCTAGGTGTCAGCATCTAGTGGCAAGGCATGGGGAGGAAGCAATGACTCAGATCGCGCCACGTCACCCACTTCACATCAGCCCATCCCGACTTCTAAATTCTGTAACTTTCGCATTCGAGCTCCGTTTTTTACGTTCTTTATATCCAAACGTAGGTATTGACAAGATCTAAAATTCTCCTTTTGACTCAGTTGGCTAACTCTCGATCGATTTTAAATTTAATGGTATGAGAAAATTATATTGTTTAACGACCGTGTAAAATTCATAACTTCTACATACGGATTCCGTTTTCGACTGTATTTTTATCGTTGAGCTCCTATTAATGAGATATTCAATTCTCATTTAAGTTGTGTCGGCTAAAAATAAATCGATCTAAAATTCGAATTATGGATTGTGCACTGTTATGCTAAATCTTAGAAAAATCATAACTTCATCATGCGAAGTCAGATTTGGACGTTCTTTTTATGTACGTTCTCGGTTTAACATATAATATGACTTTTGTTTAGATTCCTAAGGCTAAAAAATAATTTATCAAAAATTCACTTTTTACGTTACGTGGTGTCGTGTCAGTTTAGCCGTTCTTTATATGTACGGATTTCAGCGTTCTTTATATGTACGGAACCCTTGTGACATATACTATAACTTAGTTAAGATTATTTATTCTAAATAATATTTTATCAAAAAGTCATTTTTGACGTTTATTGTCTCTAAATTGACCAGCTCGAATCTGCGGGCATTACAATTTGTATTTATTTTTCTTAAATGTTAAAGGTTTACATAATTGTCCTGATTTTGTTACTTATAAATCTACATATATTTATAAAACACAATTATTGTGGCTTGTTTGATGCTATAAGGAGGCAAAGTAAAGGTGCATGGGTTGGATTTTATCACTGGGAAGGGAAGAGGACAAAAAGTGGTTTGACCTCCATTACAGGTCTCTATTATTAGTGAGTAAACTTCTCTTTTTTATTTACCTTAAACGATTGTATAATAAGCATATTTAATTGTAATTTATGTGGAGTGCCTGAATATTTGATTGTAGCAACAGTTAAGTTGTACTCCTAAAAGGCAAAGGGGTAAACAAATGGGAATCTTTTAAGGATTGAAATGTGAAGTGTATTACTAAAATAGGTATGTAGTATAGTGCATTGCTATTTCCAGTAGTTAGCCCTTTTCTTTTTTATGACAACTGTTTTACTCTACATAATTTTTAGTGTATTGCTATTAGGGGTAAAATGTATATTGTTATTGTGGGTATAAAAGTGCATTTTTATATAAGTAAAAAGATTAATAACTACAATAATATTGAATGTCAACTTAATTATTTTCAATTTAAAAAGACTAAAGGCAACAAGTAGTAATGTAGTCCTTTTTTTCTTATCAAGGCCATGTAATATTCATCCTATGTTAGTTGTAGATTGCATTTGTGAGCTGACATCCAAAAGTAAATTACATTCAAGTATTTTGTTTATGGTTGATGTTGGTTCTTTGTTACCGTACATCATGGAAAATATTTTTAAGCTTAGGAGATAGACGATGCTGACCATGGTGGGGAATTTTATCTTGAAGACGTCTTGGTAAAGTTGTTGGAAGTTCTATCATGATATCTTTCACATGAATTTATTTTATTTAAAGTTTCACAAAGATTTATTTCATTTAAAGTTTTTGTATATATATGATTGGATTTGATTGTAAATTCCTTTGTATACATGTGTCGTTTTGGATTTGCTTCATCTTTTTATTGACCAATCAGGTTTCGCTTTGTATACACGTGTCGTTTTGGATTTGCTTCATCTTTTTATTGACCAATCAGGTTTCGCTTTCTGTATTTGATGTTTATGTGTCGAACTCTGTTTATTCCTCGGTATACTCTACTAGCGCTAGAAACCCACTGCCTCATACCACCTCCTTCCTCCGCTCAAAAAATCTCCATTAACGACCGTCTCTTCTTCTTCTTACCTCCACCAACTCCTACCCTAGAAAGTGGGTTTTAGATTCGTCGGCCCCCACAAGCCCTAGAAGCACCACATCGGTCGCCGCCACCACCACCATCTCTAGATCCGCTTCGACCACCACTTTATCAGGCTTATGAGCAGCAAATCCAGATCGATTTCCCAGCATCATTGATTAGCGGTTTCTGTAGCGAGCAAATAGCTGTGGGGCTTTGTCACCGGTGCAAAAGAACCTAATAAAGTTGTTACCTATCAGCAGTTATCACGATTTCAACTGTGTTTACCATCATCCGTTCTCCCTTACTTTCTGAAATTTTTATTCAAACTCATGGATGTAGCAATTAGGGGTTTACACATACACACCTCCACCAAATCGTCGAATTTTCCATCTCTTGCACAGTCCCTGTCATATGTTGGTCGCCAACAACCACCACACGCAGATACAGAAAACTGACAAATTTGAGAAGAGGCTAAGGTTGTTTGTTAAACCGTAGAGGTAATTTTTCTGATTTTCAATGGTTGATTGTGTGATGACTATTTTGAAGTTTCATGAGAATAAGATGCACATTTACATACTTACCTCGAGATGAGTCTTGGCTTTAATGGTTCACTTAAGGCCTTTCCTTTCTTACCCCATCAGAAATTGCTCACTTTTCTTCTTATGCTCATCATACTTGATCTTCTCTAATTTTACAGAAATTGCTCACATTTCTTCATAAATGTGGAAACCACGTGAAACATGAAATTATTGAAGATTTTCTGCAAGCTGTTGCTTCTGGGGATAACCTTGTGGTAAGATTAAGAAACATGATTTGTTGTTGTAGTGAACTTTTGTGCGAATTAAAAAAAATCAATTAACAAACTAAGTCAATGCAGCAAGACTTAATAGGTGTAGACACCACAAAAGTTGTAAATGAGATGGAGTCAATAGATTAATCAGACGACGATTCTGATTTTGAGGATGAAGATAGTGATTTTGAAGATGATGAGAGTGACATCTATGGAAAGGTGAAAACTGATAACTTCATTGATTTTATTTCTCTTCTTTTATTTTCTTGAGCATGCTTATATGTTTGCGGGATTGGGTTTCAGTTTTGGATGATGGTGATGAAAATTCTGATGTGTCCCTTGGTGATCGGGCAAAATTGGAAACCATGTGTTTGTCCCATCCAATAGATTTTGCAACAGCTGGCAGATGTAAGCATTATTTACTATAAAGTGTTGTTGTGACTCCATATAATATTTCAACTTTTTTTTTCTTCAGTTTGTATCAGAGGTTCCTATAAACCACATGGATTGGCCTGGCCTTTTGAGACTTGCGTTTGTTAGAGAGAATTCAAAAGAAGAATTGCAGAAGGATGAGAGCTCTAGAAATGGGACTTCATATTATAAGTTAGAAATGATCAAAATGCAATTGATTTCAGCACATGGTAATCAGGTATTTGGTGATTTTAAAATACTACCCTTAATGTATTTTTCTTTTCTTCCTATTAAGTCCTCTATGTGTAAAGTAAACTGACTGAATACATAATAACACCTGCCAAAATAAAGTGTTAGTAGACTAAATGACCATTTTACCATTAAATGATATGGTAAATTTTATAGGCTTATGTTGACCTTTTTTGCTTCTTTTGTCATTTCAACCATGTATTTTTCTCATTTGGACATTTTGACAACTTTTTCATTTTTTATACAGGGACCATATATGTTAATTTTGTTAAAACCGCAACTTATACAATATTTTTAAACATGGACCATTTCCAGGAAGGCTAAAGAGTTATTAATGGTGAAGAAGATTTTGAATGGTGGTGGAAGCCTTTCAGCTAAGCTAATTAAAGTAGCAACAAATGTTTTCTCTAGAGCTGTGCTTTTCTCAGCTTATGGTTGGTTTATATTTACTTTTAGTTCTTTTTAAATGAAGTGTATGTATGAGGAGGATAGTTACGTCCTTTTGTTTTCAAGGGATGACTAAGGGTTGTTCGTCTCTAACTTTTATGACACTTAATGACCCTACAAAGCAAATAACAATTGAACAAGAAGAAAGTATTTGTGTTGTATTTGTGTTGGAAAGGCTGCACCACATGTTGAGTTGAAGATTAGCACAGAGGTTTGAGGCCATGTTGAACATATTCTAACAACACCAACTAAAATCTTCATAGTGATAATTTACTTTGTATGTTACCTCTTAAATGATGGGTGATATGAGGCATTGGTTTACTTTGGCATATCTAATCCCAAAAAAATCTCACGTTTGACCCCGCAACGCGGGGTCACTCACCTAGTTAAAGATAAAATATAGTTAGAAGATAAAGGGGTAATTTGTACAAAGGATTAAACTATATTGACCACTCAATATATATTGAGTGGTCAGTAAAAATAAACACAAAAGCTTTACACTTCAATGGTAATAACTGGTCAATATAAATAAGTTAATAGTAATAAGCTCCAAAAAAAGCTACCATTAAAGATGTTTTTAACCATTTTTAATTAAATTGTATTTTAAAAATAATAAATGTATGAAGTTGATCCATTAACCACTTAACTTAAGTATTTCAAAACAATTTGACTACAATTTCAATTTATTATAAATAAAAGAACTAATTGTTTGTAAAAATTAATTTTAAAAAACTATTCGAACCTATTGTTTGACGCGGGTAAAAGGCTAGTATATATATATATATATATATATATATATATATATATATATATATATATATATATATATATATATATATATATTATACTATATTATAAAGAATATTAGTCATATCCTAAATTTTAAGATGTATAAGTTACAAAACTTTTTGTAAATCACTTGTGCATAAGTAATTCATTAATACTTGCCAAAAGTTTGAAGACTTGATTTAAGAAATTTTATTAAAAATTGAATTTGGAGAAAAATAAAAATTTTAAAATATTAAATTCATGTATATAAATCAATTTACATTTCTTAAATTAGACACAAACATTAATTAATTCGTATCAATAATATAAATACACAATATAAATATTAGATATAAACATAAATATTTTATTTAAAACTGAAAATTTATTTATTATATAATAACTAATAATAAAATTTCATAATTATTTCTCCATAAGAAACTATTCGCCAAAAAAATTATTTAATGCCGCCGCTTTGCACGGGCACACGTCTAGTATATACATAAAGTATATTAGTCATATCTTGAATTTTAAGAGATATAAGTTAGAAAGCTTTGTGTACAATTCAATTATGCATAAATGGATCATTAATACTTGCCAAAAATTTGAATATTTGAATTAAAGAAAGTAATTAAGAAATGTAATTTCGAAAAAATGAAACTTTTAAAATATTAAATTCATATATATAAATTTATTTACATTTCTTAAATTAGACACAAATATTAATTAATTTACATTAATAGTATAAACAAAGAATATAAATACAAGGTATAAAATAAATATTTTATTAAGAAAGGTTAAATAATTATTACATAATAATTAATAATAAAATCTAATAATTATTTTACCATATGAAACTATTCAACAAAAAAACTATTATCACCGCCACTTTATGCGGGTCGACATCTAGTATATATATATATATATATATATATATATATATATATATATATATATATATATATATATATATATATATATATATATATATATATATATATATATATATATATATATATATATATATACTAGAAAATTGATATATGAAAATAACATGTTATAAAGTTGAAAATGACTCAAAACCATATACTCACAAATATAAAATTTAGAAAAAATTACATAAATTGTCCATGTAGTTTACGGCCGTCACAAACTCATTCTCTAAAAAACCAAATTAGTGAGCTGACTACTCTTCTATTAATTACTGGCCAGTGAATAAATACACATTCAGGTACATTGACAATGCTGTATTTACCACGTAGCAGAGTTCGCCTTCTCGAAAGTACCGATTCTGCCTTCTATTGCGAAAAAAGGTCCAATGATATATTGCAAGTTGCAACGATGGTAGAGCTATTTAGAGTTTAGATGGCAAATCTTGTTTGACTCTGGAGTCTGGATACTTTATCAGCTATATTATAGTCGAGACGATGGGGATATATGACTTTGACCAAAGTTGAATAATTTAAACTATATAAGTTAATGCTATAAAGTTCAGTTTTCGGTGATGCAAATCGATTTTGTCTTTTCATCCTATAAAACCCATACAAGGCACCTTAAACACAAAGTGTCCAGACAAGAAACATTTCAAACATACAATCATGGGATCCATTGTTAAACCTCATGCAGTGTGCATACCCTTTCCAGCACAAGGCCACATCAATCCCATGCTAAAATTAGCCAAGATCCTCCATTCCAAAGGCTTCCATATCACCTTCGTCAACACCGAATTCAACCACCAACGCTTCCTCAGGTCACAGGGCTCAGCCACCCTCAGCCACCACAATTCCTTCAAATTTGAGACCATTCCTGATGGCCTTCCGCCACCGGAAAACCTAGATGCCACCCAAGACATTCCCTCTTTATGCAAGTCCACCTCTGAAACGTCTCTTGAACCTTTCAAGAAGCTTCTCTTTAAACTCAATGATACCACCACAACACCTCCAGTGAGTTGTATAGTTTCTGATTGTTCAATGAGCTTCACACTTGATGCAGCTGATGAATTGGGAATACCAGATGTTTTGTTTTGGACAACTAGTGCTTGTGGTTTTTTGGCCTATGTACACTATAGCACTCTCAGAGAAAAAGGATTCATTCCACTAAAAGGTTATGCATCGTATGAATTTACCTCCTTAATACCACTTTCACAAATTCTTTCTATATTGCTAGTACATTTAGGAAGTTTACTTTTGGTTTTTAAAATTTCTTTTATAAACATGCAGATTCTGCCGACTTAACAAATGGGTACTTGGATACAGTCGTTGATTGCATACCTAGCATGAAAGGCATACGATTGAAAGACATGCCAACTTTCCTTAGAACTACAGATCCAGACGATATCATGGTCAACTATGTTATTCGAGAAACCACAAGAGCCAAACGAGCTTCGGCAATCATACTCAACACTTTCGAGGACCTAGAGCACGACGTGTTAAAGGAACTCTCTTCGATCTATCCTCGTGTGTACTCAATCGGGCCTTTACATACCCTCGAAAACAATTTAAAGAACAAGGATTTGGAGTTATTGGGTTCAAGTCTCTGGAAAGAAGAGGCCGAATGTCTGGAATGGCTGGACTCCAAAGAATCTAATTCGGTTGTTTACGTGAATTTTGGAAGCATAGCCGTGATGACACCCCAGCAACTAGTTGAGTTTTCATGGGGACTTGCCAACAGTAATCAGACTTTTTTGTGGGTTATCCGACCAGACCTTGTCTCCGGAGACTCCCCCATGCTGCCACCGGAGTTCCTAGCTGCGACGAGTGGCAGGGGGTTGTTGGCAAGTTGGTGTCCTCAGGAAAAAGTTCTAAATCACCCATCAATTGGAGGATTTCTGACACATAGTGGATGGAACTCCACCTTGGAGAGTATATCGAGTGGAGTTCCGATGATTTGTTGGCCGTTCTTTGCTGAACAACAGACAAATTGTTGGTATAGCTGTAATCAATGGGGCATTGGGATGGAGATAGATAGTGCTGTCGACAGAAGACAGGTTGAAAAGCTTGTGAATATTTTAATGGATGAAGAAAAAGGTAAAGATATGAAGAAAATGGCTGAAGTTTGGAAGGAAAAGGCTGAATCCATGTCATCTTGGTTGAACATAGACAACTTGATCAAGGAAGTGCTACTTCGATGTTAGGGTTCGGGTGCTTGGAACATGGAATTAATTTATGCGTTTCAAAGTTGTACAACGCAAGCATTGACGGCTTCATATTCAGGACAATTGTATTCTGTTAATTGTTTACTTCATGTATTCTATCATCCATTACTTGATCTCCCATAATAATAATTACTTTTTTGCTATGGTTACAATATTATTGATATATACGGTTTAAATATTAAAAATGAAATGCGAATATTTTCTTGTAATTAATGTATTTTATATTTTTCAATCAGAAGTATTAATTACAATTAATGCATTTGATTTTAGTTAGGATAATATTTCGTATAATTAATATTTTTCTTATATGTGAGGATATTAGAAAATCTCATATTTAATTTACCAAATAAGTAATCTCTAGATATTTTAGTTTATTATGAAAAAATGAAATTTAAAAGGAGGAAAATGCCTTATTATTTAATCACTACAAATATGGAATACATATAGTTACCTGGAGTTTTTTACATAGTAGTTTTCAAAAGTATTTACCACGAAAGGGTAGTTTAAAACTTTTATATATATATATATATATATATATATATATATATATATATATATATATATATATATATATATATATATATATATATATATATTAAAATTATTTTACCTTAGCTACAGTAAAGTGGCTAAGAATTTGTAAAAAATAGTCTTTCCTTTATATATACATGTTTATTTTTGGATTTCTTTTTCCGTCTTTGTTTTTTGGGCACTTTCTGTCATTTGCTCGATTTTTGTTGCTACGTGTTAGACGCCTGTTGTCTTCACCGTTTTCCCACCCAATCACTTTCGGATTGCTGGTATTTTTTCCGATCTCATGGTTCCACCGGTTATTCTTCATTACCGATTGTTTTTATCTATCTTCCACCTGAACTTCTATCTTTCACTCACCGATTCTATCCACCGCCATTGACCTCATTGTCTTCATCCTTCCAGTCTCTTCTCTTATTCATCATCTCTTCCACCGACTTTCACCACCAGCATCGCCCCTGTTGACGCATAAGCATATACCCCCACCGCATGTCGGCATGTGTTCAACCGATTTCCCTCGTTGTGACAGTCACCTTTGGTCACCTTCGCCGCTTTAGTTGCCGGAATCATTATCCCCTTACCCACCTTCATGTTAAGCATGTATCGTCTTTTCCACTTTTGGGTCTTCATTTGATTTTGATTTTCGTTTGTTGGACCCCTAAGGTAATCAATATAGGTCTTCATTTTGATTTTGCTTTTCATTTGATTTTTGTTTATTCATCATGAACTTCATCGGCTTTTCCTGGAACCCCACACACACAGACATATTGCCTTTGGTCAGCTCGACTGTTATTGTTGAATTCAGTTGTTCATCTTCAAGATTCCCAATTCTCTCCTCATCTTCGATGGTCAAAAAGGTTAGTTAATTGAAATTTCTCTGTAATGAAGTTGTATGCTCGCTGATTTGATGTCGAAGTGTCAGTTAGGGCTATAAAGCAAAATCGAATTTCTAATTTCTACTTACATTTTTTATAAATCCGAACCGAAAGTGATCTTTTTTGCAAATTCGGTTTCTAATTATCTTTTTTTTTTCATACAGTTGGTTGCCATTGTTGCTGTTGAGATCACCCAAGGACAAAATATCCCTTTCCACCCACATAGCCAGGACAAAGATGATGCTCACATGTCTGTCAATGAGGTTATCTACCATGGGATTCTAAATGGAAGGTATCTGTCTAGCTTATTACCTTTGTGGTGTTATATAAAAAGTCTAGATATCTCAAATGAAAGTTGAACACTGTTATGCTTCCAATTACATTGTCGACATCGGCAGGAATCAGTCGATTCATCCTTTATTTTGCATCCCCTTTTGGTGTCTGGTTTGCCCTAATCTTCATTTGTTTTGACTTTGTATGCTCGCTGATTTGATGTCGAAGTGTCAGTTAGGGCTATAAAGCAAAATCGAATTTCTAATTTCTACTTACATTTTTTATAAATCCGAACCGGAAGTGATCTTTTTTGCAAATTTGGTTTCTAATTATCTCTTTTTTTCATACAGTTGGTTGCCATTATTGCTGTTGAGATCACCCGAGGACCAAATATCCCTTTCCACCCACATAGCTAGGACAAAGATGATGCTCACATGTCTGTCAATGAGGTTATCTACCATGGGATTCTAAATGGAGGGTATCTGTCTAGCTTATTACCTTTGTGGTGTTATATAAAAAAGTCTAGATATCTCAAATGAAAGTTGAACACTGTTATGCTTCCAATTACATTGTCGACATCGGCAGGAATCAGTCGATTCATCCTTTATTTTGCATCCCCTTTTGGTGTCTGGTTTGCCCTAATCTTCATTTGTTTTGACTTTCGAGTGGAAAAGAATGAGTGAGGTGCAGAGGTTGGACGCCACCGATAAGGAAGCATGAAGAAGCTTTATGAGTTTGCATATGCAAATAATTTGTTAATTCTTTTGAAAGATTTATGTCATAACTTAATTTATAGGGAGAATTTCATATATGCCCTTCCTAAACATAAAAATATCATATTTACCCTTTATAAAATTTCTAAATATCATATTTACCCTTCATAAAATTTCAAAATATCATATATGTCCTTTTTAAATATTAAAATATCATATATACCCTTCTTAAATATCAAAATATCGTATATGTACATTTTAAACATCAAAATATCAATGGTAATATCTAAAATAACCTCTATCTACAACATAATTATAATCAACAACAACAAAAACTAGACAATCAAAATATATATTCCATATAGAGGGTTGAAGATGAATATTTTTGTTTGTCAAGAGGGCGACATTCCAACAATTTAGAAGTTCACATTCCATTATCACAGACATAAAGATAATATGGTTAATATTTTTAATTATTATAATAATTCTAAGGTATAAAGAATGATTATAAAATATTAAAAACATTATAAAAAAGGATTTGGACAAATATGATATTTTGAAGGTTTATGAAGGGTAAATATGATATTGAGAAATTAAGCTGGGCAAATATGATATTTTGAAGTTTAAGAGGGGCATATATGAAATTCTCCCTAATTTATATTATCTTACTGGCAGGGCTACATGAACCTTGAAAAAGTTCATTACTTTAGGATTACACTCAACAAGCACTCGATAGAGGCGCATATTTATTTTATAATGGTTTAATGATATATAATATATTGGCTTAAAAAACTTAGCTTCTTTCTATGATCTTGATTTCTGACAAAAGGGACACTTCTTACATACAAGGAAATAAAAAAATTGGTCTTAAAATTTTAGTTGTTGCCTTCAAATTACAAGGAAAAATTTTATTCAAACCTCATTTTATGTGTTATCAGTATTACTTTTAATCATTTATATAGATTTTCAATACATATTTATTTATGTGTCCATTTGTGTAGGTAACAAGCCCGTGCAGTGAAAGTCATATTCTGGTGAAATTGAGATTTACACCATTTAGGGTTGCATTTTCAGTTAAATTGATGTTCGTGTGACTCTTCCAAATTCAGTATAAAAATGTTACCATGTTATCATGCCACACATATTTACTTCCCTCCAACTATTTTTTAATATACTCTTCCATTAAAGATATTTTGATAAAATGCATAATAATACCTTATTTGTAAGTAAAATATCAAATCTGGATGATTTTACCCCTAATGTTGTATTTTGTTTTGAATTTATGCTTCCATCAAAGGAATCAAGAATGCATAACAAATGTGGAGGGGTAAGATGGATAAAAGAGAATGAAGTATGTGAAAATTCCACTGAGTATTTGTTCTTTGACTCTTTTCATCCCAATGAAGTGGTAAGTCGACATACTTGCTTCTACATGTCGTATTCCAATAACGCTTTAAGTATGGTTAGCCTTTCTCATCATATATTATGATTTTTCTATTGTAATTGGCTTTTTTTTAAATGATTTTTTTTATATGTGCAGTTTGGGAGTTTATGTTCTGCTACCTGTTGATGATCAAGGGGGAAACTTAAATCTAAGTAAAATGTGTGCATATAATGTTCTAATAATTTTGGCTAAGTCATTTCTCCAATGATAATGACCTTATTAATATGTTAATAAGTTTGTTAATGAAGATGGAAGCCATGATGAAGAGAAGAGAGGAACATATATTCTCTAATTAGAACCTTTGGATCAAAATTTTAAGAACTTCATATAACCGAATAGGGTAATTAGATTTTAATTATGTGGCAACTCCACTGTTTCAGGTTAGATTCAACTTGACACTTATTGGATGTATGTATGGGACAGGTGGGATTACGCCATTTGGAGCCAATAAAGGCTGTCATTTCCCTGATGGGTATGATTTTTAATAAGAAAATGCAAAAAAAATTATGTTTCTTTTCTTAAAACAATTAAGTAAATATGATTGAAAGTTTTGTTTTACAGGCTATATGTTGAATATAAAGGTACAGCTCCATAGTTACAATCGCAAAGTAAGTAGAAGGAGTTAGAGGTAGAAGTGAATAATTTGATATCAAGGGGAAGTAAGGTATGTTCATATATTATATTCTTTTTTAACTATGATTTATACAAAAAGTTATTTATTTTTGAAAAAATGTATTTATAATTTTCATTTTTTGAGAGTATGGTTTATGTTGCTCTCTATCCGTATGAAGAAGCTTCCATGTTGTGTAGCGGTGCTCTTACTAAATACATTTCAAAATGTGTGCTTCTTTCCTAACTTTTTACACCTTTTTTATCATTTTGTATAGCACTACACTTTCAAATATTCATTAATCAGGACATTATAGTCTAACAATTACATCTATTTACAGAAGAAAATCATTAATGAAGAGTTAATCAAAATAATAGATTTGTCAAAAGCGGTTCTCCGATAACCGGTAACCGGTTCTCCGGGTTAAAAATTACAGGTTTGACAAAAGCGGACATCATAGCATTTTTAAAATAAGTTGTTAATCAGATATGTTCAGATCCATTACAGGTACTTATTGTATTAAGTTGTTGAATTTGACACTTCATCTAACTATGATGCTATAATTAGGTAAAACGCTCTATGCCTTGGATTTATAAAAACTTAATTATATACAACTAGGAAATAACCCGTCAAATATAAAAGTGCAGGGAAAAATTATCCAGATTAAAAGTAGTTTTACATTCGACATCCTGTTTGGAGAATGGAAGTAAGCATTTTTTTAATGTCTCATGTTATTCATCATTTCATTGTCATATGATAGTCTATCATTTTGGGTAAAGGCTTCTTTCCGAGGGCACAACTAAATTTTGGACTGATACAAATGAGACTAGAAGGTGCTTAGTTAAAGACACTGAAAGTAGAATGTTATAATAAACAAATTAGTAAAAATAGATTGCTATTTAATTAAAAGAAATTAGAAAAATGCCCTTCTAACTGATTTTATGTGAAATTCAACTAATTCTAGCTGAAATATAATCAGGCGTCAAATATGGCTAACATATCAAAATACATGATTTCCTTTTGTAGATATTAGGACATGATGGTGGAACCGGGGCCAGTCCAATAAGTTCAATCAAGCATGTTGGTGGTCCTTCGGAACTTGGACTCACAGAAACACAATCTAGATTCTTGATCTATGTGTTGATAGAAAAATGTCCCCAGATTTGTGTGTCGAAGTAGCTATAGCCTATAGTAGCTTATTTTTGTCAAATGAAAGAATTCTATTATTTCTTGTACTCGATTCCGTATTACAAACGAATGTTGTCCAATCCCCGCAACGCGGGGCACCTTTTCTAGTTTCCAAAATAATTGTAGTTTTATTTAAAAAAAAACCTTATTAACCTATGAACTCCAACATCCCAATGCGTTATTTGCTCATCGTTCATCTTCCATGTGCCGCCGGTCATTGAAAACATTGATTACCATCATCTTTTTCAATTTTTTCTACAGTAAAGTTTTATTCACATTGACCTTTTGTTTATGTTTTAGTCAAATTTTTATATGTTGATTTTGACCGGATAAAAAGACTAATCAACTCCTTCACCAATATACTTGTTGTTTGTATATTAATTTTAGGACTCTGAAATTTATGGTTTTTGATTCCCTTTCATCAATACGTAGCATCAATTGAATCAATAAGATTGTTGACTTCAAAGTTTATTTTTAATCATGATGGTGTGAATTTCTTTCAAAATTTTATTTTTTATATTTTATGGGTTTTGTAGTAAATGTAGATATGTATAAATTAATGTGTTACATAGATAGTAATATGGATCACATAGATAGTAATATGAACCAAAGGGGGAGTAGTGTGGATCAAGTGGAGTTCAGACGTGTGTTTTGGGTTTTTGCTCCTTATATCAACGGATTTGCGCTTTGTCGGCATGTTGTTAGCATTTATGCGACACATTTATATGGTAAGTATAAGGGAAAGATGATGATTGCAATGGGAGTTGATGGTAACAATCAAATTTTTCCTCTTGCATTTTCTATTGTTGAGAATGAATCATATAGTAGTTGGTATTGGTTTCTTAATCATGTCAAAGAAACATGTGGTGAAAGAACGTGACGACATTTGTTTAATATCTAATCATCATAGTGGAATCCTAAAGGTAGTTAATGAGCAAGGATCACCATGATTGGAGCCCCATAGTTTTCACAGGTATTTATTATTTAATTTCATTAACCACTTTTATGGTACATTTAATTTAATTCTCACATTTGAAAGGATTTGTACAGGTATTGTTTGCGACATTTTGTCAATAACTTTCATGACAAGTTTCACAATTCACATTTAAAAGTTTTAGCTTACCGTGTTGGAAGTCAAAATCAAGTTCGTAAGTTCAACTCTATCATGGATGAAATTGGAAAACTAAATGCACAAACTCGTCAATGGCTCGAGGGACATTCACTTTGTAGATGGACACTTGCACATGATAGTGGAAAACGCTATGGGTTGCTCACTACAAATATGTCAGAGATTTTTAATAGTGTATTTAAAGGTGCTCGTTTTTACCAATCACTCCATGCGTCCAACTTATATTTTATAGATTAGTTCACTATTTTGATGTGAGGTGTTCTTTGGGACCTACTGCTTAAGCTAACGGATATGTTTTTACTCATCATTTTGTTGTAAAACAAGCAGCATCAATGTCAAAAGCTAGTGCACACACCCTCAAATCTTTTAACCGACAAAAAGGAATAATTGAGGTGGTAACTCAAAAAGAAAAAAATGTGCAAGTAGTTGATTTTGAGAAAAACACTTGCACATGTGCTAAGTGGGAGATATATAAGTATCTGTGTTCTCATGTTTTGAGTGCATGTGCCTATCTTTCTTTAAATACTAGTCAATATATTCAACAATATTACTTAATTTTTGAATATTCTGCTACTTAGGCATCTGACTTTTCCCTAATCCCTCATGAAGCATATTGGCCTGAGACGTCTATTCAAGGAATGCTTCCAAATTCAGAGTTAAAACAAAAGGAAAAAGGTTGCCCTCGCTCCACCAGGCTACGAAATGGAATAGACATTAAAGAAGGAAAGAAAGGTAATCTTTGTGGATTGTGTAGACTAAGTGGTCATAATCAAATAACATGTCCTTCTAAACATAGGAAACGACCTATAGATATGTGAAGGTGTTTGATCGAGTAGTATTTATTCTAGATTTTTTTGTTATATACGTTAAAAATTACTTATTTTATATTAGTAATGATTGATTATACAAGATTTACCTGAGTTATATTTATATTTATACCATTTGATGTTCATGTTACATTTGTTGGTATTTTGTTATGTTTCTATTCAAAATGGTTATAAAATAAAAAACGAGACATTCATAAAAAAATAAACTATGTACAATAAAACAATTAAAAATTACTTCTTACTCTTTATAATTTGAAAAAACATCATAAATCGTTCCTATGGTTTTCCCAAATCTGAAGTTTAGTCCCCGTGGTTTAAAAACATCATAGATGGTCCCTGTGCTTTCAAAACTTTTGACGATTGGTCCTTATTGCTGACTCTGTTAAGTTTTGAATGTTAACTAAAGGGCATTTTTGTCATTTCACTACCATAGGGACCATTTAAGATGTTTTCTCTTATTTTTTTAAATTAAATATTATTATTTAATACATAAAATGTCCCATCCTCTCTCTCTCTCTCTCTCTCTCTCTCTCTCAATCCACGCCTCCATTTGCTCTAGATCGTCTTCTTCAATTCCTTTTTCTAATTCGCTACCTTAAGAAGTAGAAAGAAAAAACAGGATAGACGCATAGTAAATCGATTCTTTGATTAAGGAAGGTGTATTACCTTAATCATTTTTTCTTTATCCACATCAACATCATGAAGTACCATCGATTTCATCTCTTTCATTACTTATGAAATCGAAATCCAACCCAAGCATTCAAGGAAACGAAACCCACCTTCAAGGAAGTGTTTTTTAAAAATCGAATGTTATAGTTCTTTGAAATCGAAACCTGCAGGTTATATGAATCAGAATTAAGGGGTGAGGGTGCTTTGTTTTTTTCGTGAGGTTGCTGCAAGCTTGATGATTGATTCAAAATGAGTGGTTGATCGATTCAAGCATAATGAGTATAGAGATGCGGGATTCTTGTCCCTCACTTGTTTTTTCAATTTAAGTTCATGGATAAATCGAGAATCGAGACCCACTAAAAGGCACTTGGATCATATCATGTCATTCATCAAAGTTACTTCAAAATCCCCAAATTCTTCCATCCTTATATGTACCCTGTACATGAATTCATAGAAAACTCAATCAGTTTTCATTAGCTCGTATAAAAATGCATCTCAGTTGTAGTAATTATGGTTTTAATTTTGGTTTTGATGGCATTGAATGAAGCATTCAAGAGAGTAGCGATCTTTGTTGCCAAACATGATATTCTATCTGATGGAAGTTGATCACATGAAAGTTGTAATTGGAACAAGCATACTCTCTGTCTGGTTAGAACTTTCAAATGGTCTCTCTATTTTTGGAGCTTTCATTACTGATTCTTAATTGGGCCCGTTTCAGGTTTCTCTCCACCCTTGTCGTAATTCTTCTGCCTCCTATATTGATTCTAATTTTGGGGAAACATAGTAATGATCTGATTAAGTTGTGAATATGCAACCGGAGAAATTGTTGTCTGCTTCGATGGTATTCTTTTCCATTTAGACGATGGAATGAGTGGAGGAAGAAGGAACGATGATGGGCTGATGGAGAGAGAGAGAGAGGGGGGGACCCCTTGCATATTAAATTTCAGTTTCTTTTTTTTTTTCAAAAAAATAATAAAAAACATCATAAATGGTCCTTATGGTAGCGAAATGACGAAAATGTCCTTTAGTTAACGGACAAAACTTAACGGAGTCAGCAAAAAGGACCAAACATCAAAAGTTTTGAAAACACAGGGACCATCTGTGAGGGTTTTAAACCACGGGAACTAAACTTTAGATTTTAGGTAACCACACGGACCATTTATGATGTTTTTTCTTATAATTTAAAATACTTTAATTTTTTTAACCGTTCAAAAAAACATATAAATTAATAGTGATTTAATCAAATAATTTTGAATATAATGAATTGGTAAAAAGATAAGGTTACGTGGTCTTTTTATTATTGTAAACAAACTATAAAAATAATGTAAAATCTAAATTATATTTTATTAAATTTAAACGGTTAGAATCTAACTACTAAAAACCAATATATTATCTTTTGGTAAATAACTTTGAAACAACAATGATTCGGTAAATACTTTTTAAAATTACAACCCCTCAGGTACAAAACTCTAGTTACATGTGACCCATATATTTGGTAATTTGGCATAAGAATCCGAAAACAATCCCAAGATGTTTTTGACCCTTTATAAGTATAGAGAATAGATACACATAAATTAGTGAGGTGTTAATTTTTTGTGCAGAGCCTTAATATTTGGCAACCAAAAATTACGAGTGATATCTTACAGCGAGTGATCAGATCACAAACGCAGATTTTAGCCTTGTATGATTATAATTTCCTTGGTGTTAATAAAATCCTCTCTCTCTCTCGTTTGCCCGTGGATGTAGGTTAGATTAGACCGAACCACGTTAAATATCGTATTCAGTTTTGTTTGCTATTTTCAGTAGTTTTATTCCGCGAGTGTTACCGAAATCATTTATCATTTTTCAGAAGTGCTTAATTGGTCTTGTTGCATTCCCAACAAACTGGTATCAGAGCTATGGCTGAAGATGGGAAAGTTAAGATCGAAAAATTCGATAGTCAAGATTTCGATTTTTGGAGAATGCAAATCGAAGATTATCTCTACCGGAAGAAGTTACACCAACCTTTGTCCAAAGACAAACCCGAAGCGATGACGAAGAAGGAATGAGACTTATTAGATCGGCAGGCACTCAGAGTGATAAGGTTATCATTGGCAAAGAATGTAGCTTACAATATTGTTAATGTGAAGATAACCTACAATTTGATAAATGCGTTGTCTAATATGTACAAAAAACCTTCAATGCCAAATAAAGTTTTCTTGATCCGACAACTTGTAAATCTGAAGATGAAGGAGGGTAGCTCTTTGACAGACCACGTGAATGAATTCAACTCAATAATATCAAGACTGATATATGTTGATGTTGGATTTGAGGATGAAGTCATGGCGTTGCGACTATTATCATCGTTGCCCGAAAGTTGGTCTGGCATAGTGACCGCCGTTAGCAGTTCAGCCGGAGGTGCCAGGCTATCATTCGAAGGTATTCGCGATATAATCCTTAGTGAGGATGTATACAGAAGGATCGTCGGAGAAGCTTCCATTAGTCTTCTAAGTACTGAAGACAGAGGAAGAAAGACCAATAAAGGAGGTGGTGGTAGAGGAAGATCGAAGTCAAGAAAGAGAGGTCAGTAGAAGAACAGGAAAGATATCACCTGCTAGAACTGTAATGAGAAAGGTCATTTCAAAAATCATTGCCCAAAGCCTTTGGCAGACAAAGGCAAGAAGGAAGTAAATATGGCAGCAAATTCTGAGGATGATGCGCTCATTTGTTGTGTTAAAAACTCAACTGAATCCTGGATTATGGATTCTGGTGCGTTGTTTCATGCTAGTCATTCCAGAGAAGTAATGCATAATTTCAAGTAGTATAAAGGGAAAGTCAGATTAGCAGATAACAAGAGCCTGAATATTACTGGAGTTGGGGATATGGTCCTCAAGACAACTTTGGGTACAAAGTAGACTTTGAAGAATGTCAAGTTCCTTCCAGACTTGAAGAGGATGTTAATATATGTGGGGCAACTTGATGATGAAGGTCACCATGTTACATTTTGTGATCATCCATGGAAAGTGACAAAGTGAAACTTAGTTGTTGCTAGAGGTCAGAAACGGGGTACACTTTATATGGTGGAAGTTTCTGATGCTGAAGTACATGCAATTGAAGAAGTTGGGGCATCCACTCTATGGCACCAAAGACTTGGCCATATGAATGAGAAAGGAATGAATATGCTAGCCTCCAAAGGAAGAATACCAGATCTGAAGACTGTGACAGTTGACTTCTGTGAGCCATGTATTCTGGGTAAACAGAAGAAGGTTACTTTCACAAACATAGGTCATCCACCCAAGTCCATGAAGTTGGAGTTAGTCCATTCAGATGTTTATGGTCTCACTTCAGTTTCTTCAGTGGGAGGTTCCCGATATTACTTTACTTTCATTGACAACTGCATAAGGAAAGTTTGGGTTTATTTATTGAAGCATAAGTATGAAGTTTTCAACACATTCAAGAAATGGAAAGCCATTGTAAAGAATGGAACAAACTTGAAAATCAAGTGTTTCAGATCAGACAATGGGGACGAATACAATAGCAAAGAATTTGTTGATTATTGTGTTGACCAAGGAATCAGAATGCAGAAGACGGTTCCAGAGACACCTCAACAAAATGGAGTACCTGAGAGGATGAACCGAACATTAAACGAGAGGGATAAAAGCAAGAGACTGCATGCAGGTTTACCTAAGATGTTCTGGGAAGATTCGGTCAACACAGATGCATATTTAATCAACATGGGACCCTAAGTCCCCATAGGGTTCAAGATTCCAGAAGAGGAATGTCAAGGTCGAGAGATTTCGCTCAAACACTTGAAGGTATTTGGTTGTGTCTTGTGTGTCAAAGTTAAAGACTCAGAGAAAGACAAGCTAGAGGTAAAGGAAAGGAAGTGCACCTTTATAGGTTACGGGTTGGATGACATGGGGTACCGCTTCTGGGATAATAAGAATAAGAAAGTTATCAGAAGTCGGGATGTGGTGTTCAACGAGAATGCTCTATACAAGGATGAACTTGCAAAGAGCTCCAATGGTGACAAGCAACCATAAAAAAAAGGATCGTTGAGTTAAAAGAAATCTCGGATGATGACGTTGTAAAACCTATTAGTACTCAAGAGATAGGTGAAATTTCAGGAAGCAGTGGGAGCTCTGATGTATCTTGAGATAGTGGGAGCACAGTGGATAGTAGTTCAGAGGATGAGGTTGCAGATGATGTAGAAACCGAAACTCCTATTATATGTAGATCCACTAGAGTATGAAGACCTCCAGTAAGGTATTCTCCTTCAGCTAATTACTTGTTGTTGACTGAGAATGGTGAACATGAGTCTTATCTAGAGGCCTAAAGGATGAAAGATTCCATACAGTGGAAGAAGGCTATGGAAGACGAGTTGAGCTCACTTGATAAGAACCATACTTGGTCCCTGGTCAAGCTCCCAGTACGGAAGAAAGCACTGCAGAACAAATGGGTGTCTCTGGTCAAAGATAAGATTGATGGCACCAAACTATACAAAGCAAGGTTGGTAGTCAAAGGGTTTCAACAGAAGAGAGGAGTTGATTACAATGAGATCTTCTCTCCAGTTGTAAAGATGAATACAATCAGAATGGTCTTGGGTAATGTAGCCTCTAAAGATCTCCATCTAGAGCAGCTAGATGTGAAGACAACTTTTCTCGATGGTAACCAGAAAGAAGACATCTACATGACACAACCAGAGGGTTTTCCCACAGTTGGTAAGGAAAATCTGGTGTGTAAACTGAAGAAAAGTCTGTATGGATTGAAGCAAGCTCCAAGACAGTGGTACTTGAAGTTTGATAGATTCATGCAAAGGAGTGGGTACAACAGATGTGAGATGGATCACTGTTGTTACTTGAAGAAATTCAACTCCTCATACATCATCTTGTTAATGTGTATTGATGACATGTTGATCGTTGGGTCTGACATGCAGAAGATCAGCAAGCTTAAGAAGCATTTGTCCAGAGAGTTTGAGATGAAGGACCTACGGGCTGCTAAGCAGATATTGGGCATGAGCATAGCCAGGAACAGAGTTAGAGGTACACTAAAACTTTGACAAGCTAAGTACATCAAGAAAGTTTTAGAAAAGTTCAGCATCGCAGATGCTAAATCCAGAAGTACACCTTTAGGAAGTCAGTTGAGACTCTCAAAGAAGCAATCCCTAAAGATGAAAGAAGATAAGGAACAGATGACTAAAGTTCCCTATGCATCTGCAGTTTGTAGCTTGATGTAAGCTATGGTATGCACCAGACCAGACATTGCTCATGCAGTGGGAGTTGTGAGCAGGTTCATGTCAAATCCAAGAAGAGAGCATTGGGAGGGAGTAAAGTGGTTGCTACGCTACTTGAAAAGGGATATTTGAGGTTGCCTTATGTTTCAGAAGAAAGGGTGTGATCTTAGAAGGGTTCATCGATGCTGATTTGGGTGGATGTGTGGATTCAGGAAAGAGCACAACAGGTTATGTGTTCATGATTGGAGGTACATTAATCAGTTGGATGTCCAGGTTAAAAAATAGTGTTGCTCTCTCAACCACAGAAGCGGAGTATATTGATATTGCAAAAGCAGCCAAAGAGCTTATATGGTTGAAGAACTTTCTATTAGAACTCGGAATGCATCAGGAGGATTGTGTATTGTATTATGACAACCAGAGCGCAATTTACTTGGCAAAAAATCCAGTGTTTCATAGTAGAACGAAACACATTCAGATGAGGTACCATTTTATTCGATAATTAATTAATTATGGAACTCTAAATCTGAAGAAAATCCTTGGAACGAAGAATCCAACAGATATGTTCACCAAGGTGGTTACCACTAAAAAGTTGAAGCTTTGTATGGATTCAACTGGCATTTTAGAAGTTTAAGAAAAAGGCATGGCACAGAGAGAGAGAGAGAGAGAGAGAGAGAGAGAGAGAGAGATTAAAGAATGTTGCAAAGTTTTGGATGGCAGAGAAAGACTAAGTTGTTCAAGCCTCCAAGTGGGATATTGTTAAGACTTATGGAGTCATGAACAAATTAACAAGTTCCTAAGAGTTTAAGGACCATAAATGTAACTTAGCAATTAACAATTGAATTGAATTGTTGGAATACGTCACTATCACCAACTTCATGTGTAGAAGAAATTTTGTTTCAGCCGCAAGCAACACTAAATGCTTGAAATTATTTCAACCTACACATATTTTCGAGGAGGAAATTTTCTTCCTTTGGCAGACAATTTACAAATGTCAAATGATGGGTATTCACTTTCACATTAGAGTGAATTATTGTTATAGCTCACAACATATATATATATATATATATATATATATATATATATATATATATATATATATATATATATATATATATAAATATGTGTGTTGTAAGTAGAAACAACATAGAGCATAACATCATAGAGAATAGATACACATAAATTAGTGAGGTATTATTTTTTTTTTTTTGCAGAGCCTTAATTTTTGGCAGCCAAAAATTACGAGTGATATCTTACAGTGAGTGATCAGATTACAAGTGCAGATTTTAGCCTTGTATGATTCTAATTTCCTTGGTGTTAAAAGAATCCCCTCTCTCTCATTCGCCCGTGAATGTAGGTCAGATTAGACCGAACCACGTTAAATATCGTATTCAGCTTCGATTGTAATTTTAAAGTAGTTTTATTTCGCGAGTGTTACCGAAATCATTTATCAGTTTTCAGAAGTGCTTAACTTGTCTTGTTGCATTCCCAACACTATGGAAAAGAAGACGATGCTAAATAAAGGGTCATTGTTGTTGAAGAGCATGACATTGTTTAAAGCCTAGCTTTTACTTCAAATTTTTTAGAGGGGTCAAAATTAAAAGAAAGAGCAATTTATAGAATGTCATGGTTTTATAATAATAATAATAATAAAAGAGAGAGGATGGGTTAGGATATTCATATCTGTTTAAATGAAGTTTTTGTTTGGACTTGGCAACAATACTGGATGGTGGCTACCACAGGTCTAAAATAAGATTAAGAAGTTCTAACAGGAACATATATAGCTCTAAGTGATTTGGAAAAGAAGTCAAAAGTCAAAAGGAGAATAAGGCGTTTGTAACGACCCAAAAATCACGACTAAAAATTTCTTTTTAAAACATTACTAAAACTGGATTTATAAAACGTATCATAAGGCAAACATAACTTTCGAGTATTAAATTCAAAACATAATATCATTATCAGAGTCAAACATTCCCAGGCTAACTGACTATGGTGTGTGCTCTGCAATCTTCCCGAGCTCCTCTTTTGATAACCGAGTACCTGAAACCAAAACTGAAAACCGTAAGCACGAAGCTTAGTGAGCTCCCCCAATCTACCACAAACCACACGAAACACATAAAGCACATATCGGGCCTTGCCCACTGCATCGGACCAAAGTCCGGACTAACTGGGGGCCTTGCCCCCCTGCATCGGACCGAAGTCCGGACTAACTGGGACCTTGTCCCCTGCATCGGACCGAAGTCCGGACTAACTGGGGCCTTGCCCCCTGCATCGGACCGAAGTCCGGACTAACTGGGGCCTTGCCCCCTGCATCGGACCGAGGTCCGGACTAACTGGGGCCTTGCCCCCTGCATCGGACCGAAGTCCGGACTAACTGGGGCCTTGCCCCCTGCATCGGACCGCAGTCCGGAAACTGACTGAGCAGAACATAACATAAACATATCAACTAGCATGAACACACGTATACTGCACACTACATCGGGCCGTAGCCCGGAACACATAACACATAATTCCTGTCTGAGCCACGAAGGCATCAAACATACTAACTACTGTATCAGATCAAAGTCCGAAAACTACTGCTAGCTAAACGGGCCGGCATTGTGGCCTTAGACCCGTTCCTACTGGAAGGAAACTCACCTGAACTGCTGAGCCCTGCTGATAAACCTCTGGCTGCTACTCGACAATCCCCTGAACCGCTGCTCCTCTAGCTCTCCAAGCTATCAATATACAACCCAACACTTAGTCTAACTGACCTCCAAAGGTTAACCAAGTCAACTCTGGTCAAAGTCAACCTTCCAGGTCAACCCTACTCGCCGAGTCACCCCACTGACTCGCCGAGTTCATAAATCCAGAGTCCTTCCACTCGCGACTCTACTCGCCGAGTCAGCCCCTGACTCGCCGAGTTTACCGATTCCCGATTCCTGTCCTGACCAACTCACTGAGTCCTGGCTCGACTCGCTGACTCGAATCTTAACTCGAAGGGTTTGGGACCACTCGACCTGACTCGCCGAGTCTAAGAACAGACTCGCCGAGCACACGACAAACTTCATCCAACTCGACGAGTTGTTCATCCAACTCGCCGAGTTCATGCCCATCATCATCCGACTCGACGAGCTGTTCATCCCACTCGTCGAGTTCCTCCTCATCTTCAAGCTACTCGCCGAGTCCACTCGAAGGACTCGTCGAGTCCACTAAGATCCACTTACATGCAGAGGACTTCCGAGTCATGCATGAGCTCCAAACTATAGATCTACCCTCCCCAAGCCTATTTCCCACATAAAGTTGCAAACTTTACGTGTAGAGAGTGAGATCTAGGCAAAATACACCCATAGCTAGGGTTTAGGACCAAGAGACTCCAATTTCCACCCAATGGCTGATACTTTATGGGATTTCATACCAAAATAAACATGGATCTGAGGTAGCAACCTCAAATCTGGACCTCAAGCTCAAGATTGGTCTTAAACATGGCTCAAAAGCCCCAAAACTCATAACCAAGGAAAAATATGGAGGAGAGAAACGAATTGATACCTTCCAATGCTCTGAAATGCTTCCCAAACTTCAGATCCAAAGCCACTCCCTGATGCTTCAAGGATTCCCACTCCTTCTTCTTCCTTAAACCCACTCAAAAATGGCTAGAAGCTTGAATGAACACAATGGGGGCTTAAGGTGCGGCGTTCTGGGTGCAAGAGGCTGTAAAGGAGCCCTAGGAAGAAGATTAAGATGCTTAAATAGGCTCCAAGCCCCGGATTTAGGGTTTTCCTTGCACAGACCAGACTCGCCGAGTCCACTTGGCCGACTCGTCGAGTTGGTCACTTTCTTATCGACCCGGATCCCGCTCCGACTCGCCGAGTCCTTCCTTTGACTCGTCGAGTCCCTCTTAAATTTAGGGTTTCCTTTACTTTCTTGGCTTTCAAAATCTTGGGTGTTACAACTCTCCCCCACTTAAACTGAACTTCGTCCTCGAAGTTTACTATGGCCCACCGCCTGCGATCTGCCTCCATTACCCAACACCAGCCGCCTACCTGCGCTGGTCTTCCACCCGGTCCAAATAATCTACCGATATCTGAGTTACCGGACTCCCACCGGTCACTACACTCCATCACAATCTCCTAGTCGCTTCCAGCGACTCCTGAAGATACTTCGACTATCTATAACTGTTCTATCCATTCTGCCGCTCATACTGAAACGATGCTGCTGATACCAACTTGCTTATCTCCCATCTGATTACTCAACTCCTACTAACTCAAGCCTTCCATCCTGAAAGGAAAGCTACCTGCCTAGCTATCCTTATAGATCACTTACACTTGGCAGGAGGCTCAACTGATCCTGCTGAGAGAGACTTGCCATTTCCAAATCAACCAACTATATCGTCAGCACTTGCATTCCAACGCAAATACAATACTGACCCAGAACCCTGAAACCTTTCAAACACTGAACTACCTGCAACACTGAGCTGCCTGAAACACTAAACTCCAACCCAACTGTGGAGTCAAGGGACTCCTCACTTAGTCGCTTCCACGACTTCTGAATGAAATCTTCCTCTAGGACTAGTTTCCACTGGTTATCCTGTCACTGAGGCTCTAGCAACCTTCCGATCCAACCGATCGGGTCCATACGTCACATCCTGACATCATCAATTCCACGACAAAAATCATGATGGCTCTCAGACTGACGGTAGCCCGCAACATACCCGAACCCCCAACGGTCCACTGCTACTCTGATCTCATAACTGATGTGACGATCTATAGCCCAAATTGCTGACTTAGCCATAACTGATCTATCTGGGAAATCCGAAATCTAACCCGTGGATTCCCCTATCCTCACTGCTGCACCCGAACTGGTGAGTACTACTGCCTTCCCGCGTCTAACACGCGCTCATGCTACTTACCAATAAAAGACTGTGACTATGCTCGCGGACTTACAACTCTCTAATGCTACCTGGCTGCTAGTGAATGCTACGGCTACCCCCGCAGACTTACAACACCACTACTACCATCTGACTGCTAGTGAATGCTACGGCTACCCCCGCAGACTTACAACACTACTACTATCTCAAGAACATCCTAACTATCCCTAGTCCCGCTAGTGATTCCTCATCCCGATTTCTAAAAAGACAGTCCTTAGACTTTGAATTCTGCATCATCCTCTACATCTTATATCCTTGATATACTTAGCGCTTCGTCGAGGAATCCTTCGGCTTGGTTCCCAAACCAACCGTTTACTAATCCGGATACAAGAAGCTATTGTTGGGAAGTTTCCACCCTCCCAACTCCTGAATCTACGCAACCTGCATGCCACCTCAGATACTGGCTACCAATACGAAAACATCTCTTGCTACCCGTTCTCAAGATCTTCATTCCGACTCTCATGCGTCCGACAGGTGGTCCTCCATTCCTGGATTCCCAACCAGCTTCTAACCATCTCGATTACATGAACTAACTGCTGGGAAAAGTTCTCGAACTCCCAATTCTGAACTTCTCAATCCATCCAACACTGTGCTACTACCATTTCTTCTCAGAGGCCGCACACTCATTCTGAGTCTACGAGACTCTTATCCATGTATCCCCGGAGGGTTCTCCCCCACTTCGATCCTGCTTACCCCTTGCTGCTTCACACTCAAAAGAGATCCCGATCTTTGCTGCCATTCTATAATCATTCTGCTAAGGAGCCCAAGCCTGCCATAACTAGGGATCTAACCAATCCATCCCAACACTAACCACTCCGAACTAGCGAAACGAACCAAATCTCTCCCAACCATGCTATAGTTACTGCATCCTCCGAAACCTTCTCCATAAGAGCACATCCCCTAACTACCAACCAATCATCCGAGGTATGCAAATGGCATATAACATAATCACAAGCAAGCCACACAATAACACAATACTTATACCACAATTTGATGCAGAACCATAACAATATAATCATGACATAAGCTGACAGAAAAACAAAAGTTACGCACCTTCATTACTCAGTGCTGCTCGAATCCCTGCTAAAATCTACCGGAAAACTCGGCTCTGAGCCGTGGGCACCCTTGCCGGGCCTCGACAACTGCTGGCGGTACTCGAAGTCCCAAGGGCAGGAGCTAGCACCTGCCCTGCCGGATACAAACTCGGACAGTGGGCCTTCTTGTGGCCCCTCTGACTGCAATGGAAACATAACGGATCAAGCCCCTGGGCGATGGTAACAACACAGTCTCTGCTAAAATGACCAATCTGGCCGCACTTGAAGCACCCAGCATCGCCACCACTCCTACGCCTACACACACCCATGTGCGTCCTTCCGCACTTCCCGCATCGACTGCGGCTCTGATAGTTCCTCGTCCTCAAATCTGGACCCTTGGGCCTCTTACCCGTACCTGTGGCTACCCGAGTCTCATCAATTTTCCTTTTCCCTTCTGACTCCCTGCCCGACTCTCGCTCCTGCGTTACCCCAACGGCAACGCCTGCTAACTGAACAACAGATGTCTGATCCTGAAGCCTCGCTATCAATCTATCAGTGATCCTCACAACCATGTCGGGCAGCTCCTCGCAAATGGCTCGCGAGACTTCCTCAACTATCCAATCATACAATGGTCTCTCTTGGAGATAGAATTCCCCACTCACCCCTGCCCCCTGATGGCAGGAACTCGAAATGGGATCTCCCTCCCTGATGGATCCCTGAACTCCATAAGATTCGGGACCTAGACGAGCCCCAATCTGACCTGAAACTAACCCGGCCTTAAAGGCCTCAAGATGACTGTCCATGAGCTCCACGATGGCCTCTCTAACCGAACCGAAAATCACTGGAGTCCGATCAATGATGTTGCGCGTAATCTCTGCGGAAATGAAATCCCTCATTTGATCATCAAGTTGCCCGGCTCCGAAGCCCGAGCCAGACCCCTCCTCGACACCTGGACTGCTAACTGGTAGCTCGCGCAATGTCACCATGCTGAAAATATAACAAAATCCTGATCAATTTACACACTACTGCTGAGGGATTTCTCACTCACTACACCATTCCCTGGTTTCGTCTTGGCCCCTCTTGAATCGAGTACGGATCCTCTGCTTTCAGTAGTATGGGCCCCTACTACCTTCCACATCTATCCATACTTTCCCCAAGAGTTACCTCAACTCCACCCAGTCCCCTTTACTCTTCTACTGATCTCTGCTACTCTCATCCTAGGCTTGCCCTAGGGAACCTCTGACTCTACCCACACAGTCCTCAGCTGCTGAAGGCCCCCTAGTAATGCCAATTAGTCACCACCTGAATACCATCACATGTAACGAGGCTCAGATAATCCTTCAAGTAAAAGACTCGCCCCTACAACGGTTGGACTCAGACAAGAGCTGCGCAATAGGGCCAAATCCAACACTCTGAGATTATTCAACCCTGATCACATGTAATGTGATGTATTCACCTAATGGCTAACTCCCATCACTCAGAGTCCCACAAAGCACAAAGCAAGCAGCATTCGGATAAAGGAAACGTACTCAGGCAAAACTATTCTCATAACAAGAAACTACACTAGCATACAATGCTAAGCTCGCGCTACCAGGCATAACCTAAACAGGCTATCCTACTGCTGTCTACTCAATACTAGCATGCAATTCTCATAAAACTGAACACATAAAGCAGGCACATAAGGCATCATCCTAGATCCTTAGTCCTATTCTAGCATGCTGTTCTACTGAAGCTGGAACTGAAACTGAAACTGGAACCGATACTGATAATCATAATATAACTTATATGGGTAAATTGGGAGTACTTACTTGAGCTCGGCTGATTGCATGCACCACACCCTTTTCTCTTTTCAAAACTCTTTTTGCTTTTTCTAAAATTGTTTTCTTTTCTCAAAGTTCTTTTGTAATTACGATTTTTCTTTTGAAACTATATACCACTTCCTTAGTTTGAGTTCAGACACACTCAGGAGTGCGCCCGAATCCCTCAAACCAAGGCTCTGATACCAACTTGTAACGACCCAAAAATCACGACTAAAAATTTCTTTTTAAAACATTACTAAAACTGGATTTATAAAACGTATCATAAGGCAAACATAACTTTCGAGTATTAAATTCAAAACATAATATCATTATCAGAGTCAAACATTCCCAGGCTAACTGACTATGGTGTGTGCTCTGCAATCTTCCCGAGCTCCTCTTTTGAAAACCGAGTACCTGAAACCAAAACTGAAAACCGTAAGCACGAAGCTTAGTGAGCTCCCCCAATCTACCACAAACCACACGAAACACATAAAGCACATATCGGGCCTTGCCCACTGCATCGGACCAAAGTCCGGACTAACTGGGGGCCTTGCCCCCCTGCATCGGACCGAAGTCCGGACTAACTGGGACCTTGTCCCCTGCATCGGACCGAAGTCCGGACTAACTGGGGCCTTGCCCCCTGCATCGGACCGAAGTCCGGACTAACTGGGGCCTTGCCCCCTGCATCGGACCGAGGTCCGGACTAACTGGGGCCTTGCCCCCTGCATCGGACCGAGGTCCGGACTAACTGGGGCCTTGCCCCCTGCATCGGACCGAAGTCCGGACTAACTGGGGCCTTGCCCCCTGCATCGGACCGAAGTCCGGAAACTGACTGAGCAGAACATAACATAAACATATCAACTAGCATGAACACACGTATACTGCATACTACATCGGGCCGTAGCCCGGAACACATAACACATAATTCCTGTCTGAGCCACGAAGGCATCAAACATACTAACTACTGTATCAGATCAAAGTCCGAAAACTACTGCTAGCTAAACGGGCCGGCATTGTGGCCTTAGACCCGTTCCTACTGGAAGGAAACTCACCTGAACTGCTGAGCCCTGCTGATAAACCTCTGGCTGCTACTCGACAATCCCCTGAACCGCTGCTCCTCTAGCTCTCCGAGCTATCAATATACAACCCAACACTTAGTCTAACTGACCTCCAAAGGTTAACCAAGTCAACTCTGGTCAAAGTCAACCTTCCAGGTCAACCCTACTCGCCGAGTCACCCCACTGACTCGTCGAGTTCATAAATCCAGAGTCCTTCCACTCGCGACTCTACTCGCCGAGTCAGCCCCTGACTCGCCGAGTTTACCGATTCCCGATTCCTGTCCTGACCAACTCACTGAGTCCTGGCTCGACTCGCTGACTCGAGTCTTAACTCGAAGGGTTTGGGACCACTCGACCTGACTCGCCGAGTCTAAGAACAGACTCGCCGAGCACACGACAAACTTCATCCAACTCGACGAGTTGTTCATCCAACTCGCCGAGTTCATGCCCATCATCATCCGACTCGACGAGCTGTTCATCCCACTCGTCGAGTTCCTCCTCATCTTCAAGCTACTCGCCGAGTCCACTCGAAGGACTCGTCGAGTCCACTAAGATCCACTTACATGCAGAGGACTTCCGAGTCATGCATGAGCTCCAAACTATAGATCTACCCTCCCCAAGCCTATTTCCCACATAAAGTTGCAAACTTTACGTGTAGAGAGTGAGATCTAGGCAAAATACACCCATAGCTAGGGTTTAGGACCAAGAGACTCCAATTTCCACCCAATGGCTGATACTTTATGGGATTTCATACCAAAATAAACATGGATCTGAGGTAGCAACCTCAGATCTGGACCTCAAGCTCAAGATTGGTCTTAAACATGGCTCAAAAGCCCCAAAACTCATAACCAAGGAAAAATATGGAGGAGAGAAACAAATTGATACCTTCCAATGCTCTGAAATGCTTCCCAAACTTCAGATCCAAAGCCACTCCCTGATGCTTCAAGGATTCCCACTCCTTCTTCTTCCTTAAACCCACTCAAAAATGGCTAGAAGCTTGAATGAACACAATGGGGGCTTAAGGTGCGGCGTTCTGGGTGCAAGAGGCTGTAAAGGAGCCCTAGGAAGAAGATTAAGATGCTTAAATAGGCTCCAAGCCCCGGATTTAGGGTTTTCCTTGCACAGACCAGACTCGCCGAGTCCACTTGGCCGACTCGTCGAGTTGGTCACTTTCTTATCGACTCGGATCCCGCTCCGACTCGCCGAGTCCTTCCTTTGACTCGTCGAGTCCCTCTTAAATTTAGGGTTTCCTTTACTTTCTTGGCTTTCAAAATCTTGGGTGTTACAGCGTTCGATGTGGTAGTCCATACATTAAGCTCAAAATCGCCCACAATGTATACCAACTACCACATCGAAAGCCTTATTCGTCTTTTGATTTCCTTTGAACTCGATCAAAAGGGTTTGAATGTCAGGGATTTGACCACACCAGATTGCAATTTAGACCTTAGACGAAGAGAAATATCATAGGCCACGAACAAAGCGAGCAGATGATTGAATATCTCTGATACAAATGGGGAACAACATGGATAAAACCTCGATGCCTTAACTATCCTGGTTGCTAAGCATAGGAATACCATTAATCTTAATAGGACGCCACGAGTTCCAAGTATACTTTAATTGGAACCTTCTAGATAAAGCTCATCTATTTTGGACCTAGTCGAACCGACTAGAAAATCACATGACCCAATCTAGGGGCCACACCCACTAATCCTCTTGAACCTCTTTCGATAGTTATCTCAACTTAGCTTTTTGAAGCCTCATGGTTTGCAACAAACGCTTTTAAAACTTGTTTGGATAGAGATGGGATCCCAATCTAATCTACCTTTTAAGCCGTAACCACAACCTATATCCGATATAGTTCCCACCTTAACAAAAATATATATAAAACTAAGGGCATCCATCATACATTAAACTTGTTAGAGTTTAATGGATTGACAAATCATCATTTTACTTGCTATACAACTCTATATTAATTTTCCTACAACACATTAAACTCAATAAAGTTCAACGGAATATATATTTAATAGTTAAAAGGTTTCATTTTTCTCATTGAAGAGTTCAACAATCATTGAACTCCATATCCATTGAATGTCAACATGGCATCCTACAATGGTAGAGTTTAATCCAATGAATACCAATTAGACATACCACCTCATTAAGCTCTCTGATTGAACTATGCATTATAGATGCTCTAATGCATAACGAATGGATAAATGCTTCATTATGAAGTAATAATGTGCATGAAACAATATTTCGTCCCATAAAAATTGCAAACATATCTTTTTGGGGTTAAATGCAAAAACAAGCGATATACTTTCATTAGTTTGTTTATTATGGCATTCTATTTTTCATTTCCTTGCCTTATCACATTGTACATTGGCAAATTTAGTTATTTTAGCAATTTCATTCAAATACAATATAATATCCATTGCTATAATTGGGTCTATGTTTTAAAGTATAATGTTTCCATAGTAAAAAGTTAAAAGTGCAATGCTATAATTAAGTGGGTAGATTCATCAAAGCATTATATCGTTAGTAAGAAAATTTTGAAAATGCAATTTCGTTATAGAAAAAGAATAGAAATAAGATGTAATACACAAACAAATCAAACTATATTGCTATTTTTTACGTCGATCTCTTTATTTTTTGCAACGTTGCCAACTCAAAATTATATATTGATTGCCCATTATCATCACCCGTTTATTTGTATATAATTATATGTAAATACTGAAGGACCATTTTTTTAAATTACTTCTAAATAATAATAAAAACAACTCTGTGAAGGAAAAATAACTTTATGAAGGGTCAAAAACATGGTTTGTTTTCTAATTTTTAGGCCAAATATATAGCTCACAGTTGTATGTATTCCATATTTGTAATGACTATATGGTTCCCCCTTAACTTTCATTTTGAGAATAAACTAATATGATAAGGTACTTATTAAGCTATACAGTAAACTCTATATATACCCTACACACCGAGGGTGTGGCGGTGATGTGTCACATAACCATGGCGCATACACCATCTCTTAGTGGCATGGTGGTCAATGGGTGTGGAAGGAGATGGCCTCCGCCACACTCAACCTTCTTTTCCCTCCTCCGCTTCAAGAGGGAGAGGAGATGTTGATGTGGCCACATCATATGGTTTGTGTATGGTTTCCTTAGTTAATAAAATAAAATTTGGAAACGTGTCTTTCTCTAAATGGTTAAATGGTTGATGGTTCAAGTCTTAGAATGAACAAAAAAAAATGTTGATTTAAAAATATGATTAAATGATGTGTTAGCAGTTTTAAAAATATATATATATATCAAAATAATAACAAAATAATTATTAGTACGGGAGAAACAATGATAGTAATACTAATACAAAGTACTTAATCAAGTAAGAGAATACAATCGTAGTGAATATGAAGACGTCAATGCTTGCGTTGTACAACTTTGAAACGCATAAATTAATTCCATGTTCCAAGCACCCGAACCCTAAGATCGAAGTAGCACTTCATTGATCAAGTTGTCTATGTTCAACCAAGATGACGTGGATTCAACTTTTTCTTTCCAAACTCCAGCCATTTTTTTCATATGTTTACCTTTTTCTTCATCCATTAAAATATTCACAAGCTTTTCAACCTGTCTTCTGTCGACAGCACTATCTATCTCCATCCCAATGCCCCATTGATTACAGCTATACCAACAATTTGTCTGTTGTTCAGCAAAGAACGGCCAACAAATCATCGGAACTCCACTCGATATACTCTCCAAGGTGGAGTTCCATCCACTATGTGTCAGAAATCCTCCAATTGATGGGTGATTTAGAACTTTTTCCTGAGGACACCAACTTGCCAACAACCCCCTGCCACTCGTCGCAGCTAGGAACTCCGGTGGCAGCATGGGGGAGTCTCCGGAGACAAGGTCTGGTCGGATAACCCACAAAAAAGTCTGATTACTGTTGGCAAGTCCCCATGAAAACTCAACTAGTTGCTGGGGTGTCATCACGGCTATGCTTCCAAAATTCACGTAAACAACCGAATTAGATTCTTTGGAGTCCAGCCATTCCAGACATTCGGCCTCTTCTTTCCAGAGACTTGAACCCAATAACTCCAAATCCTTGTTCTTTAAATTGTTTTCGAGGGTATGTAAAGGCCCGATTGAGTACACACGAGGATAGATCGAAGAGAGCTCCTTTAACACGTCGTGCTCTAGGTCCTCGAAAGTGTTGAGTATGATCGCCGAAGCTCGTTTGGCTCTTGTGGTTTCTCGTATAACAAAGTTGACCATGATATCGTCTGGATCTGTAGTTCTAAGGAAAGTTGGCATGTCTTTCAATCGTGTGCCTTTCATGCTAGGTATGCACTCAACGACTGTATCCAAGTACCCATTTGTTAAGTCGGCAGAATCTGCATGTTTTTAAAAGAAATTTTAAAAACCAAAAGTAAACTTCCTAAAGGTACTAGCAATATAGAAAGAATTTGTGAAAGTGGTATTAAGGAGGTAAATTCATATGATGCATAACCTTTTAGTGGAATGAATCCCTTTTCTCTGAGAGTGCTATAGTGTACATAGGCCAAAAAGCCGCAAGCACTAGTTGTCCAAAACAAAACTTCTGGTATTCCCAATTCATCAGCTGCATCAAGTGTGAAGCTCATTACACCATCAGAAACTATACAGCTCACTGGAGGTGTGGTGCTGGTATTATTGAGTTTAAAGAGAAGCTTCTTGAAAGGTTCAAGAGACGTTTCAGAGGTGGACTTGCATAAAGAGGGAATGTCTTGGGTGGCATCTAGATTTTCCGGTGGCGGAAGGCCATCAGGAATGGTCTCAAATTTGAAGGAAGGGTGGCGGCTGAGAGTGGCTGAGCCCTGTGACTTGAGGAGGCGTTGGTGGTTGAATTCGGTGTTGACGAAGGTGATATGGAAGCCTTTGGAATGGAGGATCTTAGCTAGTTTTAGCATGGGATTAATGTGGCCTTGTGCTGGAAAGGGTATGCATACTGCATGAGGTTTAACAAGGGATCCCATGATTGTATGTTTGAAATGTTTCTTGTCTGGACAATTTGTGTATTAGGTGCCTTCTATGTTTAGGGTTTTATAGGACGCGAGTTAAAATAAAATTAAGACATGAAAACACAAAATCGATTTGCATCACCGAAAAATGAACAGTTTAGCATGCAGTTCAATAAAATATAGTTAAATTATTCAACTTTGGTCAAAGTCGTATCGCATCATCTCGACTATAAGGATACAGCTGATAAAGTATCCAAAGTCAAACAAGATTTGCCCTCTAAAGCGTAAATAGCTCTACCATAGAACTCCCTTACCACAAAACTATATGTGACACCAATATTACAAATTATTGAAGCGTATACAAAACAATAACGTGATAAAATTGAACCATACATAGTATTTTCGTATGCCAAACTATAATACAAATTATTGAACTATAGTATTTCCGTATACAAGACTATATGGCCAAACTAACTACCTAATACTCCAGTGGATAATATTTAAAATAATACGAATTGAAGACCCGACCATGCACGTGGAAGCGAAATGAAATTTGAATACGTAATTAAACATCGTTGCAAAATATGATTGGACCTTTTTCGCAATTGAAGGCGAACTCTGCTACGTGGTAATTAAATACAGCGTTGTCAATGTACTTGTGTGTGTATTTATTCACTGGCAGTAATTAATAGAATATTAAATGATGTTCATATAAAAGTTAAATGCAAACTCATTAAATGGTGTTATTTTGTAGCAGGAGTGTTTTGTTATTTTGCTAAAAATTGGGTTAATATCACTACCAGAAAACACCCTAAAAATTGGGTTAATATCTCTACTAGAAAAATAGCGACGGAAAAAATTTGTCGGAAAAAGCGACCGATTTCCAACGGATTTCCGACAGACAAATTATTAGGATATTAGCGACGATTTTGCGACGGTTTGGCAACCAAATAAAATTGGTTTGTAATCCGTTACGGTTGGCCAACGGTTTACCGACGGAAATCAACAAATTCGAAATTCCGTCGGTAATCGGTTGGTAAAATTAAGATTTGCTTTTTTAATTCTAAGGGTAAAATCAACTAAGGGGTATTTCACTTAAGGGAGGGTTGTGGTACTACGTATCGACACTTAACCTAAATCAAGAAGAAGCTCCCAAGAATTGTGAACGAAGGCCAACACATGAAGCACCGCCTCCGGGATCTGGCTCTCTTGCTGCCGCCGCCCTCAACGGAGCTGAAGGGGTCAACACTACGACTTCTGGAATTCTTTGAGTACCGATTAATTCTCTTTTCATAGCTTACAACAAAGGTGCGTGTTTTATACCTTAATACGATTAGTCTGTATGAGTTGTTTTGTTTTCGTTGGAATTGAATGTTGAGATTTGAATGATTACTAGTAGTTTATATAATCGTAACTCAAGTTTTATGAATTTCATCTTTCTATGTTTTGCATATGTTTTATGTCTATTAAGATTAAGGATAGTTATTATCTTTATTTATCCTATAGTTATCTTTATTTATCTTATAGTTATCCTGTTTAAAGGTTTACTGGATTCTAGGATTTCGGTTTAGTGTTCACATCCTATATAATCTCCTCTGTAAATCGATTGTTGAATAATAAAAACCACGTTTTTACTTCTCAAAATTTATTATGGTATCAGAGCAAAGTCTGGGAACTCAAACCTAGCTTTGTTTGAACGATGGTTGTTGATGAAGGATCAACACCACCACCACCCACAAGGAAGACAATCGATGTATCATCACCTTATTTTCTCACTTCTGATGATCACCCTGGATTAAACTTCGTTGGAGAGAATCTTCTCCATGATGGTAACTACAGTGATTGGAAGAATGAGATGATGAATGCCTTGTTTGCCAAGAACAAGGTTGGATTCATTGACAATTCCCTTCCGATGCCAGAAGAAGGATCTGCAGATTTGAGGAACTGGAAAAGATGTAATGCCATGGTAAGAGGTTGGCTTGTTAGCGCTATGGAAAAGGAGATTAAGAGCAGTGTAAAATACGTTGCTACTGCTCGTGATATTTGGCTGGACCTTGAAGAAAGATTTGGAAGGGAGAATGCTCCAAGAGCATATAAACTAAGAAGGACGATAACCACAATCCACCAAGAAATATGACGGTATCAAGGTATTACACAAAGCTGAGAGGAATTTGGGATGAAGTACAATCAATTAACCTGTTACCAGCATGCACCTGCCAAGGTTGCAAGTGTGAAATCACAAAAGAGATTGCAAGATCAAGGGAAAAGGAGCGCTTGTATGACTTTTTAATGGGACTCAATGAAGAATATGGTGCCCTAAGGACACAAATTCTGAGTACTGATCCTCTACCAACACTAAACAATGCATACCATCTACTGAGTCGGGATGAACAAGAGAAAAAGATTGGTGCTTCTCGAAGTGTAATGAGAGAAGCTGCTGCTTTCTACACCAACAACAAAACAGCTCCAAAAATTGGGGTCAAAGGAAACTCTTCAAGTAATCTAAAAAAGAAGGAAGAAAGAAGCAAGAATGGAAAGAATGAGGATATATGGTGTTCACATTGCCATAAAACTCGACACACACTTGAAGGGTGTTTTGAATTAATAGGTTATCCTGATTGGTGGTCCGCCAAGTCCACAACAAGCAAGAATCAATCAGGTAAGACTCGACAACAACAACCAAGAGCTGCTACTATTACCGGAGAAACCTCACAACAATTTCCGGTTCTTGCTAAAGAAGACTATGAAAAGCTTCTTCAACTTCTAAAAACAGCAAAACTAAGTGAGCAAAAGATCAATCCCACAGCCAACATGACTGATAAGGTCGAAAGACTAGACAATTGGATCATTGATTCGGGTGCCAGCGACCACATAACTCATCTTACAAAGTGGTCAAAAACCATGAATAATAAGATAAATAACTCTTCTGTTTCCATACCTAATGGAAAGCTAGTAACAGTCAAAGGAATTGGTGATATACATATATCACCAGATCTCAAATTAAAAAATGTGTTGAATGTATAAGATTTTAACTGCAATTTACTTTCAGTTAGCAAAATAACTCGTGATTTAGGTTGCTCATTAACGTTTTTTCCCGATCTATGTTACATACAGGATTTACATACGAAGAACTTGATTGGGATGGGTAAGGAGCGTGATGGGCTTTACTACTTAGAGCCGATGGAAAAGAAGAAAGTTGCAATGGCGGTTCTAAGAAAATATGATGTTTGGCATAGAAGACTTGGTCATACTTCAGAGGGAGTACTTCGTAAGATACAACAAATAGGAGATGTAGGTACTTAATTGCAGTCAATTTTGTGATTCTTGTATACGAGCAAAGCAAACTATACTTCCTTTTCCAATAAGTTTTTCAAAAACAAAAGAATGTTTTGATTTAATACATGTTGATATATGGGGTAGATATAAATATTATAGCACCTGGTTATTGGTACGTATTCTTTTATTAATTCTTTAATATATTTTGCATTTTGACCTTGGACTCGGCGAGTTGAAGGACCAAATCACCGAGTAGAAGCGGGATGAAACGCGGGGTTTAAGCCGTGGACTCGACGAGTCGGGTCTCGGACTCGGCGAGTAGGCCCTGTCTGAACAAAAACCCTAACCCGAGGGTTTGCACCCTATTTAAACATCTTAACTCGGCCTCCTTCGTCCCATTTGCTCCCAGAAGACCCCCATAGCAAACCCTAGCCATTATTGAAGCAATCTAAGGCATTTGGGGTAATTTTTAGTTCTTTTGTGATCCAAGGAGGGAAGGAAAAGCTTGAAGGATCAGTAGGAGGCTAGAAGGACCCAGTTTTGATCATCATTTGCTGTCTACAGAAGGTATAAAGTCTATACCTTGTTTGTTCTTTTGATAGATCCTATTTTGTGGAGTTCTAGGGCTTTTCTAAGCCATTTTGGTCACCAACCATGATTGAAAGCATGGTTAGGGGTTGATGTTTCGGATCTATGTCCTTAGAGGGGTTACAAGGCAGAAAGGAGTGGCTTTTGCACTCAAAGAAGGCCCCATGCATTGTAAGAGCTTGTTTTAGGACCTTTTGAGCTCAAAGTCCCATGCAATCACGTAAAGGTTGTATCTTTACATATTAGATCGATTGTAGAAGCATAGATATACCTTTTGATCAAGCGTTGTACGTCAGAAATCGAAGATTTAGTGAGAGGTTGTAACCGACTCAACGAGTCCATTCTTGGACTCGACGAGTCCAAGGTTTTGTCCCGTATCAGTTGAGGGTCAAAAAGGACCCAGTTGACTGTGGAAAGGTTTTAGGGGGTCCCGGGAAGTGACCCAATGTTCTGGACTAAGCCATTGTTCTGGACATTCATGGGACTCGGTGAGTGCATGAGCAGACTCAGCGATTCCAAGGCAATCTTCTTAAGGAAGAAGATGAACTCGACGAGTTGTTCATACAACTCGACGAGTCGGATGAAGATTCAGTCGATGTTCAATTAGGAGGAAAACTCGTCGAGTCATCTCCTAACTCGGCGAGTAGAGTCGGGTATGAGGACAAATGGAAGGATAGGGACTCGGCGAGTTGGCAAACCAACTCGGCGAGTCAGGTCAACTAGAAGTTGACTTGGACTTTGACTTTGACTTGGTCAAGGGTAAAATGGTCATTTTACCCTAAGGACAGTTAGCAGTGTATGACTAAGTGTTTTGGGGGAATTATAGTCGGAGGATTTCCGAAGCAGCAGTCAGAAGATTCCCACATAGATCAACAACTACTACGAGGTGAGTTACCTTACAGTAGCGGTGGGGTGGGTCTACGGCCACAATGTCGACTCACCAGTAGGAGTTGTATGTTAGATGATTGTCTTCATGATATCATCTAGGTTTGCTACTACCTGATACATTATATGTTGGCATGATTGGATATAGTGGTAGAGTTCGGTTGTTAGGACCGAAGGGTAGGTCAAGCACCCTAGATATGTCTGACAATATATGATTATATGTTTATATGCTGACATGATATGTTAAATGTGATAGCGGTAGTAGGAAGGGAATAGTCCCCAAGTTCGCTTGTTAGGACCGAAGGATAGTTCGGACACCCCATATATGTCTGGTAGTATGTTTATGTTATGATATATGTGACAGTAGCAGTAGGGGGTGGAATAGTCCCCGAGGGTCAGTTGTTAGGACCGACGGGTAGGTCAGCACCCCAGAGTGGCTTGACACTGGTAGGTCGGCACCCCATAATGGTCGTACCGGGTAGGTCAGGCACCCCAAAATTGCCCGACAGTATGTATGTTATGTGATTGTATGGTATGTGGTATGATGGCGGAACTCACTAAGCTTTGTGCTTACAGTTACAGTTTTGGTTTCAAGTACATCTTCAGCGAAGGGGAAGGAGCTGGCGCGGTAGCGGCACATCAGGCACACACATTGTTTTCCGCACTACGAGTTATTATGGGATTTGTACTGTGACATTATTATGTTTTTACGATTCGGTTTTTAGACACAAGACATGTTTTTATGAAATGATATGACCGGCTGATATTTTGTTACAAATGTTTTGTAAATCACTTAATCAAAAATGAAATTTTTGGAAGTGAAAAATTGGGTCGTTACAAATATGTTTCTCTTGATGGTGCACATTATTTTTTATCAATAGTAGATGATTATAGTCGTGGAATGTGGGTGTATTTGATGAAAAATAAGTTTGATGCTGCTCAGCTATTAGTCACATTTTATAAGTTGATAGTAACACAATTTAACAAGAACATCAAAAGAATAAGAACGGATAATGGATCAGAATTTAAGTGTAGTTTCATGCTTGGGTTTTACAAGGACAAAGGCATACTACTAGAAACCTTATGTCCATACACACCACAACAAAATGGCGTTGTAGAGAGAAAGCATAGACATTTATTAGAAATGGGAAAAGCATTGCGATTCCAAGCCTCACCTCCAATAGAATTTTGGGGTGATTGTATACTAACCGCAACATATATAATAAACAAGTTGCCCACTCCAGTCCTAGAAAATAAAACTCCACGTGAAATACTTCTCGGGAAATCGCCCACATATGAACACCTATGGATCTTTGGCTGCTTAGCTTACGCAGATAACGCATTGGGAAAATACGATAAATTTGGTGACAGAGGGAGACCTTGCATTTTCATAGGGTATCCAATGGGTCAAAAAGGGTATAAACTCTATGACTTGAAAGATCAAAGAATACATGTTACTCTTAGTGTCACTTTCACTGAGAGTAAGTCTCCTTTTGGAGAAAACTATGAAGGACATAAGGTGATAGCAAATGATCACCTGGTTGATGCATTGGATAATATATAAGAAGATGTTGAAGTTCTAGTAGAAAAATTAGACGGGAACAATGAGACAAGTGACAGTGATAATCCTCAAATCGCTGAACCACAACCATTAAATTCCACTGCACCTACCACCACTAGCAATAATAACACAGAAGTGAAAACAGACCAATAAACGGGAATTAGACATTGCACTCGCATACGGTCAAAGCCCAAACATTTGGAAGACTTCGTGACCGAGTTACCACCATCACTTGATACCTCTACGCCCATCCCTTCTTCAGGTTCTTCAGCATCTGCTATCAATCTGGTATATCCTCTCTCTCAATTTATTTCTTATCATAAATTTTCAAAAACACATCGAGCGTTCTTAGAAGAAATAACTTCAAACAATGAACCAATAGATTTCTCTCAAGCCATGAAAGATCCAAGATGGATAGAGGCAATGAAAAAGTAGATTACTGCACTTGAAGAAAATGGTACTTGGTCCTTAATGGAACTTCCAAAGGAAAAGAAAGCTATTGACTCAAAATGGGTTTATAAGATTAAATATAAACCTAATGGTGAAGTAGAAAGGTTTAAAGATCGATTGGTAGCAAAAGGATACACTCAAATAGAATGTATCGATTTTCATGAAACTTTTGCCCCAGCAGCTAAGCTCGTGACTGTTAGATGTGCTTTGGTTGTTGCTGCAAAGAAAGAATGGGAAGTACACCAGATGGATGTAAATAACGCCTTCTTGCATGGTGATCTAGAAGAAGATGTTTACATGAAGGTGCCTCAAAGTTTTCGTGAAAAGGTTGAAAATTGGGTATGTAAATTACACAAGTCTATCTATGGTCTTCGTCAAGCTTCAAGGAATTGGTACCAAAAGTTTACAAAAGCTCTTGTGGAGATAGGATTTCTACAAAGTAAGGCAGACCATTCTATGTTCATATTTAGGATGTGTTGTGTCCACATTGTTGCTCTCATTTATGTTGATGACGTCGTGTTAATGGGAAATAACATCAATAAAATAAATGAGGTGAAAAAAAAATTGCAGAACAGGTTTAGCATTAAAGATTTGGGTCCTCTCAACTATTTTCTTGGTATTGAAGTTGCTCAGTAAAAGGAAGGTTTTGTGATAAATCAAGGAAAATACACCCTTGACATTCTAGAAGATTGTGGCGTTTCTACAAGCAAGCCAAGTAATTTTCCGATGGAATAGAATATTAAGCTGAGAAAAGATGATGAAAGCCCAGAAGTTGATGACTCACGCTATAGAAGATTGGTGGGACGTCAACTTTACCTCACAGTTACTCGACCTGATATAACATTTGCAGTGAACCAACTAATTCAATTCTTGAGCAACCCTAGAAAATCACATATGGATGCTGCTCACAGAGTTCTACGGTATTTGAAAGGTACACCAAGTCAACGTTTATATCTTCCTTCAGTTGGTTCTTTAGGTCTTGTGGCCTATTGTGATGCTAGTTGGTTAAGCTGTCCAACTATTAGAAGGTCATGCACGGGATATTTCATTACTCTTGGAGGATCACCAATTTCCTAGAGAACGAAAAAGCAAACAGTAGTGTCTAGATCTTCAGCAGAAGCAGAATATAGGTCGATGGCAAGTACTATATGTGAAGTTTTATGGCTCAAGTGGCTTCTTCAAGATTTGGATGGTGTGCAAAGTGGCTCAACTCCTCTTATGTGTGACAATTAAGTGGCTAGACACATTGCACCTAATCCAGTTTATTACGAACGAACGAAACACGTTGAGATGGACTGTTATTTTGTGCGAGAAAGATTAAACAGTGGGGAGATTAAAACTTTTGTTGTGCGTTTTGATTTTCAGGCTGTAGATATTTTCACTAAGGCTCTTGGGGCGGATCGGTTCAAGTTTCTATGTGGCAAGTTGGGTGTTTGTGACTTACACACTCTAACTTGAGAGGGAGTATTAAGATTAAGGATAGTTATTATCTTTATTTATCCTATAGTTATCTTTATTTATCTTATAGTTATCCTGTTTAAATGTTTACTAGATTCTAGGATTTCAGTTTAGTGTTCAAATCCTATATAATCTCCTCTGTAAATCGATTGTTGAATAATAAAAACCATGTTTTTACTAATAATCTCCTCTGTAAACCTGAGTTCATTGTTTTGGATCTTTTGGAATTAATTTTGGGGGTTTTGTTATGAAAAACGATTTTGGATAGCTTTATAATCCTTTTTTATGTTTGGTTTGAAAGGTTGCTAAAGTCTAACTCAGTAACGGTTGCTCTATCAAAAAGGTTAATGTCACCTACACAAAAAGCTACTCCATCACTTGTCATCTGAACAAGATAATCGATAATATCTTAAGAACAAAATTAATGTAAAATTCTAACCTCTTCATAGATCCAAACCAAATTAGAAAGAAAGTTTTTGTGGTTATTAAGAACTGCTTTCATCAAATCTGTAAAATCCAATCACAACTTAATCATAAAGTTGCCATATAATTAATAATATAACCCTAAAAAGAAACCAAAAGTGAAATACATATCACAAGATCCATGAGGAACACCATAAGATTCGAATGTAGTTCCAGCATCATAAATCGAACCCTTGTACTCAATTCCGTTAGCAATATTAAACTTAACAGTAATCTTTCGAGCCCATGTACTCCCTTACAAATGCATCTTCTCATACCCATCATCTTTATGCTATGTTCCTTTAGCAGTAATTGGTTATGTACTTTTGATTGCATCTAATAACCATCTTATGTGTTGGCTCATTTCACCAATAAAATTCAAAATCTCTTTTTTTTTTTGGCCAATTTATTTGATTTTGATAGAAAAGAAGTAGAAAAGACAAACTATATCTCCTAACCAAAAGCTATGATTCGCTTGTTCTTTTATCAGACCCATCAAGACTTTTTTATCATCTAGTTTCTCATCAAACATTAATCTCTCTTTCTAGTTTCTCATTTCACCAAAAGCTATACAACAAATTCTGTGTGTTAAATTCTTAGTATGAAAAAAGAAGTAGGATTTATTACTTTATAATTTTTTAACCCTATAGAATGTGAGTGAGGAACAATATACTCACATTTTCTTTCCTTAGAAGTTGAGACGACACCTACAGACAGTTAGTGAGTTAGTATCTATTAATAAATTAATACTACTTTTACCTTCATCTAATTAGTAATTATAACTAATAAATAAGCTAAAAACCAATACTAGTAGGCTCAAATAAGTTGTAAAACATGCATATTACAAAAAATAATAATAATAACAATTGCAATTTTTAGATTGTAGGTAATGCTTGTGACTTGGAAACAAATTTACAAAAATAACATAGCACCCAATGAGCCTTTCCCATATCACTCTCTTTTTTACTACTAACCATGTCTGATTAACAATGCCTACTTCAAAACTAAGAGAATTTTAGATGTCTACCTAAAGATGTACTCCTTGACATTTGTTATTTGTAAACTATTATCTGTTTCTCCTTTTCAATTTTTATTGTTAATAGTTTTTAGAAAAAAAAATTAGTAAATTTTATGATATCTGATTAATTTGAAAAGTACCAAACATAACTTATCAAGTTATTTCTAATTTATCAAGTTGTTTGGTAACATAATTTTGCGAATTTGACTAGCTAATAATAATATAATCTCAAAATGTTATTTTTTCTTATATTACTCTCGAATATAAGTGGGGAATCCTCTCCATGAAAGAAAGTTAAATTAAAGAACAAAACATAATATAATATTAATTATATATAAAGAACAACAAGTATTGCCCATGTTGATTACTTCCACACTACCATTTATTGATTTTTCTTTAACAACCCTAGCTTTTATTTTTCTTCTCAACATCTATTTCTCTAAACTAGAATACTCTTTTTTCTATTAAAACATTGAAGTAGGTTGCTATTTCTTACTAGAACAAGCCAATATTCAAAAGATTTTAACCTTTGGAATTCAAGCTCACACTTCACTGATCATAAGGTCAGACTTCACACACATTCTTTCTGGAAATTTTTGTTATAGAAGCCCTTGCTTGATTTTTTTTCTTTTGTCTTTAATGAAGTGTAACACTCTAAATTTTCAAATAAATTTCTCATTTTTAATTCCACACAAAACACATTTTAACATCTCTCATACTCATATTATAAATGTTTCAAACATAAGACATGAAAATCGTTTGTCAAATATCCCAGAATCCTCAAAAAACAGTCAATCAGCTGGTGTGTACAATTATGTCGGCGCCTTCCCACAATCTTAAGATGTACCTGAAACACATATCACACAACACTATAAGCACGAAGATTAGTGATTTCCCTAAAATACCACACAAAAATAATTAACCTCTCATGGCTATATCTCAATAAGGACCCTCTGGTCATATGTCTTAGTGAATACCCTCCGGTCTCACGGCTCGGGTTGGACCCTCCAGTCCTATATCTTAGTGAAGACCCTCTAGTCTCACGAATCTGTTTGGACCCTATGGTCCTATCTCAATAAATGCATAGAATAATATACAACATAAATCACAAACACAAAATGCATAATATCACCAATATCAGTATAAGCACATTAGACCCTCTAGTCAATAACGCAGATAAGACCCTCTGGTCGCACAGTGATTACTACTCAGGTAAGTATAGTGAGAAGACTCACCTCGTAAGTAAAGCAAAGTATGTATCGCACTCGGACTGGCGGTCTAGGCTCCGCCTATCATATATCACAATCATCTCTAATTAATAACTGATATTAACAACCCCCAAAGATGTTAGGCTAATTCCTCTTCTAAATCTCAGAAGGGTAAAAGACCATTTTACCCGCTCATGGTCTCCAAAGTCCACAACTTGACCGAACCCTAAAAGTCAACAGTAGTCAACACTCAAGTCAACAGTCCATGTTGACTCAACTCATCGAGTGCATTTATGCGACTCGTCGAGTTCCTTCTGTTCTTCGAAAATCGAGAAAGTTCGAGTCAACTCGCCGAGTTGTCTGGCCAACTCGTCGAGCTTGCTGTAACATCCGGACTTCCAAGTATTTTATTTATTTAATTATTTAATTATTTTGACGACTATTGAGCTACTCGACGAGTCGGTGCTCCAACTCGTCGAGTAGAGTCGCGATGTGCTACATGGCTTTAATGACCTACTCGACGAATCTGAGAGTCGACTCGCCGAGTAGATGCTGGGATGAGAAACCCTAGATCCCCAGGTTTGGGGCCTATTTAAAGGCACTTATAGCCTTATTTGCAGCTATACTTCCCTGAGAGAAACCCTGATCTCCCTTTGAGCTTATAGAGAGAGTGTATGAGCTAACATTGAGTATTTTGGTGTATCTTTGGAAGAGCAGAGAAGGATTTCAAGCAAGGAGCAAGAGGAGGCTGTTAGATCTGTTGTTATTCATCCAAGAGCTCCTGTTAAAGGTATAAAGTTTGTACCTTTCTCATTTGCTTGGGTAGATCTCATTTTTTTGGAGACTAGGGCTTCTTTTCTATCTATTATTGGGACTTTGAATGTATTGAGTTCATATGGAGGTTTGGACTTCAGATCTGGACCTTGTGAGGTCCCTAGCATCCAAAGGTCCCTACTTTATTCATCCTTAACGGAATTCTTGAGTAAAAACCCCTTTTTAGAGCATGTTCTTGGCATTTTAAGCCCAAAGTGCCATGCATGGACGTAAAGTCTGTGACTTTACATGATAAATGAGCCTTGAAAGTGTAGATCTAGAGTTTGGGATGGTTTTCTGCCTCGTCTGAATGGGAAAAGAGTCTGAATGGACTCGCCGAGTCGAGGAGCCGACTCGACGGGTCGGTTAGGGTTTGTCCCGATGAGCTTTCTACACTGTTACTCGACGAGTTAGGGGTTAACTCGATGAGTTGGACCCTCACAAAGACCTCTGTGTAACGACTGGACTCAACAAGTCACATGAGCGCACTCGGCGAGTCAGGTCAATCTGGGACTGTTGACTCGAGTTGACTTCTGTTGACTTTAGGGTTTGTCCAACATAAGTAATGGAGACCGTGGAGGGGTAAAATGGTCTTTTATCCATTCTAAGAGTTAGAGAGAGAGTAAGAGAAACTTTTGGTGTATTTGAGTAAGAGTAGAGTATTGATTAGAGATGTTTATCTAATATGTTAGGTGGAGGCTAGCTCAGGATTTCCTAGTATGTGACTGTTACTTGGTAGTTTACGAGTGAGTCTTTTCACTATACTTACCAAGAGTGGTATCCTTATGTGATTGAGCTGTCTTATATGTTTATCTGTGTATTGTAATATTCTGCATTATGTCTTTGTGATTTATGTTGAATATTGTTGTTATGAGTTACTGCGTTGAGACTGGAGGGTCCCACTGAGACACATCGACTGGAGGGTCTTACTGAGTTATGGCCTAGAGTGGCTAATGAGTTGTGTGTGGTATTTCGGGGAGCTCACTAAGCTTTGTGCTTACCGTGTTATGTGTTATGTGTTTTAGGTACTTCTCAGGATCACGGGAAGGCGTTGGCGTGATTGTACACACTTGTTCATGATTATGTTGAGGATTCTGGGATTTGACTTTTATTGGGAATTTATGTTGACATTGAGACACTTATGGTTTTCTGAACTATAATATATAAGTTTTGTGTGTTTTAAAATGAAATTTTTGGTTTAAAAATTTACGGTGTTACAAGTTGGTATCAGAGCCTTGGTTTGAGGGATTCGGATGCACCTTCGGGTGTGTTTGGACTCAAACTGAGGATTTGAGAAGAATTTTCGAAATAAAAGAAATTTTTCCAAAACGAGAAAGAGTTTTAAGAGAAAAACAGTGGAAGCGGGGAGTACAATCAGCCAGAGCCTGAACGTTGATTTCCTAAAATACCCTTACATTTGTGTTGTAAGATAATTATGAGATATTTTGTTAAGATTGCAAGCTATAGGGTAGGCTAGGTATTCCATATTCTAGGGCTAGATTTGCCTGATTTGTAATGTCTTAGCCTAGGAGATGTTTTGATCAGTGTTATCTGTTATTTGCTTGAGTATGTGCTGAGTTCCGAGTCAGGAGATGATATAGGATTTGACTTTTGTTGGGAATTTATGTTGACATTGTGACACTTATGGTTTTATGAAATATAATATAAGTATTGTCTGTTTTAAAATGAAAATTTTGGTTTAAAAATTTACGGTGTTACACTTGCACGGTGTCCAGAATATCGGGTAAAACCCTAACCAACTCATCGAGTTCCTTCAGCTTTTTTATCATTCAGATGCTTTTAAGCGAACCCAAGGCTCCAAATGTAACATCCCAAAAATACAGGCCAAAAATTTCATTTTTAAATACGTCATTATAAAACCAACAGTGTATGTCATGTCAAAACCAAAGTAGAAATAATCAAACATGTTATCATAAAACAATATCAGAGTGTAATCCCAAAGATCTCATGTGCAGAAAACCATAGTGTGATGCGCTGCGATCAAGCCGGCTCCTTCCCTTTAAACATGAAGTACCTGAAACCAAAACTGAAAACCGTAAGCACAAAGCTTAGTGAGTTCCCCCATCATACCACATACCATACAATCACGTATCATACATACTGCCGGACAATTCTGGGGTGCCCGACCTACCCGTGTCAAGCCATTATGGGGTGCCGACCTACCCATGTCAAGCTATTCTGGGGTGCCGACCTACCCGTGTCAAGCCATTCTGGGGTGCCGACCTACCCGTGTCAAGCCATTCTGGGGTGCTGACCTACCCGTCGGTCCTAACAACCGACCCTCAGGGACTATTCCACCCCCTACTGCTACTATCACATATATAATAACATAAACATACTATCAGACATATTTGGGGTGCCTGAACTACCCTTCGGTCCTAACAACCGAACACGGGGACTGGTCCCCTCATACTACCTCTATCGCATATAACATAACAAGTCAGCATGCAAACATATCATCACATACTGTCAGACGTATCTGGGGTGTCTGACTACCCTTCGGTCCTAACAACCGAACACGGGGACTGGTCCCCTCATACTACCTCTATCGCATATAACATAACAAGCCAGCATGCAAAAACATCATTACATACTGTCAGACGTATCTGGGGTGTCTGACTACCCTTCGGTCCTAACAACCGAACTCGACTACTATCACATACAACATATCATGCTAGCATATAACATATCAGGTAGTAGCAATCCTAGATGATATCACAAAGACAATCATCTATCATACATCTCCTACTGGTGGGCCGACATTGTGGCCTTAGACCCACCGCTACTGGAAGGTAATTCACCTCAAAAGCTGGCTGCTGAAAATCTACTCGGGAACTGTCTGATGCTGCTGCTCCGGTCTCTCCCGGCTACAAATCCCATAAACACACTCAATCAAATACTGGTAACTATACTGAGGGTAAAATGACTATTTTACCCCTGGCTTAGCTTAACCCCAGCCCAAGGCCTAATCCAAAGGCCCAAGAGTCTAATAATGGACCAAGGCCCAACTGTGGCCTATCTATGGCATTAGGGTTTCACATAAAATGACAATTAGGGTTAAGTTTCCTACTTAACCCATTAAGGACTTAATCCATTAAGTCCATCTCTCTACTGAATAAATCATACGATATTATAAATTTGGGCATCTAAATCCATACAACTTTATTAGTACATCTAATTCTTATTAAATTAATTTCCTTTTAATCGATGAAACCGAACTATATTCACACCTGTATTTGCAGCCCATTAGATAAAACGAACGCCCATAAATTAATTAATTTTAAGCCCAATTACTAATTAACAAGGCTTTACCTTATATTATATTTATCTTGAACTTAACCCAATGCCATTCAGCCCACAATATACTAATTGAACCCATATAATATTAGCCAAACGGATTAAAGCCCAATACCTTAAAAGATCATGTCGATTAGGTCACAGCACTCCATCTCCCTGCTTGAGCTTGTTCGCCACTTGCGTCTTCGAAGAGCCGACACAACCAGCTTCAGTGAAACATCCAATTCCGACGGCGACAACCCCAATCTGCTAGCCAATGGCTCCTATGTCGAACCTAGCAATGCGCCACTAACTCCTCCCACGCTCCAATGGAATTGAAACAGTTCCTTCACCGATGCTTGAACTCACCTCATCCCGACGTCTCCCTTTTCCTTGATTGACAGATGCCATCCACAAATCCCAATTCTCTCCATCTGAAGCGCCTCTCGGGTGTAGCCATGGAGATGGAGGGCAAAGCAAAATTGAAAGGATGAATCAACGGGATCTAAACCCACTTACACCTGATATTAAGCTACTAAAAGAAGAAAACAAGAGTCTACACCTTTCGCTCTCGTCCTCATTCTGGTTCAATACTCACAAGTGGCTCAAGAGAATATGCCACTGTGAGCATGACGTCTTAGGCATCCCTGAAATCGAGCTCACCTAGATCAAGCACTCCCTTGTTGTTCCTCCTTCCATCGATCGGATCTCTCGTTTGGGCGATGACAGGGGAATTACCCTTAAAGACTTCACATCCCTCACCATTCTACTGCCGAAGGACCCCGTCTAAACTCGTCGGAAGGGACGACGAACATCACCGGGGTTCGAGAGACAACCGGAGCTCATACACCCACACTCTACATCCCTCTCTCTGCTATAATTCTCTTTCTCTCACTATCTTTGGAATTACAGATTGAAGACAAGGGCTCCCATCATATTGGAGAGTCACAATTG